>NC_143457.1:5455554-5759581 GCF_987193195.1 Phasianus colchicus
GCATTTGTTTACAGAAACCTCATCTATATCACGTCTCTGGAATCCAAAGGCAAGCAGAGAGCAAAGCACCACAAAAATCAGCAAGTGTGCCAGGTGAACTAGCCCTTATCCTGCACTGCATCCTTTGGCCTTGCACCACATCTCCAGGCAAAAGATCATTTTTTATGTAAGACAAACAAAAACCAATGGCTTTGGCTTGGTCAGTCTGCCAGCACTGACCTCATGTGAATCCTTCGTCTGGTTGTTTGCTTTCTCAGCTGTTCCTCAGACCTTCCTCTGTGCCTCAGTCTGCAACAGAAGTCAGCCAGGACTTCTCAGACACTGCCTCAACAGTTCACCACTTGGGCAAACGCTGTCGTTTGCTTTAAGCAGTGAAGCCCCAGGCAGCATATCAAAATCAATAACAGCCCGTGGTGCTTTACTGGCTTTCAGACAGACCTAACACTGCAGGTTTGCTGCTTTTCTGGTTCTCCCCCACCGTGTTTATTGTCTCCTGTTACAGGAAGCCCTGAACTTGTACTAAAATGGTGGCAACTTGCTAGAGGCCAGGCAAGGAAGCACTCAGCACCGCCAGCTAACAACTCATGCAGCACTGCACCAATTTTAGTCTCGCACACAGCTGTGGCAGGCAGTCCCTAGAGCAGAGCTGCTTTGCTCTCGGCTCAGGGCAGCGAGCAACATATGGTTACTAAAGCATTCTCCTAGCAGGGAGCTTTACATTTAGGATGAGTTACCATAGTTCCCTCGGAGTCAGCTTCGAGGATTACTCATCCCAGACACACATAAGCAGAGATTTTGCCTCCTAATGTTGCTATCTCCTGCAGCCTCTGACTCAGCACGTGGTCTCCCTTCTATCAGGGTTCTATTTTCAGCACTTGGTTCACTTGCAGTGAGGTCTGAACCTCCGCACTGACAGCCACGGGTTAGGAGAAGCATGGAGCAGGGGTGAATGTAGCTCAGCAGACAGCTGCACTACGGCAGCCTGGGCACTCAAAATTCTTACCACAGATTGTGTTGGTCATTGATCCATTGTGAAACAGTGAGATTCTGCCTGCCCAACAGAGAACAGGGAGCATTTCTGATGAGGATGCATCTGCACACATAGCAGCAGTTCCAGCTAATGCATCCTGAAGGTGCTATTTATAGCAGATGGTGGAGGCTGAGCAGCATTGCGTCACGTCGCAAGGTTGGCAGCATACAGCACTAACACGGTGCTAATCATTTCAAGTCACTTTGGATATCTCAAGCGATGTGGGCCTGGTAAAGAGCAGGACCAGGACGCTGAACTTTAGAAGAGCAGACTTCAAGCTACTCAATGGAATGCTGGCCAAGATCCCCTGGCGCGCTGCCCTCAAAGATAAGGACGTTGAGGAGAGCTGGCTGCTCTTCAAGGATGCCCTCCTGGCAGCACAAGAGGTCTCCATTCCCCTGATTAAGAAAGTGGGCAGGAGAGGTAGAAAACCGGCATGGCTCAGCAAGGACCTGCTAAGAGAACTGAGGGTGAAGAAAGGGGTGTACAAGCTCTGGAAACAAGGCTGTGTCACCTGGGAAGAATACAGGGATGCCGTCCGGACTTGCAGACGTGGGATCAGGAAAGCCAAGGCGCAGGCAGAACTGAACTTGGCCAGGGACGTGAAAAACAATAAGAAAACCTTCTACAGGTACATTGGCCAGAAGAGACAGGCCAAAACGGGCGTACCTACTTTGGTAAATTTAAAAGGAGAAATGGCTTCAACAGATGAAGAGAAAGCTGAGGTGCTGAATGAGTTCTTCACCTCGGTCTTCACTGGTGGCCAGGATTCTAGTCTTTTTCATGTCCCTAAGTCTTGCACCCCCATACCTCTATGTGGGGACCAAGGAGGTAAATCCCTCCCCACTGTAAGGGTTGAGCAAGTCCGAGAGTGCCTCCTTAGACTGAATGAGTATAAGTCTATGGGGCCAGATGGCGTGCATCCCAGGGTCCTGAAGGAGCTGGCTGAGGTGGTTGCTGAGCCGCTCTCCATCATATTTGAGAAGTCGTGGCTGTCAGGTGAGGTCCCGGACGATTGGAGGAAGGGTCACGTCACTCCCATTTACAAGAAGGGGAGCAGGGAGGACCCGGGTAACTACAGGCCGGTGAGTCTCACCTCCGTGCCTGGGAAGATTATGGAACAGATCCTCCTGGACAATATGCTTGATCACATAAAGAACGAGCACGTGATCCTAGATAGCCAGCATGGCTTCACCAGGGGAAGGTCATGCTTAACTAATCTTGTGGCCTTCTATGATGGAGTGACGGCATTGGTGGACGAAGGGAAGGCAACTGATGTCATTTACCTGGACCTGAGCAAGGCCTTTGACATGGTCCCCCATCACATCCTCATCTCCAAACTGGAGGGAAGTGGATTTGACGTGTGGACAACTAGATGGATAAGCAATTGGTTGAAAGGCCGCAGACAGAGGGTGGTGGTCAATGGCTCTATGTCCAGGTGGAGGCCGGTAACGAGCGGTGTCCCTCAAGGGTCTGTCTTGGGACCGGTGCTCTTTAACATCTTTATTAATGACATCGATGAGGGAATGGAGTGCACCCTCAGCAAGTTTGCTGATGACACCAAGCTGAGTGGTGCAGTCGATACGGTGGAGGGAATGGAGGCCATTCAGAGGGACCTTGACAGGCTGGAAAGCTGGGCTCGGGTGAACCTAATGAGGTTCAATAAGGCAAAGTGCAAGGTTTTGCACTTGGGCCGGAAGAACCCCAGGCACCTGTACAGGCTGGGGGGAGTTGTCCT
Organism: Phasianus colchicus; assembly: GCF_987193195.1. Taxonomy (NCBI): domain Eukaryota; kingdom Metazoa; phylum Chordata; class Aves; order Galliformes; family Phasianidae; genus Phasianus; species Phasianus colchicus. The sequence goes on from NC_143457.1 coordinate 5,458,323, forward strand.
TGAGAGCAGCTCGGCAGAGAAAGACCTAGGGGTCCTGATAGATGAGAAACTTAACATGAGCCAGCAGTGCGCTCTGGCAGCCCGGAAAGCAAATGGGATCCTGGGCTCCATCAGGAGAGGGGTGGTCAGCAGGGATAGGGAGGTGATTGTCCCTCTCTACTCTGCTCTTGTGAGGCCCCATCTGGAGTACTGTGTTCAGGTGTGGAGCCCTCAGTACAAAAAAGACATGGAGATTTTGGAAAGGGTCCAGAGGAGGGCCACGAAGATGATCAGGGGGCTGGAGCACCTCCCCTATGAGGACAGGCTGAGGGAGTTGGGTTTGTTCAGCCTGGAGAAGAGAAGGTTGCGGGGCGACCTCATTGCAGCCTTTCAATATCTGAAGGGAACTTACTCCCAGGAGGGGAATAAACTCTTCATAAGGGCTGATAATAGCAGGACACGGGGAAATGGTTTTAAGTTAAAAGAGGGAAGATTTAGGTTGGATGTTAGGGGGAAGTTTTTTACTAGGAGGGTGGTTAGGTCCTGGAACAGGCTGCCCAGGGATGTTGTGGATGCCCCGTCCTTGGAGGTGTTCAAGACCAGGTTGGACGAGGCTCTGGGCAACCTGATCTAGTAAAGGTGTATGTTTGGTGGCCCTGCTAGGCAGGGGGGTTGGAACTACATGATCCTTGAGGTCCCCTCCAACCCAGGTCATTCTGTGATTCTGTGATCTCACACCTCACTTCAGCTGTGCAGTGAACTCAGTTACATGAGCAGCTATGGCACTGGGCTTACAGACCTTCTCCTGGACCCCCTGAACAGCCTCCAGCTGAGATACCAACCTGTACAATGAGCATAAAGCCCCTAAAGCAGCATTTGTCTTCTCCAACGATCTGCGAGCTTTTAACTGAGGTGTGGGTGCAGAAAACGCTTTGCAGCCAGGAGCTCTCAGTTCACGTCCTACCAAAAGCCTCATGTCTTCCCATGAAGAGGTCTGTTTTCTCACATGCTTTTGGAACAGAGATGCAAACTGCTGCAGTGAGGTTCTCCTAGTGTCAGTGCATGGCTACATCCTCCCGGTTTCAGAAAGCAGCAATCAGGTCTGTGAGGTCCCAACAAGATGTTTCCTCAAAGTTCCGTAACAGCCAGCAGCACCCCCAGCTGCCCTGATACTGCAGCTCTGGGGAGAGGGCAGCAGCTAGAAAAGTTCTTGTTGCTTCCACATAACACAAGCAGAGCCCAAACACATGAACTACTCCAGACTACCCCTGAGTTTGACTTGCTTAGATTGCACTGGTAAAAAAAAAAAAGCAAATAAAATAAAAACAGAACAACCAGAAAACCCTGACATGTTAATTTCAAGCTCCATTAGAAGCACTGGAAGAAAAAAAAAAACAAACAACCAACACTGCCTGAATGAAAAAGACCAGACTTACTGGGACATAAATGTTGTTTCCAACTGTCTGGAAGTGCCACAAAACGCTCCCCAAAACAAGGCTTTAAATTCTAATGCAAACAGGGAACAAAGATCTCTCCTCTGAGCTTTATCACGATGCTCCCCCACAAGCTGTTGGATGGGTGTTCGTGTCCCACTTGGGGGGATCCACACCATCACAATGCTGTATGAAGCAAAAGGACTATTCAGGCAAACAGAGACTGTGCCACAAAGTGCTTCATTCACCCCAGCAGGGCAGCCATGGAAAAGAGAACTGCAGAACGGGTCACAGGGAAGGATCCCTGCACTGGGAAGAGGATCTCCTCATTTGTATGCACATACACACGTATGTTAGCTGGCACGTGGTACTTTCTTCTGGTGCTCATGGCCAGCCATCACCTTGACACTGCTCCAGTCAATTCCTCTCCACCCTGCCCTGATGGGAGCAAAGGACGTTTTAAAGAAACACTACTGAGAAAAATATTTTATAAGACAGATTCCTTTGTATTAGCCATCAGTTGATTAACTCCAGGGATCAGCTCAGACACCCTCCTTTTGTAGTCCTGCACCCCTCCCCTGCCCGGCCAGCAAAAAAAACCGAACTCTCAATCTAGGGAATGGATGGGGAAAACAAGAGGGTCAAGGACTTGATAAATCAACAAGTGCTTCTTTTAGAAGCAGCAATATAAAGTTATTCAGACAGTCTGAGGGCACTTCCATGCTATTGAGAGGCAGCAGTGGCCCCACGCACGTAGATATGATGCATACCTGCAAACACCATGCTCAGTGCCTGCCAAGGCAGCTATCTCCTCCTGCCTTTGTTCTGGGCTGTGCACAGTACAGCATCCAGTTTCTGGGAGGACTTCCTGTCCTCTCGTTCCTACTGCATCCATCTTCAGCATCTCTCAGTAGTAATCCTTCTTGCCATCAGTTCCCTGGATGCCTGCATGGTTCTTCTGCCCTTGGACAAGTTCGAGGTCATCATTGTCATCTACCTCACCGCCATGGTCCTCCTGGGTGCAAAGAAAACAGCCAGGAAGGAAAATCAGCAAGGTCCAGCTGGAAAAGAGACCCTAACAGACAGCATCATGCTGCTTCTGAATAGAGCTGTTCTGCTATACCAGCCCAGCTTGGGAAACCCAGGAAATCAGGGAAGAATTCAGTTCTACCAGGGACCTTTAGGTAACGCTGGCAATGCACCAAGAAGTAGAGCTAAGAAGCCATGTTCATTTAATGAACACTGAATAAACTAGCATTGCAATGCCATTTTAACATCTCAGCCTGTTGCATGAGAAGATATCCTACCTCCATCACATCTAAAACTAGTGTAACAAATTCCACCCATGATGTGCAGCAGGCAGCACAGCATCTCTTGGCACCTTTAGGTCCAGACAGTCAGCGCACAAGTCAGGTTCTTACAAAGGACAAGGAGAGCTCCCCTTCTCTGGGGTCCCTAACACAAGGAAGACATGGAGCTGTTGGAAGCCATAGGTGTGTGGGCTCCAGGTTTGTTCTGGAGACTCATCCCATTGAGCAGAGACAAAACTGAAAGCAGTGCTCACATCTGCTTCCCTAAAAGCTGAGTTGTGGTCAACACCTGGCTACCAGTATACTCAGGTAACAATTTCACTAGAGAGGGAAAGAAGGGAAACCTTGGTGTCATACAATTTCTTGTTCCTGATCTTCTTGATAGTCATCCATTGGGTCCTCCTTGGGCTTGACAGATCTGCCAGCATCCTGGGAAAAATAGAAGGTCAGACATTGTTAGCTCCAATCCAATCCACTTCCACTCCCTGCAGGGAGACAGCTCTCTGGCACTGGTGCTTCAGGTCTGGAAGACACCAGACTACAGCTCAGAAATCAGGCAGTGAAACAACCCCACATCTACTTGTGCTTTTCTTCCCACTGTAGAGGTCTTTGTTCTCCTCCTTGATTACATTGGCTTGGATTTATTTTTTTTAACTTCACTATTGATCATGATTTTAGAGCCTGACAGATAAAACACTCCTTTTTAAAACAAGCAACGCTCAGCTGCATGTCAAAACAAGCTAACATTTCCCTGATGCAGAGTCTGGCTTCAGATGGCAAGAAGCACTTTACAAGATAAATGGCTTCCACCTGCAAGCAGGCAAACAAAAAGTCAGGACTCCTGCACCTTGTCACTGCTGTCAAGTTTGCTGCATGCCCAGGAACAACAAGACTTCAACAAACAGACACAACAGAACAAATTCTGGTATGACCCACTGATCCTTAGGAAAAGGTTTCTCCTGCTTGCCCCATCCCCGCAATGGGATTATTGATCAGTTTCCCCTAGAGCCCTTAAGCTCTCTGCCTCCCCCCCATTCACAGCTCAGCATCCCTCCCTAGCCCCTGCTGACTACTCTCACATCAGTCACCTTCAGTGATTTCTCCTTAGACTCTTCTTTTGCACTGGGTTCCTTGAACTTCTCCAAACCTCCCACCTTCTCTTCAAAGTCAGGTCTCTCCAGCTCAGCTTCCTCAAACTCATCCTCGCCTTGGTTATTGGGATCCTGGGCAGGATCTGCAGCATCATCTGGCATCTGGACAAGAAAAGCCTCTTGTAAGTACCAGACAAGATATCTACGCGAGATGCAGAGGCCAAGATGAGCCCACCCTCCCCAACTGGGAAAAGCTGTTGCCCAGAGTTGACACAGATTTCAGGATGAAGGTTCATCACTACACGATTAAGAGTACAGGAATATTGTTCACCCAGAAGAGAACGCTGATCACTCTTAGCAGTATTCCCCCGCCTTTTCCCCATTCTCTAGTCCTATCTCAATCTTTCATCTGCTCCTTGCAGTTCAGGCTCTTCTCATTCAAGCGGTAATGAAGCTATATAGGAGGCACAAAAGGATCTTGCTGCAGGCTTCGTTTCTCTCTCTAGAGCTGGTTTCTCCTTGGGAGATCAATTCACTGTCAGCGCAGAAAGCAAAATAGTTGCAGGGCTGTTTTGCAGCTGACTGCTTTCCCAGAAATGTTATCAGTAGGTTCTCTCTTCTGTATTTGACCAGCTTTACAAATATCAAGCAGTTGCTTTCTACAAATTCAGTGGTTCCCTTTTTACACTTCTCTTGAGCTTCAACCTCCTCCAGTACCTTTCTGCCCATTCAGCTCAAATCCAAGACAGTTATCCTCCCACCACACCATATGAAAGAGGTATCAGCCCTCTAAAGAGAGTTTGGCACTATCAGTTCACTGTGCCATGTCAGTCATCAGCAAATTACCTTCAGTTTTACAGAGAAAATACTCAGCCAGCCATATTATTCCTACTGCTAAAAGGTTTGTGTTTGCCTGCTTTTTTTGAAGTGGGGGAACTGAGATGAAGAAGCACATTGAAATCTAAGAAGACAGAGCCAGTGTTGGCTCAGCACTTCGCCAGTCATACCTTTAATCAAGCAAATTGATGGTTTTAACCCCAAAACCCTCCGGAAGCATACAGGAGTTTGGAGTTGCATGTCATAAAGACTTCTGGGAAAGCACCTATTAAAGTGGAACAGTGGATTTTTATTCAGAAGAAGGAAACCTGATAACAGCACAGCAGTATTTCTTACCATGGGCTCCTGAACAACAGTCTCTTTCTGAGAATGCAAGGTCTCCCTCTCAATCATTCCTGCATCTGCAAGGAAGAGGGACAGTTATCAGCACAGTCTCTGGATTAAAGACAAAAAGAGAGCAGTGATACAGACTGATCTGGTAATCCTTATAATGCTTACAGGATGCAAGTCATCATTTCAGTAGGATTCTCACAGGAGCCTCAGTTCCCAGCTTCCCTCCCTTCTGCATTCAAGCCCTTTGAGTGCAGCAGAACACCTCAGCAATATTCTCAGACTGGACTTCTGTACCCCAAAGCCCATCTGGCTCCCCACTGGCTGGGTAGCTGTAATATTTAATTGCTTTACCCAGGCAATATCAAGATCTCTGTGGAAGCTACAAGTCATCTTTTAAGCACATGCAGAAAGCTTTTCTAGCTTCCAGCCTTGGCAGGCAATATATTAGTGCTGTACAGCAGAGGACTGGGGAAACCATACCCATTTCAAGCTCTTCATTATCCGTCCTTTCCTTCTCTCCTTCCTGATCACCTATTTGATTCTCTGCCCCTCTCTTCTGACTGGATGGCTGTGAGCTGCCCTTCTGAGTCTCTTGCCCAGGCCTGGGGTTGAGGTGAAGGCTCTTGGGATAACTGTGCACATCATCCATCTGGGCATTCACTTTGCTGACTATGTCCTTCCAGCTGCAGCAAAGGCACAAAACAAAACAGACCCCACCTCGCCACCTCAGCATATGCAGGAGATAATTTCAAAATGCCATTTAAAGACAGCAAATAACATGTAATGCACGCAGAAGTCTGTCCTATAATGTAATGCCTCAGCTTTAGCAGCTTTTTGAACCCAGCATATTACCACCACACATACTTCCAGTAAAAAGCCCAGCCTTTAGCTCAGGTTCCCCTGTTACAAAGCCATCAACACACAAACTGGCCATCAAGAGTCTGTCTGGAATCTGCTGGTCTCAGCCACCCTGTGCAAGGGTTCTTGGCACCAGCCACATGGCCTCTTCTGCGATTCAGTGTTACTCTTGGCATTGATACCTTCTGAGAAAGCTGGCTTATGCACTCATACCACAAATAACACTCAGTGTAAACAACAGCCTCCAGCTGCTCAATAATTTCTTGATGATAGATCCAGGAAAGAAAAAGCATACCATATTCTTTGCCTTTGAGAAGTCATTAATCAAAACATGGCCAATGTTTGCATTTTGTGTTTCACAGAACAGTGACAACATCCTTTCTAGACTTGGAGCAGCCAAAGACAGGCCAGTCTGCTGCCCCAGCTTCAGCATTTGCCCTCAGCTGAAGGCACACAAACCCCTCCCTGGATGAAGGCAGCACAACATCTGTGCTGTCACTGTGTGCTTGTGCAGATGCTGTCTACTAAAGCAGCGTGACATTACTCTGAGGAAATATCTTCAGACCTCTTCAGAGAACAATCTCTAACCTGAGAAGTTTGCAGGTTAAGTGAACAAACAGATACAGGGCAGAGAAGACACTAGTGGAATCTGGCTGATAGTTTGGAATGAAAACCAGAAGTTATTATCTGAAGCTATTACTTGAACACACACCGAGGACAAGTAAATTATATAAGGAAGCACTATTTTCATAGTTAGTTTTTGGATTTTGGCCAGAATTCAATGAATGACAGCCTCAGAAAAACATTTTCCTCCTTTTGCAAAGCAGCCTGGTCTTCTGTAAGTACTGCTGAGACAGAAAGCAGTTCCTCCTGTGCCTGTTCAGCAAACAGTATGATTGGATCCTGGACCCTGCACAGACTCCCAGAACCTGCAGTAACACAAGAACTGCACTGTGGGAGTTGCCCATCCCAATACTGGCAGGGCCCCATCACATCCTCCTCTGAAAGCCCCTTCCAAGCAGCTGTCCTCCCCACAGCTTCCCTCCACAGTTATCCCAAGAGCAGGTCTGGAGAACACCTTATGCTCTGTGACCAGGAGGAGAAACAGCCTCAAGGTACAGGGAACTTTAATACTGAGGGTTTTAGCTAAGCTCAGGAAATTCTAACAGTTCCAAGTTTGTTTGTTTTTTATTACTGTAAGCCAGCTTTGGTCCCCAGACATGGTTAAACTGGTTTGCCTTCTCCAGATGAAGCTGACGTTGATACAAACTACATCATCTCAAGAGCAACTATGCAGGAACGTGGGACAAAAGCCTGCATTTTCTGGTGGATTCTGTGTCCTCATTTCTGGCATAAGCTTTTGCTGCTTTATCCCATTCCAAATACAGAAGTCTTAGGATCACAGGTCTTGGAGAGCAGAAGGGGGCTTTGCATCACCAACCTTTGCATCTGCACTGGTTTGCTCCCTGTTGAGTGACGGTTGTCTGTCACCTGGGTTTTCTCAGCAGCAGAAGGTTGTTTCAGATCAGACAGTAACAATCCAGGAGCTTGGCTTTCCTCATGGCTGCTCACCTGAATGCGCATCACCATGTCCTGCAGAGAGGGCACACAAATGCTTTCAGCATATACACAAGCTCCTAATCCTACTGTATTCTTGTAGATCTTCCCCCCTTACATTTGGGCCAGAACATCTTTTTCTAGAGAACAGACTCAGAAGTGGCCCAGAACAAATCCACAGCCCTGTCCAGCCACACCCTGGTATGAGAGGTCACTCTCCTTCCACACAGCCAAAAGGAAGTGATTTGAATCCTATGCAATCTGGACTTCCCTCATCTGGGGTAGCCACCACAAAAGGAACAGCAAAACCACCTCTTACCAAAAAAAAGTTGCAATTATAATAGTTACTGTAATTGTAATTTAACTGTATGTTAATTGTCATGTTGTCAATTACTGTCCCTTGCTGTGCTCCCTAGCAGAGACCACCAAATTTACAGCAACTCCCAAGCGTTCCCATGGCCGCTCACAACCCTGAATTCAGATGTGAATCTCTTCTTATTTCAGTGCAGACCACAGGAAGCAAGCAAGGATAATGCAGAAGGCAAACCCAGTCCCCAGTGAACTGATTTCCTTTTTCAAGGGAGATGAATGCTGTTCTTTTTTTATACAGGCTTTTGAAGTGAGACAAACTTAGCAGGCCTGTCCGGTGCCCAGACCATAGAGCCTGCTTTCAGGGAAAAAACAAACCCTGGGTCTGCAGAACATACTGGGTTTCCATTTGGCAGGCTGTTCACAGTTCGGGTGAATCGGATGATGTGACCATCTCCATGTCCCGCTGGCCAGGCTGGCGGAGCCTCGGGTGGTGAATTGGCATCTTGCAGTGGGGCTGGGTGGGTGAGGGGCACGTTCACCTGGGACCTGAGGCCATCGTTGCTGTTGAAGCTCCGGCCCTGCAGCACAGGACCATCTGCCTGCTTCCGAACCCCAGAGAGCTGTGATGCCAGCGAGCTCCCTGCAGGGCGATGCTCTGGATTGACTGGAAAAGCCTGCAGAGAAGGAAGGACAAAAGTGAGCTCCAGAGGAAAGGACTGTCCTCCCCCAGTTCAAAAGCCCCTAGATCATCTGGAGAAACTCCCAGTCCCCCAGGACCATCACACCTTCTGCCTTGTGAGCTGCAGTTGGCTGTTGCCTGGATCCAGAGGCTGCTCCTTCAGCACCTGGAGCTGCTGCTGCCCCTTCCCTCCTCCTCCTTTGAAGCTTGGCATCTTCTGCAGAGCTTCCTTGAGCTGTCTGAACTCTTCCATTTGGGTCTGAGGGGACAAAAAAATCAAGAGAAACCTTACATGATGATAACAGGGTTGCAAAATTCCTTGCTGAGTTCTTACAGCCTGTTGTGCAGCTCAGACACACTGCAAAAAAAAGACAGCCACGTGACGGGAGATAATCCACAATCATTAATGGAAAACTCCAGTTAGTCTTCAGATTTCCTTCCAGATCTCACAGGTATTCTGCATCCCCCTTTGCCAGTCTTGCATCTTCTTTTATTGCATATTTTTACCTTAGAAACAGTGACACATAACAGCAATGCTTTGGGCAATGCTATTTACTGCACAAGCCATTAATGTAATTCCTGCTTTTGCACAAAATAATCTCGTCATGGCTCTTGTAGGCTCCCTCTCCTCCTGTTCTTCTCATACACTTTCACATCAGCTTTTTTTCCTTCTGTGGAGGCATTTCTCTGTAGATATTGTCAGCCCCTCCAAGACGAACACAATTGGCATAATTCCACTTGACAATTCAATTTACTTTGTGAGACAAAAGAAAAAATCAATTCTCTTGGACTGTTCAACAAACACAACGCTTTTTTCTCTACTGCAGCATATTTCCTCCAGCTCCAACCCTGAAAAGTAGGACTTGGAAAAGCTATTCAGGAAAAGCTCCCCACTCCCCTTATTTATAGGGAAGTGAGGGGAGAGAGTTTTTCATGTGCCTGCCAAGGTACTTGGGAGTGGACCAGAGTGGGGACTGGGCAGAGCAGGAAAAAGCAGCAAGGGAAGTTTAGCAGGAAATTAATTCCTGAGCAGGCTTTGTTGATTTCAGTTCTTCCCCCTGAAATTTGACCTTAAGGCAAAAACTGAAATAAAACAAAAAGCCAATAAAAAGATCCACCAAAGCTGGAATAAAAATAGTGAGGAAGAGACAAAAAGCAGAGAGCTGTTCAGGGGATGTAGCCTGGGTAAGGGACTGCTTCCAGTCAGAACAACCAAATGGAAGCAAACCTGTGTCATACAGGACAGGGCTGAAGGGTTGCTGGTATCCCATCCCAGCAAGCTGTATGCACTGTGCTCCATTATCTTGTGCCACATTTTACCTTTGCACAACAACTGATGTGACAGCTATTGCAGGCTCAGTCCTCTGGGTAGGGCCTGTGAAACACTTTTGCATCTCTGAAGAATGTATGTGGCATCTAGAGTGCAAATTGCTCCTCTGTAAGCCATCCCCTGCCTGAAGAGAGCCAGAGCAACAAGAGGACCCAGCAAAAGGCACCACAAGGAAGCAGGGCTGTGCTGGGAGAGGCTGCATGCCCATGGGGCCCCTGATCCTGCATGTGGCACCCAGCCCCACCAAAGAGGATGTGATCCCTTTCACCTTGGTGTTATGAAATACTAATGAAATGCCAGAAAGAAATGATCAGAAAATGGAACAGAAAACTGTAGGATTTAACAGTAGGCTCCTTGTCAAAAAAGATCCAAAGTGTTTTCTGAACTCATTGGATCAAGCCCTACTGCTTCCCAAGGAAGCAGAAATAGCAGAGCAGACAGATGGCTGGAGCATGGCTTTGTAACACAACCGTCTGGTACCTTCAGAACAAGGAACTGAGCTCTGTCTCCCACTCCCTGGGCAAATCCTTTTACTCTTTGCTCACTTCCACTTTTGGCAAGAAATGACAGTAAGCTGTTTCTTGCAAACTGCTGTTCCCATTGGTCACAGTGCTGAAGGGGCCGTGCATTAAGGCTGGCAGCACAGAAGCTGCCATCGTGTTCTTCAGTCTGCAAGCACTCAGCGTGGCAGCCTTAACTATCTCTAGCCAAGTTTTCTTAAATACTACTCAGAGTATGTGCAAGTTTGCACACTTGGTGTGCTGATTGCTTTCTCTAATGCAGCATGGTAATTTGGATTGGTCCTACCAGCTGTGCCCAATGCCATGGTACTCAGCAGGAGTAAGCAGCACTGGGTGGGGGCAGAACTTCTGCTGTGTGCTGGAAAGGCTCACACAACCTTCAGAGCTCGATCACAACACCATACCAAGTGGACTCCATGCTCTTCTGCTGCTTCCACCTGTGCCCCTGGCCTCCGGATACAAAGCTTCACTCCAGCTCTTCCATTATGGAGCTGTGACATCTTATTTACAAAGCTCCTTCTGATACTTTTCAAGTTCTGACGTTCTACTAATGCTTCAAAAACAGACATGGAAGGAGACCCTTCCTGTTTGTACTCCCAGCAAGCTAGTCAAGGCATTTCTGCATTGCTGTATCACTCTGCAGTTAATTTTATAAGCATAAGCAGAGGCAATTTGTCATCATTTATGGTGAAAGAATTTGAGATGCAAATAAGTGACAGGAAGCATCCCAAGGTTGGGAATAAGATGGTTCATGCTCATTTGCATATCTTTATTTTCAGCTACTGGGACAGATTCCAGGTTGGAGAATTTTACTTGTCCAGAAAGCCTTTAGACAGCTCCTCTAGCACTGTCATAGGCAGCTTCCATGTAGGAATAAAGCTGCTAAGTAGGTTTATTATTTAGAGAGTGTTTCATGGTGCACAGAGGCCCCAGTGTACAGCTGTCCCACGTGGCCCAAGATGCCCCTCTGTCCATTACCTGGGCATTAAGTAGCTGAGAGTGAACTTCTTGGTGGGCCTTGCGAAGAAGTTTGCTCTCTTCTCTGAGTTTAAAGACTGTATCTGCAAGAGAAGAACAAATTTAATTGAGGAGCTGTTTCTGCAATCAGTGTCTCTTCCTTACCATAAATTCCACCGAAACCTCAGAGCTCCTGAATCCACCCTGCAGATCCAACACAGAGCTTCCCTCCAGCTGCACAGAGAAGCTGAGCCTTGAAAGGATCGTGCAAGCAAAACAAAACCACGCAGGCAACATACAGAAAGCAAACAGGACAACTTAGTCCCCAGGGATGCTCATTCCCATGCTGTTAAGTAGCAAAATTGTGCCTTGCAGCTCCCAAACCAGGGTCCTTTCAAGCTCTTTGCATGCTTAGTGCTTCAGTAACAAGACACAATAAACTTATGTTTCAGTGCCTTGCAGATAATTGTGTACCCTCCAATAAAAAGAAAGACAGCATCAAAAAATGTCAGCCTTATTTTGGAGCCCGAAGCTCTCTCAAAATATCACCATAACCGTGCACACAGTGATTGCCCTGCAAAAAGGCATTGCTGCATCTGCCCTGACAAGAAGGGAAGTTTTCTCCATAACAGGACAGTGCTGTAGGCCAAATCACGTGCTTGACTGCAGCTCAACAGTGGCTGAGCTGTTATTACAGTGGTATATCACAGAATCACAGAATTGCCAGGGTTGGAAGGGACCTCAAGGATCATGAATCTCCAACCCCCCTGCCACACGCAGGGCCACCAACCATTCCACCTAATGCTAGACCAGGCTGCCCAGGGCCCCATCCAATCTGGCTTTGAACACCTCTTTCTTAAACATCCATCCCTGGGACAGGACAGTGCCACTGAGGTTGCATGCTGCGTTCTTCCCTTGTGGTGAAGACTGTTAACAACAGCAGGAACAAAAAAGGCTCCAGGACTGCTACTGCTAAGATCTCTGGCCATGGTGTAGACTTCCCCCAGCCTTCAAGAGAACCAGAGGCCTCTCTGGTGTAGGAGAGATGAAGCAGTTTCACTGAGCCAATGTCTCAGTCACATCTGGGTCTTCGAAGCATGTTCAAAACCTCGAAATCAAAGCCTTCATGCCAAGATAAGAGGCAGAAATGTGAAGTCTTGCTCTGAATGCCATCACCACGGGTTTTTAAATCAGTGGCATCAGTAAGACAAAAGTTTCAATTGTAACAATGTGGTCCATTTATCTGCAACACAAGCTCAGCAGTGATCAAACCCAACCCTCTGCCTTCAGAACAGGTTGTGCAGGGAAAAATGGAAAGTGCAAAATGAGAGTGGGGGAGCAGCAGAGGACAGGCTGTGCTGGGGTGTGAAACGCAGCATAAATAGATGGCAATTTTTACAAAGTTGAGGAGAAAATAGATCATAATGCAGCAGGAGGGGGAAGATGCAAACAGGATTAAAAAGGCTCCTGTTAGCAACATCAGGAAGCTTCAGCAGGCTCGGCAAGAGCATATGTTAATATCTTGTTAATTAGCAATCAAAAAACACTTCTGGAAATACCACAAAGTATCAGAAGGAGAGATTCAGAAGAATGGGGCATGAACACCCCAACAGCATCACAACCATTGGGCCACATGGCACAAGAGCATCATCCCCACAGTCTACACCACATGTGCATAGAAAGCTTTGTCAGCAACATGAAAGCTACCCAAAGCTCTGAAGCAAGCTAGGTGACCACAAGGAGCTACTAAACCTAGTTCAACTGCTGAAAGCAGCATCTCATGCTTCCCTGAGGGCTTCAGCCTTCTTCCAGCATACCTGGGGCAAAGGTTTCCTTTTCATAACTGAACCTAGCACAAATCCCTCAGTTCCACTCTAACAACTTGGAGCAATGTCCTCTACTCAGATCTTTCTCGTTCTTTATTCTACCTGCTGACAGAGGCACGTCTTCGATCACCTCTCCTTGGGACATATTATAAATAGAAAGCATTTATGGAACATAAGGAAAGAAAATGAGGTATTAGCAACACTGCTAGTTCTGTATCTGCCACCTCTCAAGAGGCTTCCTTGCTCTTTTGTATGCCACAGTCATCAGTACTTTCTCTTAAGGGAAAAGTTAGTAGCCGTCTTTGAGCTTAAAGCACAGAAAAGAGATAGGATGAAATAAACAGCTGCCTATTAAAGCAGGCAGAGAATATTAATATATCTCAGCCTTAAGCTGACCTTCCTGACTAGCTTCTGTCTTCACATTGCTTTTCTGAGTGTTATTCTTTCCTGTGGCAGAATTAATTTTCTTACTCCATTGGTGGCTGCATATTTCAAGAAGAGAGATTGAATCATATATTTAAGTCTCGCTTACCTGTGTTCAGGGCTGGCACTGCATGCTCACTGTCTCACATAGGTCCTCCTACAGTGTCTGAAGATCTTTTGGGAGGCCTGAAGAACAATCATTGCCCTCTCCCTAGCTCAGATCTTCAGTCTTTTCCCTGCCTAGTGTTTTCTTGGCTCTCCATCATACTCACCTTGCAAATTTGTGACTTCACTATCCTTCTCCTGCTGGAGTTGGGCATACTTCTGGCTATGGGTCTCCAGTGTCTTACGGTGCTCGAGTTTCAAGCTATTGTGCTGCAGCTGCAGGTCAATCAGCTGCTTCTTGACATCTTCATGCTGGTTCTGAATACAAAAAGCAAAGTCAGTACAACAAAGGAGGAGAAAAGTAATCTAACTGTTGTCAAGTGTTACTTGAGTGCCTGTTTAATGAGTTGCTCGGAGGGAAGAGGCAGAAGAGACTCTGGTTCCTCCAAAAAGGTAACTAAACATGCAGAATAAAAAAAGTGTTGTTCTTATAGTGTAGGAGGGATGTAAAATGCCAAATAAACTGAAGGGAGGTCTCCTCAGAAGCCACTAAAATGGAAGAGAAGGGTGCGAGCAAGTCCACTGCTTCATGAAAGAGAGATGGGGACTCTGGGACGCAGCCAAGAACACTCCTCCCTCAGCACTCAGCCCTGCTGATATCACACCAAATGACTCTGAAATGCTGCATAAGTCCCAGGTCCTTTCCAGAGTCCTGGAGATGCTGAAGGACAGCATTACCTGCAAGGATGTTTCCGTGGTACAGGTAGCACCAGCTATACTGTGTTACAGAGCAGAGCCACATCTCAGTGCAGCCAGAGATGGGCCCACACTCCTCCTGTTAATGTGGGGATCAGATGCCAGGATAACAGGACTCTCACAAGACCACAGACCATATTTGAAGCAGGCCAGAACTCATCTGATAACAGCTTTCCAATGCACTTCTGTCTCCTCCTCTCACTTCTGCAGAGCCCAGTAACACAACACACTGAGACATCCTTTTACTGAGACCCACTGAACCAGAATTCACCTCCTTTCAGGTTCCCATGGTAACCCAGAGACACTTCCACATGCAGTTTGTCAACACCAATTACATATGCAGATGGATTGGCTCACAGGTGAACCCTGGCCTCTCCACACAGCAGCTCCTCAGAACTCAGGCAGCAATTTCAATTGGCCTTTCCATGAAACAAATGTCTTTTTTCCTTTCTTCCCCTCTCTCTTTTTTTTTTTTTAATTTAGATGCTATCGATGCTGGCATTTATCCCCAGTAAAACAAAGTGTCTGTGTCCTGGGCATTCTCCCCTGGAGCAATTATCCTCAGCTAAAAGAAAAGAAATAACTACGCTCCAAAAATAAATGCAACACAGAAGAAAAAGCCTTCAGTAAGGAAGGGTTCCAGAGAGAGAACAAAGAGGGTGTTGGGTTCATCAGATCACAGGATCAGGAAGAAAAATAGAGAATTAAAAAACTAAAAAAAAGATTCCTGCTCTTGCTTTCGGAGACTGTGGGTATTTACAGCTCCATCAGAGCTGTGGGCAAAGAGCAGCAAAGGGGAATCAGACCCCTCAAATCATTTTGATGCTAACCATCTCAGAGAAGCCACCAGCACTAGCACGTGAGAATTGGTTTTAACACAAAACCCTAAGCAAGTCAAGGAATCTTAAGCCTCATCAGCTCAGGTCAATTAATTTCTGGCCCATATTGTTTCTGATATGCATAATGTCTGTCCCCATACTGCTCACAGCCAGGAAGAAGAGGGAATACTCATCCTCTGATAGCAGCAGGAGACTGAAGAGAGAGGATTGCCTTGGCTGAGGTCACTCAGAGCACCTGATCCTGGTCCAGCTTGTTAAGCACCCAGAGCATCCTCATTCCCATGTATGGTACTCAAGTATACAAATTTCAGGAGGGACCCAAAGATGCTACGCTAGCTGGTAGCTGCAGGACAGGTTGTGCAAATACAGAACCCATGCCACCATCACCTTTCACTATGACCCTGCATATCACTGCGAGAAATCAGCTCGTTTATGTGAAACAGGGAACCCCTCATCTCAGCTGGATGGACTTTTGCCAGTGAGACTTTGCATCCCACATTCCCACCGGGGTTTGAGAAGATACAGCTGCTGCACTGCTGCTGCAATTCAGGCACAGCATCTCACCACCATGCCTGGGGAAATGAGCAGGGATGGGAGGAGAGAGAGAATGAAATAGAAATCCTTGAAAACCACACATTTCTGCTACAGTTTAGAAGGCAGCTTTGTGGGCTGCATCATACAAAAATAGGAACAGTGGTTGAATGCCTTTGCCCACAAGTAAAGGAAGGGCACACCTCACTGCAAGTTTCTAGGTTCCTGCAGATTCAGGAAGCTCATGTGAACAATTCTTTGTTTAAAGCCACCCGCCTCCTTGCCTGCATTCCGGGAGTGCTAGGAGGCATTCTGCAGAAAGATGTTAAAAAAAAAAAATTCCATCTCCACTCAAGAGGGTGAAAGGAGTTATAAGGAGATGAAATCCGGCCCCAGCAGGCAACTGCTCCAGCTGCTATTTTTGGACAGAGCCAAGCCCCTGAGATCAGTCTGCCTGTTGCAGACGTTAATCAGACACAGGTAACTTCACTACAGATCAGAATGACAGCTCAGGAGTCAAGTAAACGTGATCCTTTTTCTCTAAGCAGCAAAAGGCAACTGGAGGCTACAGAGCTATCTGTGGAGGCAAACCGTGACCAAACCTGCCCCATACAGCACAGTGGCCACAAACACAAAAGCCAGATATACTGATGTGACTTCATCCGAGTCTTTGGTCACACCTGGGACCTTCACCTTAACAGGGCTAGTTGCTTCTATTCAATGCTAAACATCCTCAATCACTCATTTTTGCTTCCTCAGTAATGATTGAGTTGGCAGCAGTATTCCTTGTGAAGAGGATAATCCATGTGGGGAGCATTTTTCACCTGTGCTCCAAAAACAAACATTATTCACAGCTCCATAGCTAGCTACAAGCTGAGCTGAATGCAGCATTTCCAGGGGAGAAGCTGCAGTCCACCAGACTTCAGTCCCAAGGGCCCATCTTTCTTTCAGCAGCTGTAAACGTAGTTACAAAATAGATGAAAAATTTATTCCAATAAAAGGAAGCAAGAGAAAGGGAGCCAGGATGAAGTGCTCTCACTGTCCCTGTGAGAGAAGCAAGCTGGACCACGCTGCTCATGTTGTAGTTGCTATGAGGACAAAAATGACTGAAGTGTTCCCAGAGTCTGCAGAGCTGGATAATGCCCAGGAGAGCTGCACTTCCCTCCTCCCAGGGCTGGGATCCAAAGGCAAGCAGCTGGGCGTCCAGCTCTGTTCAGTGGTGCACAGTGCTGCTGGAAGTCAGCCTGCTCTCTGAGCCCCAGTCACCATTGGGCTGAGAACACTCCAACTTGAGACGTTAAGAAAGTCACCAGCAACAACAGACCACAGTTGCAGTGCGCTAACAAAACTCAACTTTAATGTTATGTTACAGTTCAGGTAGGGCACACGATAAGATAAAAACCACTATGAGCCACTCCTACCTGAGCTGCTTATGTTGCCTCAAACATTCTCCTATCCTAATGAGGCAAGCTGCAGCAAAGAGGCCCATTTTCATGGTAAGGAACACAGAAAAGAATATGCTGAACAAAACTCCTGCGTGATAAGCTGCACAAAGACCACCATTGAAATGAGGCATACACCAAGGCTGTAATCTGATGCAAAGTCCAACAGAACAAATAAGAAAACTCCCATCAACCTGAATAGGCAGGAAGGAACGTGAATCAACACCACAGTGTGGCCTCCTCCCTCTGGGCTGGCACTAGCTGCAGAAACCCCATGGTCTGTCCCAGGCATCTGTGGTAAGGAACAGCCCAGACCTGCCTTCCAGGGCACTTTCTAACTTGCAGCACACAGTGAGCACTGGAACCAGACCAAAATCTTACCTTCAAGATCTTGTGCTGGGAACTGAGGGCCCCATATCTGTTCATAGAGTCTTGCTAGGGAAAAATAAGTAAGAGTCAGTAGTGCCATTAAGTCTCAGAAAAGCCAAAAGCTCAGCTGAGTATGAACATGTCACTTAGTCCTAGAACAGTACTGAGTACACTGCACATCCTGAACACTCTCCATTTCAACATTTTCCTGTCAACTTTGCCACTCACAGGCCAGAAGAAATCATTTGCCTGGAAATGGCAAGAAAGAAAGAAAATGGATAGGCTTTGCTCATGGCCTTTGTTCTCCATGCTCCCTGCAGTATATATTGAATTCAGCTCCCCCAGGACTCTTCTGTACCATGAAATTCTCTTCTCAGAAGAACTCCTATTGCCTGCAGCACAGGACTCCCTGCCACACCAACAGCTGACAATCAAGCCTTCCACTGTGCTATCACACAAGAAAGTAAGCATAGTAGCTCTGGCACAACACAGTCTCTCCCTAAGGTGAAAGAGATCTTCCAACACCAACAGCCTTGCAAAATAAAATCAGCCCAAGTTTTACTTGCACTTGTCATGTCATCTTCAAGACAGCACCCCAGCCTTATAAGCAAGGTAGTACTAAAAAACATTCTTACACGTGTCCATGCAAATATACATGCATACCCTGAGGAATAAACAGTACCTACCTTCTCCTTGTTGAGAGCTTCCTGAGCTTCTAATTTGTACACTAAAAAATCTAGAAATGGAAGAGAAGACAATTAAATGAGCAGGGATTTACACAGACTTGCCTGTGAACATTTAATCTTGTACATCAGCTTTAGAAGATGCATCAGTCTGTAGTGTCCACATACCACCAAGTGCAGGGATGCCAACATTGTTAACCAGCCCTTGTAGAGCTCAGCATCTTCAGATCACTTTGAAGAAGTTTACTATTTCCAAGAAAAAAGCAGTCTAATACCGGATACAGCTATCTCTTCTAGAGTGCTCAGACACCACATCATGGGTGCCATCACTCACAGATTAGACTGAGAATACAGACAGGGATATAAGAGAACAGAACCCACCCTCCAGCTCACAAGCAATAGACAAGTCACCTCATTATTCCCTATTCACATTCCAGGGATGAGCCTCTCCTGGTGAGTGTTAAGTGACATACACACACTGTGCTGAAGGCAAAAAGATGCCACACATGCATCTGCCCACAGCTGGAGGGTTGGCTGGCTGCTGCTCCACCACTCGTGTCAACTTACCTTCCTTTGTCTTTTTGTGCTCCCCTCGCTCCTTCTGCAGGGATCGCTCCAGTCGGGATCTGTGCTCATACACAACTGGGGAAGCAGAAAGAGGCAGAGCATGAGATAAACCCTGACATTTCTTCCCAGACATCATTCTGCAGGTCATGCACACAGGGACACACCTGGATCTCAAGTCCTCCCACAGATCAGGCCAGCAAGTGCCCAAGCAATTAGACATGAGCAATAGGCCTCTTTTGTTTCCAATGGGTTTGCAGCTCTTCCTGTTTCTGCACTCAGGTTTCACTTAGGAACCCACGCTGTGAGCTGGATATAGTGGCCAGTGGCTGAACTACGTGTTTATGGGCCAAGTCCAATTCTAGGACTAAGACAATCAGAGACCGCCAAGTTCTCCGCTCCGCACCAGCAGCATGCAAGAGAGATGTTTTCTCCCCTTCTCCATTCCAACCATTAACTGGCCCTCAAGAACATTAAGGAAGTGTGCCAGCAGCTCTCTCCCCCATTAGATACAAAAGAGCATCTGTGCTCTGCACAGAGGAGCAAGAAGATAGAAGGACGAGACTGCTTTGTGCATTGGCCACATGACAAATGGAAGTGCCAGAGAAACCTCCTGATGGATGATGATTTTAATGCACTCTGATGCCTGAATGCTTACAAAGAGCAACCCCTGAACCACAGCACTCTGCTGCAACAGAAGCTGCTCCATCCCCTCTGTGCAGAGATTGCCACATAACAGCATGGGGCTCCAAGCAATTCAGACACTAGGGCAGTAAAATCTCACTTCCAAAGCCAAGGACACTGGGACAGATCACACCATGGGTGCTGCACAGTGTCCAGGAAAATGAACCAAGGGGATTGATATCATCACACATCCTAGAAGTCAGGCCAGGACACTTTCATAAATAATACTGCTGATCAACTAGGAATTGCAAGGCTGAGGATCAAACTTAGATCAGAATAGCCCTCCCTGCCTTACCACCTGCAGGTCTCATGCCTCTGCAGACCCTGAAGGAAAACAAAAACCACCCAAAGAAAAGCATCTTGTTGTCTCACCCTTTTCTCTCTAGGAAAGGAATTCTAGCCACCCATCTCCTCAGCTTCCACTTCTGCAAACAAGCAACTATGAAGTTCACAGCTATTCACTGATAAATGGCAGCCCAGCACCACTCACATCTCATAACCATGTGTGGGTTTTAGCCTTCAGACTCCCTGCAAGCGAAGCAAAACCCAGATGTCAGAGTGAGTTGGCTGTTTCTCACTTTAAATATCTGCCAAGCCTTCAGCAAACCTGCAGGCAGAGCAAGGAGAGAGCAGAGACTGATCACAGCACAGCGACAGGAGCGCTGGGTGCACAAATCCAATGCGGCATTGAATGAAGTGGTGGAAAGAAATACTCTCCAATACCTTGCATACAGACTTGCCTCTCTCACAGTCTGTGCTCCCACACCACTTCCTTCAAGAACTTCGAGGAGCTGCTGCTCTGAGTGTTCCATTGGATCACAAAAGATCCAAACCTGGTGGCTTTACTAAGGAGACTCACAATGAATGATGTTTTTCTTCCCAGCTGGAAATGCCTCTTGTGCCCAGAAAGAGAAACCCCAGCTGGTTTAACTCAATGACTTTTAAGCTAAATCATGACACTGGCTGGGTCCAAGGTTGGGATCTTCACAATACTCTGGTTTACCAGCAACAGATCCGTTGCTATTTACAGTCATCTCCAGCAACAATTGAGAGCTTGAGCAAATTAGGGAAAGAAGAGGGATAATTCAAGCCAGGAATAATAAGGGGTTGAGACCTAATGATGTTGGAGATGGTTATTCAGTAGTTCAGTTCTTTCCCAAGCCACCTGGAGGCAAAACCCAGCCAGGTAGGGCAGCAGCTGACACACTGAAGGCCCAGTTTCAAAGCACAAGCTGAATCCAAATACCTCAGCATCCTATTGTCCCCCATGGAGCAACCTCAGTACTTCCAGATGGTGACTTTTCCTGGACTGAAATCAAGCATCAGCAGTACAAGACAGACCAGCTGGCTCTTCCTGGAGTACATTTCTTTTAGATGCTGCAGGGATGAGGACTGTTTTTCAGGCTTGCCAGCTTGGACTTATGGTGAAACAAGCTCAGTTCAACCCCAGAGTGAGGAGTGATGCCCCAATCACACCCAAGCAGTTGCCCCTGAGGTAACCTCCAATGAGCAGACAAGGAGCTGTCATCTCCCCCACTATATCACCAGGTCTGCACAAACCAGAGAAGTTGGACTGAGCTTTGCAGAGCTCAGCAGCTGCTGCATAAAGCTGTCTTCCTGCTCACCTCTGTAGTGGGACCCAGCAACAGCTCAGCACGCCAAAATGGCACTTATAGCTTCAGCAGACAGGAAGCCAGGAAGTCTTTAACAATTTGCAATCATAAGAGGGAATGGAGGGTGATTGGTGCCTAAAACTAGGCTGGAATCCAGCCAGAACTCAGCAATAAAGCACTGTCACCTGCTGACAAATGAGCTAAAAATGCAGAACTTGAACTGCTGAAACAATGAAATCCCACGCAGCGTCCTGCCTTTGGGGAAGGAGAACAGGCCGGGCCTTTCACAGACATGTTCTCATTTTATGAGATCTCAAAGTGCTGGGTGACTCTGCAAAGGGGTTGTTATCTCAGCTGTGCTGAGATAAACATCTGCCAGGGAGAGTTTAGGAGATCCATGACAGGAGGAGAGTGATTCCAGCTTCACAGGCAGTTCCAGCTAATCACCTAGAGAAAGCTCTCTTCTCAGTTACTCTCCTTGCTGTAGGCACTGAATACTCCTGCCAGCCTCCACCCCATCACATCACAGCCGACAACCCACAGCACCACTCACTGAGCAGCAGCCATACTCCAGAATCATCCATAGCAGAGTTCTCCATGTCCCAGCACTTCCAGCAGTGTCCGGGACCTGGTAAGGAGCCTCCACATGGTCTCAGACACACCCCCACCCTCACCCAACAGGAACACTGGTGAGACAGGGACAGAAAAGCCCAGTAGATCGCTCCTTGTTGCCAACTGGACCGTACTGAGAAGGGAGCAGGTTTCTTTTTGCATGCTGTGTTTTACACTACAGCAAGATCAGTAGCTTTGCTCTTATTCCGAGCAGGAGAAGATAAGGCCCATTCCCCAGGCTGTACGTGGGACAGGCATGGCTGATTCAAGACAGCTCCAGACATTCAGTTCTGCTCCCTCCTCCGCTCATTTTTCTTTTCACTTTCAGCCACCATCAGCACAACCCATGCCCTTTCAGCTTTATTTACAGAGACAGAAGCATTAATTGCACTCAGGTGTATGAATAATAGTAAATACAGTAAATAAACAGCACCAAAATCCACCTCATAACAACACAATCTTTAGCAGAGCTGGAAAAATGAATCAGATGCAGAAGGCAGTTGAAGCCGTGCACCAAGGCAGAGTGGGGCACAAGAGCCCCCAGGGCACAGGCAGCCAGCTCCCAGCCACAGCCAGGCATGCAGTGTGCTCCTACCTGCCAAGCACCTCTCCCACATCATAAAAAAAAAAAAAAGAATCTTTGACTCTTAAAATTGTTGGACAAGTGGCTTCTGAAAATACAAAGCGTATCCATGGCAACAACTGTATTTAGGAATCGGAGGACTTGCAGAGGGTTAGAAACCCCAGCAACAGGCGACAGCACTGCTATTCAAACATATTTTGAGAGGAAAAATACTATGAGCCTGTCTCAGCAGTTGGCTGCAGCCAACAGAAGCGGGGTTCCCTGAGGCTGCTGCTGTCAGCCTGCTCCTTAAGGAGCCAGCCCCTCTCCAGGGCAAGCAAGAGATGCTGACGTACCAGAAAGGAATGTGGGCCAGCTCCTGCCCTGCTGGTGTCTGCATCTCGAACACGGGATGCAGGAGGAGACTGCAGGGGCTGTGCAGCACATCAGGAGCTGCAGGTGTCTGAATGCTTCATGGCAGAGTAAGAAGAAATGGAAGCAAACTGTAAGATAATTGCAATAAGCCCATACACTTGCTAGATTGATTCACAACACTGTCTCTCAAGGAAACATACTTTCAACAAAACAAAACAAAACCCAACAAATCCAAAACCACACCAGCACACACATCACACCTTCCTTCCTGAATTCACAGGTAGAAATGCACAGCCCTGAGCACAGGAAGCTTATGTCCAGTGCTCAGTTTGCATCATGACGCTGCACACAAAACCACCTGAAGAGGCTTAACCCAGAGCCCACGTATCTTGAGCCACAAATCTGGGGTATTTCCAGCCATGCAGCTGATAGAAACAATGTCACTTTGTGTGTGAACAGAGGCCATAACAGATACCCTGCATTTGGTTTTAGTCCCAGGAAGAGCTCTGGATTTAAATGCCATAATCTAATCCTGCTCACTCTGAGAAAAAAGCTCTAAATGAGTCCCTGACCTCAGGGCACTGGCACCACATGCCAGCAGCATCGCATCCACATAAAAGCTGTGCTGTGAGCACTCCACAACAACCATCCTCCTGCACTACACTCAACCACTAGCTACACGAGTAGATTTCTACCCAGCCTCTCTGCAGCGAGTTCAGCAAAACCCTCTCCAGAGCCCAAGCCCAGCAAGAGGTGCTGGCAGTGTGGCTCTGGCATGGGCAGGAAGAATCGAGTGTGCAGATCTGCAGAAGAGAGTTCAGCAGTGGAACTGCATAACCTGTCCTCAGCCTTCCCTACTGGAACATCTCCACAGGCTACAGCATCATTCTCCCACAGGCACACAGCTCTGTAAGCAAGGCAGACTGGTGGGAATACATACACCATGCTTGCTTTCCAGCAGCTCTCACCAGAGGATTGGGTTTTCCTGCCCTCACTGCTCACCAGCCTGTACCTGGTAAGGGAGCTTGGAAAAGCCCATTCACCACCTTCCCTGTTTTCTGTGGATTGTTTTTTTTTCTTTTTTCAAGTATCCACTCAACCCCAAACAGACTGGCAAGAGCCACAAACCAGTCTCAGAGAAGATGACAATGGGTTTGTTTCCTTGCAAAGGAAACAGATGAGACGACACGATGACAAACTCTACTGATGGACCCCTTTTGCCTCTTCATTCACTTTCTGGATCTGGAGAGCAGTCAGGTCTCACAGCCTGCCTACACAGGTCCTGTTTGCATTTTTCCTGCTCCACATTTAGAATGATGCAGGGTTATCTTTTGTGGTCAAAGAGAACTATGAAGAGAAGCAGAACGGGTGTGATGCTTCACTCCCCACTTCAGTAAATGCTGTTCCCTTTGCTGCTGTGTGCAGCAATTCAGCCTCGAGGCCGTTTAACTCCAGGATGCAAAGCTGGAGGGGAAAAAGCAGGGGACAGCATCGTCTTAGAGCTCTTCAAAGCCAAAAGACGAACCTCACTCCACGAAGGCCCCCCACTCATCGCTGGGCTGTGCTGGAGCAAAGGAAGCTCAGCAGGCGCACGCAGCCGCTCACTCACCTTGGAGCTGGGCAGACAGTGCTTCCTGCTGCTGTTTGTATTTCTGGGCAAGAGCTTCGGCACTCCTCACCTTCTGCTGCAAGTGGTGGTACAGGAAAGCTCCCGAGCCCAGGCACGCCACTGCCAGCAGGCAAAACCCGGTCTGCAGGAGCCCCTTCTGCCTCCTCGAACACATGCCGGTGCCCATGGTGGGGCTGAAGCAAAGCGATGCAGCGCTGCCTTCCTGGCGCTGCTAAAGCATCTGATTCTTTTTTCTCCCCCAAACAGCTCCTTCGCTCCAGAAATCCACAGATCCCTCAGGTTACTCTCTGCAAGATTCGATCCAAGTCTCGCCTTCACTCCTCCCCAGCCCCCGGAGAAGCGGAAGATGCTCCAAAAGCGGTTTACTCCTCATCGCCCGGCGGAGCGCAGCGCAGCCCAACGCCGTTCGAGCTGCGCCGCATTCTTCAGCTGTGAACCGCGGCAGGGTCCGGGCCGGGAGGACCCGGCGGAGGGGGACCAGGAGGAGGAGGAGCAGCAGCAGAGAAACTTTTGCTTCCCATGTGCTGCAGAAGGAGGAGGGGAGGGCTGTCCCACCTCCCCCTCTCCAGCACCGACCGGAAAAAATAAGCCGTGGGATGAGGAGCGCTGCTGCTCCCTCCCCTCTGCTTCCCTCCCCGCCTGCGGCTGCCGGGAGGGCCGAGAGGAAGCGGAGGTCCCGGGGCTGAGAGAGAGTCCTGGGGCTGGGAGAGTGCCCCCGCTGCCCCCAGAGCCGGCACGGAGTCCTCGGCCCCTCCGCCCTCTCCCAGCCGCCCGCCGAGCCCACTGCGAGCAGTAAAGCAGACATCCCTGCTCCCACCCAGGAACAACTCGAACCACCAACTTCTCCCACGTGTTTGCTTTCCCCTCCCCTTCATAAACAAGCCCAAAGCCTGCGTGGTGGGCACTTGTTGCTATCAGGAGGGACACTGACATTAGTTAACAAGGGAAATAGCCTTAAACCTTTTTAAGAGTAGGTTGGCTGGGGCTCTGAGCACCCTGACCTAGCTCTACATGTCCCTGTTCATTGCAGGGAAGTTGGACTAGCTGACCTTTAAACATCCCTTCCAACTCAACTGGTTCTGTGATTCTACATGGGCTGCTCTCTTCTGGCAGAATCCGACCTGTTTTATCCAGGCAGGTGATGATGCTCAGCTGGACAGGGGCAGGAGAGAACAGCCCTCCTGCACAGCACAGCTGTGTGCTGAGCTCAGCTGAAGCCCCCAGGTTTGTAATGAATCTTGCCTGCACCAGCAACCCAGCTGCCAGGTTGGCTCGTCCCTTATCTGAGCTCAGAAGGACGCTTCCTCTGGAGTTCTGCCAAGTTCCATGTTTCAGGCATCTGGAGAATAAGCAAAAATCATTACAATTAATGCTTCAGCAGCAATTCCCATCTAAGAGTCAGGAACAGTTTTACAAATGTTAATCAAAGGAGCTTTGTGGTACTGCTGGGAAATAGCAGAATATCTCCATAATCTGCAGATGGGGATACAGAGGTACAGCATCCTGTAAGGTTATGATTTATCCAAAACAACTATGTTTTTAAGTTATTCTTTTCAAGCATTTTCAGTGGAGTTGATATATCTTTTGAGGCGAATGCCTGCATGAGGGAGAAACAGCCTACAGGAAAGTGGGTGATTTGGATAACAGTCCTCACTTGTATACAGCTTCCAGAATAAAATGCACTTTTTACAAAAGGAATTAACTGAGTATTCTGTATTGAAACACTCAAACACAAAATAGCTGAAGTTTAGTGCTCAGGCCTTTGTGAAAAGCAGAATCCCTCTAACATGATGCTCACTCAACCTATGCCTGCCAGATCATTTGACATGGGACCAGGGATAATCTTGCTGCTGATTCAGGTATCCTTGGTTCAGAACTCCACCCACACTGCACAGCCCCTTGTGCATCAGCCAACCTTCAGTCCAAATGCTCCTCTGCAGAATTCAGGAATGTCCTGTGGGGATGATGGTTGTTTCAGCATCTCCCCAGGCTGTTTGTCAGGAGCTGGAATGTCTTTTGTCTGCATCTTGAGGATTGAGAAGGCAGCCTGGGGAAAGAGGGATTTGAGTCTCAGCTTTGTATCTATTCAGCACATTCTTTTTTTTTTCTTTTCCTTCCATGCTCTCATTAATTACTTCCTCATGTGCTGGTTCCTGCCTGAGAAATGCTGGGGATTCCTGAGGTTTTGACATAGAGGACTCTGGAAAAGGTTAAAATCCTGAATTAGAGAATGCCAATCTGAGAACTTCCATTGATAAAGTCATCCAATCTATCACTTTTAACTATTCTGCCATTGTAAGAAACTCAGTTACAATTTTAGTTCTGTATTTTTGCACCAGATACAGAGCCAGGGAAACTGCAGCCCGGCAGAGAGCAAAAGGGTTTGTTTCTCACTCATGCTCTGTCAGTGTTAGTGCTGTTTGAGCTGTGCAGACTGCTATTGGAGTTCCAGCAGACTGTAAACAGAACACATATCCCCAGCAGCCAGGGCTGAAATCCTTCCTTTTGGTCCTGTTCTTCCACATTATGTATAGAGAGATCTCGGGGCCCATAGCAGCAGTAGCTGTTCTTTGTTCCTCTTGGATGTTTTCTAATTTTCAAGGAAAGCTAAACAACTGAAGGACCCCAGCGAGATCAGGGTTTACCAGTAGATCATCCATCATTTGAGAAGCCAGCTAAGAAGCTCCTTCCTTTCACAAACTGCTACAACACCCCACATTTCTTGAGGTGCACAGCTACTGAGCCTGAGTGTTCTCATGGAAGTGCAGAGGAGAAGCACCCAGAGCTGTGAAAACTGACCACAGGTGACAGCGCTCTTGAAATCCATATCAAAACCTTTTGTGTCTTAGGGATTATCTGATCATCTCCTTTTGCTTCCTCTAATCTGATGATGGCTTTCAAATAATAATCTGAACAAAACAGCACTTCCCATTGGAAAGCTCAGACTGTAGGTACTTGTAAAAAAAAAAAAAATGCCACTTTTTCCCCCTGGAGAGCAAGCCATGAGTATTAACCATCTGTACAGATATTACAGTCCTGGAAAGGTCCATCACTTTAATCAGAGCTTTGGATTTCAGAGCAGGCATCTAATTGGCTGCAGGAGTGTTTTCAACCAGGTTATGTAAATGCTGCCAAGAAGCCTATTGTCTGAAAAAAAATGCCATAAGAAATGTACCTTTGTGCTAGGAGGATACAGAGGGGAGACTTTATTGTTTAGAGACAGCAGTTTCACAGCTGTATTTATAAACCTACCTGTCAAACTGGCAACATCCACAACCCTTTTTATGCAACTAAGCAGTAAACTATAACCTAAATCCTTTATGGGACTTGCAACTGACATCCAGGTAGACACACTTAAAGTATCAGTGCCCAAATATTCGAGGGCACAGGACGAGCAGTTGTCCAGTGTATAAGAAATGAGGGGTACAAACATTTAGCAAATGAGAGCCTTAAATTAAACAGTTCTCAGGAGCAGCCTTCATCTCAGCCTCTCCAACAGTCAGTGGTGGGAAAGCTGAACCATTCCATCCTTCCCGTAACAAGAAGTGACAGCTTCTAATTAGGATTCATTAGAAGGTTCCACAGGGAACCAATGGGGCCATTTCTCATAATGTATTTTTCACATTTTTTGTCTCAGTATGGCATGCTGGCCCAGCTATCTTGGTTATCTTCATCAAGCCTACTTGGAATAAGCTCCTTGAGGCCATGGCCAATCACACCTCAACTCTGGCTTAGTGTATGGAAGAGTTCCACAGCCAACAATCAAGCTGATATTAAACCAGTTACAGAAAGACCTCTAAATATCAGAACTTGTTACCTGTCTGCATCTCCAGCTCTACTTGTCTGACCAACATAAAGGAATCAAAGTACTATTGCCTGTTTCCTCCCTGCACTAATAACAGAGGCCATATTTGGAGATAAAATCTGCACAAGTGCCTGTTAGTCTCATAGATCCTGTGGCTGTACACACAACAGCCCATTTGGCATGCAGGCACTCGGTTCTTGCACGAAAATGCATGTTCTAGCCAGCACTGCCTGCAAGGCCAACCTCAAGAAGCAATTATAATCACATAAGCTCTCATTCTTACGTAACACCAAGTAACAAACCTCATGGAAAGCAGCTCTCCAAGCTCTGTTTGTATGATTTAGAAAAGGGAAAAGCCCCTTTGGTGCATACAAATTCAAGGCCTCTTGACTTCTTGAGATGAAGGACTGTTAATGGTGGGTTCAAAAGAGCACTGCTGAATATCCCAAGGAACACAATATTGGACAGTTAGGATGATACTCAAGCTTTTTACCTCTGAAACCTTCCAGTTTGCGCCCATCTTTCCTTACTCCTTGCTCATCTGCCTGCTCAGATGGTCCTGTAGCAAAGATGTAGTGTCCCTTCTGACAAGTTCCCCAGTGTCTGCACCAGCAATAGGATTTCATGGCTTGGGTTTGCAGACAAGCAAAGCTAATGTCTGCAGTGATCTCTAAACCTGGACCTGCAATGGGCTGCCTGCTTTTGTTAAGGATTGAAAGGGTGTGCTTGCTTTTCATGTGTTTACTTTTAAAAAGTGACAGAACTTTACGAGAGGGTTTAATTCTCCTGCTGGAAATCTGGATATTTCATACAGGGATTGTGTACACAGCATACTAAGTACAGCCAGAGAAGCATAAAAACCTTTTTCCCCTTGCAAGGAGATTCAATGCCAAATATTCATCTACAGCCACGCAGAACTTGATCGCAGGTACACGAATAAGTTGCTCAAGTAATTGCAGAAGCAGGAAAAACGGAAGATTAGCTTCCTTCTCTACTCTGTGGCTGGGAAAAGAAGGCAAAATCTTGATTCATCACTGATGTAATCCCACTGACTTCACTGCAGTCACACTTGGGATCACTTTGGGATATTGAAGGCTGTGTTGATGCTGCAGGATGCTGCACTCCCAAGCTTTCTCATGCATTAGCATTCTGATGTGGTAGAAATTCATGCCGTAATACAGCACTGAGAATCTTAAGATAATAAGGAGGCAAAGCTGCCTGCTGTCACCATTGCTAGCTAATTACAGCAGCATGGACAGACTTCCATTGCAGAATTCCATGTGCCACATTCATCCAGTGTGACAAATAAATGTTAAAAAGAGAAGACATTTTTGATTTTGGAATCCTCTAACTTTAAGGCTAGATTAAGTAACTGAATGACCATCTGCCTGTTTTTATCATGCAGCTTTCCCTCTTGCTTCTAGGTGTGCATCTGCTGAAGTGGGTGGGGTGGAAGTCAGGGAAAGGGCTAACTTTCTTAAGGACCATATCGTGTCCATCAGTTCATAGCAAAAGAATGAAGGAACAATACATTTCTATTGTCTTTCAGCTTATATGGGATTAGAATGCTATGTGCTCCTGGTACTATTTTGCACTTCATTTCTATTTGTGAAAATGACCGTGTAACAGCAACACAGAATCTGGCCCAGATGAGTCTTCATGTTGTCAACAGAAACTAGCAGTGCTGTTCCCAATTTTTGATGGTATTACTCCTTATTTATGGGTAGAATAGTCCAACACACACAGCACTAATATTTAATGTATGAATCAAAGTAAGCGTGTCCTCTTCTGAACCAAAGAGGCAGCTTTCACCTTCCCTAGACATTCTTTTTAAACAAACGAATGCAGACAAGTTCCACAGTGTGCTGGGAACCCTTCCAATCAGTTTTTCAAATACCCACTGCAAAATGTTAAAAACAATATCACTGCCTTGGTCTTACTTGCCTGAATAATTTATTTAATGGTCACAGGCCAATTATACTACATTACTGTTAATTACGCTATTTTAAAGATGGAAAATCTCCACCAAATTCAAGAGTTATCAGATTTACACCCCTGTATGTCACACAAAGCTGGACTCATGCTTTGCCTATTATTTATCAGTTGCCTTATTTGCCCTTAGGTTTATTGGATACAGATGGCATCCCAGGATAGACACAGACCTTTTAACATACACATCTATTAGCTTTGAAAAGACTCTTGGTTTATTTTAAATCTCTTGTTGTTTAGACTAGTTCCCAAAAGGCCAAGGCTCAGGATTAAAGGAAATCATTCAGTTCTTAGAATCTCAAAGATTCAAACCCTGAAGTCTGTACTGACCTGAAGTCATACTTTCTCCAGTAAGAAACGTGGTTTAAAAAAATCAGGATCGCTGTTTTTCAGTGCTAAAAGTTGTTGGCAAGGAACAAAAAGGGATTCCCCTTGGGTGTGGATTCTATTAGGCTGTGCTTCCATTTGCTTCAGAGGAGAGACCTAGATGTGGAATTGGACTTCCTCAGAGTTAATTCCCAAAGCTGAGTGTTGGATGTAGGTCACTTTCTGGCTTGTGCTGAGACTCAGCTGAGTTTGAAATACTGCAGTTCTCACTAAAGAGTGGAAGCCTCACATATCCTTTTTGTTCTATCCAGGTCATTGCTTCTGAAGGCATTACCACAAGGCGTAATCATAACCTCAGCACAGATCTGTAATACGTGAATCAAGGAAAGGTGCCATTTCCAGGCTTTGCTTTTAAGGAGATAATTCTCTGAGCCAATCTTTCTGCATGCAAATTCAGATATTAAGCATACAAAATAGGCAGAACATAGCTACTGAGGAAAGCATCCTATATATGACCTGAAGACACATCTTGCACAGCCTGTTTTCCCCCCAGCAGCATATATTTTGTTCCAAAATCCTATTCAATCACCTTTAGAAAACATCTCTAGATTTCTGCTGCTGGAATTGCCATCATGCGGGCAAGGCATGGCCCAAGACTCACATCACAGGCTCACATGCAAGTCAGCGAGCTGCAAAACGTTAAGAGGAGTTCTTTCCTAATAAAGGCTCGTTAACAGGGCTGAATCCATGCAGCTTGGCTGGCCCTGCATGCCTGTTAGGCGAGGTGCCTGGGGCAGAAGCCTGCAGCCTCCGACTCTTTCAGTGTAACAGCGGCATCCAGTGGGCAAAAAGAGATTCCCTGTAACACGATTGGAAAACGCGGACATGGCAGGAGGAGGGGTTTCTCTCCAGCATCCAGAGCTACTTCTCCTTCTCTGAATGAGACTTCCAGAGGGCAGAACTGCTCATAGATCGTGCTGCAAGCGACCAGTAGCTCACACTACTTGGAATTACAGAAAAACTACACTTTTCTGCGGGAAAATAGAAAATAACAAAACAAAGACACAGTGCAAAGCCTTCTGGCACGGGAAGGTGCTATTTGACAACAAGTTCAATTAAAGTCTGTCAGGTTTTATCCACTCTTTTTCACCTTTGCACTGTCACGGCCATCCCAGCGTAGATGTTTTAGTGGCCCAGCCAACGCTGCTTTTACACAGCACAGGGGACAAAAGGCATCGTGGAGCTCTCTTTGGTTTTTACCAAACGTCCACGAGAAGTTTGGCTTTGGGCAGGTCTTTATAACGGCAGCAGCTGGGATGCTGTGGATTTTCTCTCAGATTTTTGGTCTTTTTGGTCTTTATAAGCTCTAAGCAGTGCCTGTTGTGCAGAGCCCTTTGGAGCTGCGGGGCTCTGGGTAGCATTCTTCACAGGTGAGCAGGAAAAGGAATGGTGCTTTATGGTCATGCTGCCCTATTCCTGAGCGCACACCGTTATGAACAAACTGATGAGTGTCAGTGTAAGAGAGCATTCTGCTCCAGGATCAGGAGATCCTGCAGGAAAAGCCATTCTTGCAGCTCCTGAGCACCTGCAGAGCCAATGGCACACCAATGGTGACGCGAGTCCCTACATCACCCTTAAAACGAGCAAACTCACTCTAAAATCTAACATTCAATCGTTTAAAAAAACGCAGCTTGGAGCAAACGCTGACATCCACCACAAGGCAAAGCGCGTTCCCGCCTCGCGCAGTTCACCTCAGGCGAGGCGTTGGCGCGCACCCCGAGGCTTGGCGGGCCCGGCCCATGCCGCGGGGCTCCGCGCGCGCTGCCTGACGGGATTTGTAGTCAGCGGCGCCTCCCCGGCGCGGAGCAGCGCGCTCGGAGAACTACATATCCCAGCGTGCCCCGCGGCTGTCAGCGCGGCGGGAGAGGCCTGGGCGGGGCGCGCTGGCGGCCCCGGGGGAGCGGGGTCGAAGGGAGCCGTCGCTGCAGCACCCGCGGGGCCGGCCCGGCTCTTCGGCCCGGTAAGAGGAGCACCGGGACGGAGCTGCCAGGCTCGCGAGGAGTTCCCTCGGCCGCTCCGTCTCTGGGCTTCGGGTTACCTCAGCGAGGTGTGCGGCCACCTCGCGGCCTGGGCGGCGCCGCGGCCCTGAGGAGCGGCGGAGGGGCTGTGCCGGGTCCGGGGGCTGCGGGCGCCTGGCTTGGGGAGCGGAGCGCCGTGAGGCTGCCGGGGAGGCCTGCGGCCCTGTGAGTGTGCTGTGGGTGCCGCGGTTGTGGGGCTGGAGTCGGTGCCCATCCCGGGCTGCCCTCTGCCTGCGCTGCTGCCGCCTGAGCTCCCGTTTTCTTCTCTCCCCAGGCCGGCGGAGCGTCCAGCTCCTGCGCCGAGGATGAATACGGGAAGGACACAAACGCGGCCGTCGATTAAGGACAGCGGCTGTCTGAAGGGCTCTCCGGATTTTGCTCTTTCTCCTCTCTGCCAGGTCTGCCCGTTTATTTTTTTCCTTTTTCTTGCAGTCGGTCTTGAGGGGTTGGTCAGCTCTCAGTAACTGCTTTTCTTTCTGCTGCGTTCAGCTATGGCTAAGCCTGTTGTAGGATGTCTCTGCTTGCTCCTGCTGATTTTCTGCTGCTTTTCCTCTGGGTGACCAGTCCTGGCGGCCCCACAGGCTGTGAACGTGGCTGTTCCCTGCTCTGAAGCAGGTTCTGCAGTCATGTCCTCACTTGCTACAGAGAAAACTGACTGAAACGTTGCAACTGATTCCTGCTGGGCATTTTCTATCACTGGGGCATATGTTGTGTTATGAATATAACTCAGAACTGAAGCACGTGTGGCTTTTTTTTACTATTTTTTTTAACTCCCTGCATGTTTTTATGGTATTTGCAATATTTTTTGAGCTGACAAAGAGCAGTGACAGAAGAGGACAAACTTAAGGAGATGCTTCAGCTGTATTGCAAGCAGTGTGCGCATTTGGTCTGATTTTCTTGCTGACACTCAACTCTAGAACTTGCTTTCTTGAGTACGAATTAAATGAGGGCCTCATTTACTTTAAATAATGCACATCTGTGTCATATTGATTGCAGAAATCTAAAAAAGAAAGCTTCAATAGCCTTGGCAGAGTTAGCTAGCTGCATGCCTTTATGGGATTTGCTTTGTGCTCTGAGTTATAGCTGTCTGCTTTTGTGTCTAGTGCAGCTAACTCCTACTGGGCCAATGATGTTTCCCTTGATGAGGTTCTTCCTGAAGGTGGCCAATTAATATGGCAGTAGATGGCGTATCAGGTGACCCCCATCGTAGTCCCATAGCTCCTGTTGTTGTGATTGGTATTTGGGAGTGTAAAGGAACTGCTCTGCCTATTTTATTGTTTTGATTCTTATCAAAATTACAGCTCCATTAGCACTGGAGAGCTCTTCTGCTGCAGAAGGGGCTGGGTGTGTGTTTGTACTTCAGTCAGGTAAATAACTGAGGCTGGAATGGGGAGGGAAAGGCATGTATCTGCTCAAAAGTGGGCAGATTCAGTTCCTTGGGAAACTTAGAGAATTTAAATGTTTCTGTTCCCTCTGTAATGAGAGCTGTAGTTTTGTTTGAAATTTCCCAAAATAGGGAGTGAGTCTCCTAGCATTTAGACCAGCTGTACGTGGGAAGAAGCAGCAGTGGAGTTGTATCTGTGCTATCAGGACAGTAAATAGCTAGATCTTGGACCTTGATCCACATTCTTTCTTGTTTTCTTTTTTTCTTTTTTTTAATTTTTTTTTTTTTGCTTATGTGACTAATGTGGGCCAGATTCTGAAGAACAGAATGAGGATATATGTTCTATTGGCTCTGTCACCAATTCCATCCATAACCGTGGCTCCAATTTCCATCTGTAAAGCTATCCAGAGCTGAAAGATAACATCTGTGCTCCTAAAATGTGCAGAATTGTAAGAGAATTGGTGTATGTACTGACCCGCAAACCTTTATTGAGTACCAGGAAGGAAAGTAACAGCTTACTAGTCAATTCGTTCTGCTCCTACGCAGCTGATGTCTCTCTAGCCAAAGGCATGTCAGGATAGATTAGTCTTAAACCTTTTGATCTGCTTCCAGTGCACAGAAAGGGCGAGTTCTAGGCTGGAAAATGGCAGGAGTGCAATGTTGACTGTTCTAAAAGCCTGGAGGGGAATCTGGAGGTTGGTAGGATGAGATATCAAGGCTCAGCAGAGGTTCAGATGGTTTTATGCTGCAGCTTGCTCTATGCAGGAAGGTTCTTTTCATTTGAAGATGTTGGAGGAAGTTTTGTTCTTAGGTGGTTTGTGATCCTGGTGAATCACCACTGAGGGTACCTGAATCTAAAAAACCTACAAATAACCATATCATAGAATCATAACAATGTGTTTTCTCCAAGTCACTGCTCAGCCCACTGTTCAGCTCCATCAACTTGATCTCAGTGTTTCCTCCTCCTCTTGATTCTTACTCATGCAGTAATGTTGGTGTTCTGGTTGTTAATGACTTTTTAGGGAGAACAACTGCCATTCTGGATGGACAAGGCAATTGTGTAAGAAGATGAGAGGACTGTGAATTTTTAAGTTATTGAATCCTTGTTTTCATGGTAAAATAGGATTTGGAAGCTGGTGTGAAGGACATACAAACCCACCTGCAGATGAGGGCTCAGCACCACCAGCTCTGGGCCAGATACTCTTGCCTCTGAGAAATATATCAGACCAATGACTAAGTAAGAGCACGAACAAGATTGGAAGAAAGGAGAGATTTCTGGACTTTGGGATGTGTTTCTGTGTGGTTCTGCATCTTGAGGTGATTGAAAATAGGGCTGGGAGGGAGTTTCATGAGGTGACTGAGCCCATGCTTTGCTACAAGGCACGGTTAGCTACATCTGAGCCATTCCTAATAGACAAGTTGAGCTTGTTCTTTAAGAAGCAGAGATTTTTCAGTTTCCCTGGATGAGTTGGATTTGGTTTTATGAAATATGCTATTGAGGAAAAAGTAGATTTTGCTCGGCTACTGAGCTTTTCAAGGCTTTAGGCAGCAATCTGCAAGCTGTCAGGTCCAATTAAAGCAAATGGCTGGAGCTGATATGTTTTTCTCCCTCCTGGAGAGAGCACAGTTCATCAAAAGCCAGAAGGAAATTTCATCTGGCTCATGAGCAATTATCTTATGGGATGTAATAAGAGATGCACTAGATGCCCAGTGTGAACTTTCACTTATAATCACTCTTAATTCTCCAATGAGCAGATGAGCACTGATCCCACCAATTTGAAGCCTGAAGTTTTTGTGCTCAGTGGAGGGAAATTGTTTTGTAGAATTTGGCTGATGGTGACACATAGCTCTGAAAGTCAGGCACGCCTGACTTGATGAAAGGTCTTCCACCTCTCTGTGGTACATACTGCAGCATCTATTGTGGGAAGCTTGTGACAGCTGTTGATTTTTGGTTGACCTGTGGTGTCTCCTGGAGATTCTTTTCTCATTTGTAGGGGCTAAAGTAATTATTGACCTACTTGCAACTCTGTATTCCATCAGTGTAGTGTGTTAGTCAACACTGAGCTGATTCATTAAAAATACTGTTGTATTTCTGCAGCTGGTGATAGGTAGTGTGGCTTACACTGTCATTTTCTTTTTCACTCATTATTTCACGCTAAGGAAATTGGGTCTTCTTGGATTGATGAGTGCTTGGTTTTCAAGGCAAGAAGTCAAGCTTCTTAGAAGGATTTGCACAAAATTACTGTTATTGAACAAAACATTAACAAAGCTGCTGCTGCTTTTAAGCCAGTATCCTTTATCAGGCTGGAAGAATAAATAATAAATTGGCATGATGACCACAGGGAGCATTGCTCTTACAGCATGAAAGGAAAGGCAACGTTCTCATCTCACCATAACAGCTCAGTGCTAGAATACAATCAGTATGAGCTGAATGCAAAGTTCAGCTTAGACAGAAGGGATCACCAGGCTGATGTCTGTAAAGGACAAGTGTGGATTGCAGAGGTGAAATGCAGTCAGTGGGACTGTCCTTAAGCAAGTGCCTAGCAAGTTATTTTTAGTGTTTCCTCACCCCGTGTCCCAGTATTTCAGGATGCATGCTTGCTCTTCCACAAAACAATTACAGTGAAGTTGAAATGACAAGATGTTAATCCCTGAGCAAAGGCATATTAATGACCTGCTTTGTTCTGTTTATGTAATACAGTTAAATATACTTTGAGAACAGGTATGGGGTATGGAAATGGTTCAACCTCACTCAGGTTTTTTCATGGTTGATAGGTTTTAAAAAGCAGCTACCCTATTTTTAATTTTTCTTTCTGCTGAGAATAGTCTTTCAGTAAGGATGGCTTCATTTAGCTGATAGTGATACTTTACCCACGGAAGCATCATCTGTTCTTCTCTTCTGCTCTGTGCCAGCAATGCCATTTTGCAAAACTTAGATTAAACAGCAATCCTGTCAGCACAAGGAAGAATATCCCTATCTGTGGTGAGCTGTGAAATGAAATGTCGTCGAGGCCTCGTGGCTTAGCAGCGCAATATTAAACTGTGTACTTCAGCCAGTTCTGCAAACCCTTTTGGTGGGCTAAGGAGGAATTTCATGAATTTTGTCTAATTCCTGCTGGTTAAACTTGCTATGTAGCAGCTGAGATGGTGCCACGGTTCTAATCCAGAAGATCTGGTAGTGCTGGGACAGCTCCCAGCTTGTGTCTCCTGAGCTGTGGTCAGGCACTGTGATATTTCTTGGCTCTCTCTGCCCTCTTTGTCTGAGCCACTGAAGATCTGCTTGGAAACTGCCTTCTCAAAGTGGGGCTGCATTACACTTCAATAACAGATACAGAGTAGTGTTGGGTGAGAGAGATGCAGTGTTCACTGCCTTCACCTCCAGCATTGCCTCTGTTGCCTTAAGCTTTCTTTCATCTCCCAGGATATAAACAAAGCCAAATCCTTTGCAAACTGTATTTCAATTGGAGTGTGCTCGCTGTCTTGGCCATCTGTTCACTGCCCTTACCAGTAGGGCTTGAAAAGTAAAAGAACCACTCTGTTACAGTGCAGGGAATAATATGCCTGGTGCTTGCTGTTTGTTCCTGGTAAGATGACTGTGGTTTCAGCCTGTTCCATTGAAATTTTACTGAGGTACCAATTCATGCTAGAGCGTGGTTGTTCCAAGATCAGCCTTTAGCAAAATTAAGCCCAATCAGATGGCTGTTTAAAAGAGAAGCATTGCTATCAGGATTGAACCCATCCCTGTTTTTCTTTGGTCTGGTATCACTGACATTTTTTCATGACTTGGAAGTGGTTGGCTTTGATCTACTAAACCTTTTCTCTGATCTGCAAAATGTGCTTCCTGTAAACAGGGCAGTTCAACTCCTGCTTGCCTAATTTTGCAGCTCTGTCCCATCCTTCATTCTCAGTGGATAAACAAGACCTGATCTGACAGTGCTGCTCTTTGTGTGAGCATGAGCTGTGGAATGAGATCTGGAAAACAATAAACAATGAAATGAGTCTAGCTGTGTGCTTTTCCACATCAAGAAGTGGGACTGCTGCTGTGTTACAGCCCAGTGTTTGTAAATTCATAAGGCATTGTAACAGCTATTCTGAAAGGAAAACATCTTTCTAATGTGTTACAATTTAGTATTAGCCCTATACCAGAAATACATTTGAGGGTTATTAGGGTTTTATGTGACCCCGTCAGCAGTAGTATGGAAGCTGGTTGGAAACAAGAGACTGTCTGAGCTGAGATGGTAAATGTGGTTCTGAAGAAATGGGAGAGAATTAGAACATATATTTCCATATGGGGCTCAGTGTGAACGGGCTGTATAAGAGCAGAACTTCAGAGAAGGTAAAAAGAGAAGACCCAAAGAGTGATTTGCAAGTGATAGAGCTGGGTATTGAACTGGTGTGAATCGAGGTTGTGTCAAATGAAATACCCTGGAAGAATCTAAAGTCTCTGGCCAGAGATGGGAGCTGGAGAGCAGGGAGGTGAGGAGCTGGGGGCCAGGGCAGTCCTTGCACAATGCAGCACACCTGGGGCACTGCCACAACTGCAGCAATGGGGCTGATGGCTCTTGGCCTCACCTGGGAGCTGGGAGGAGATGAAAGCTGTGAGGTGTTGTGTGTGTCCTGCTAAGTCAAAGTGCTCATTCCCACGGTGTTGGAAATAGATCCTTCTGGGCCTGGCCTGCGTACT
Organism: Phasianus colchicus; assembly: GCF_987193195.1. Lineage (NCBI taxonomy): Eukaryota > Metazoa > Chordata > Aves > Galliformes > Phasianidae > Phasianus > Phasianus colchicus. The sequence continues at coordinate 5,496,801 of NC_143457.1, forward strand.
GTTGTTCTTGCATAGAATCCCACTGAAATGACTGAAGTTACAATGTGCATCTCCTGGAGCCCTGTTGCTGAGTTGTCTCCTGAAGAATGGTCAGCACCATTTTGATTACTTGCTTGTGCTGCAGTACAGTTACCTGGGATTGCTGCTGATGCAGGCGATGTTGGTGATGTGCTCTGTTCCTGGCTGTCTCTATGACATGTCTGTAAACATTTGATGAGGTTTGCCCAGACTGCACTGAGATCGTGAAGGATAAAGCAAGTGACTTTTGTCTTGATGTCTCAAAAATAACTGCAAGCCGTTGAGATCTGTCATGTGAATAGCATCTTTTTTCCTGAGAGATATGAGTTGAGGACCAAAAAGCAAAACACAAACCAGCACATTTGCTAATAAAACTCCCAGCTGGAATCTTCTTGGGACATTTTTGTTCTGCCCATTAAGGCCTTATGAGCACCGACCCAAAAGGGTCGTTGTCCTTTCAGTGCTCTGTAAATGTTTACATTTCTTTTTGCATTTCTTTCTGATTGCTGCCACTTGCAGCTATTGATTGTTATGGCTCTGTTACACTTGTAATCATTTCAATGCTTTCTGATGCTTTCCAGTGGAGCAGTCTCATCAGAATTAACTCATTGTGCTGCTGAGGCTCCTTCTGCCTGCTCTGTTTTTCAGAAAGTGAAAGGCCATGGAGACAGCTGAGACATAAGTTCATTTCCAGTTGCTGCAAGCCAATTTGATAAACTCGAGCCCATAGTTAGTGGTTTTTGTTGCTGCTGTTTCATTCTTCTATGAGAATGGAACTCAGGGCTGGGTTATGGGCCTCAAAGCAGGATGTAAAACTCCTTGGATCCGCTTCTAATTAAAATAAGCTTCTTTACCCACCTCTTAGTTGTGCTGAGGATGCAAAAGCTTAAGTTTTCTTACACGTTGCATGATAAAAGGTTATGGGGAGGAGTGGGTCTTTGGCTACGTGGCACTGCCATGAGTGCAGTGCAAACACACGAGGTACTGAGCAAACAGACAGTGAGCTTTGGGTGGTGTAGATGTGCCTGGTTTTGTCAGGCAGAGGACAGAGTGTTTTCTCCTCCTGATTATGTTATTTTATTTTATGGTATTTGATGTCCCTGACTGGGAATTTGTGGAGGAAACCTCGGCTGCTGCAGCAGCTGCCCAGGCCCCTGGGGTTCACCAAGGGGAGGATTTCACCCTCAACTGCTGAGCTCTGTGCCTGCTGTTCCCACGTACCATTGGAGGAATCATTTGGATGAAATAGGAATGTTTGTCATTTTTTTTTAACCTTTTTTGTTTATCTCTGATCTGAAGGAAGAAGAGATGGTACAAATCTCATGAGGCTTTAGCTTCATAAAAGTGATGAATGCTGGTGTGCTACAAACTCAGCAATATTGCATCCACCTCCACAAAGGGATTGGAGATGAAAGTGCTGCCTGAGGCGTCTGTTTGTAATGATTAGAACTGAAGATGCCATGAAGTTCACAAGGACATCTGCTTTTGGTGCTGCTTGCGTGAGAGGTGTTGGGATGTCACAGCGATGTGCAGCAGAAAAAGCCTGAAGCTAGAGAGATGCTATGGCTGAACAGAAATCAGGCTCTCTGCATGTTAGAAACTCGATTTTGCATCAAATTACTCCTCCATACATTTAGAAGGGGATGTTTGGCTGGAGGAAGAGTTTATTTTTAGGCCTCAGTGGTTTCACTTGCTTTATTGGTAGGCGGTAGTGTTAACTGCATGTCACATGGCACAGGGCTGCAGCTGCATCTGAGTACATGTCCTACCAGCTCATCAGCTGCTCTGTCAGCCTGGGCTGAGCTGTCTCTGTGCTGTGGCACTTGCTGGGATTGGCTGCATGTTTGGAAGTGGCAAAATTTGGCCCTTGGCACTCTGTGGTGCTGTTGCTTGCGAGTTTTGGTTTTGTGGTTTGCTTTTTTTCATATTTCAGGAAATTGGGTTGTTAAAGATATCTTTGGGCATCCCTGGGTCTCCCTCTTGAGCTAAAAGATTGCTAGAGCAGAAGTCTGAGCAGAGTTCTGGCCCTCAATATTGAAGGCTGTATTCTTCTGTCTTGCTCTAGTAAAGAGATCTGTGAACCTATAAACTGGGCTTTGACAACCAATTTGATTGAATTCAAAGTTGTGGATGTGCTGCATCCGTGTGCTGTTCACCTCATTTGCTGATTGTCATGGCAACAGTAGGAAAGGCTGTCCCAAGCTGCTACTGATCCCAGTCTGCAGTGCTGATAGCACATCTGCTGCCCCTTCTTGTTCCTGCTATAGCTAGCACTGATAAATGGCAGCAGAGGTGCTCATACCCCTCACACCCAGTGCTCTGCAATGAATCTTTGGGTTTTTTATGCAGATGTCTCTGTGCCTGAGTGGTCTGGTTAGTTTGCACATCCTTCCCACGTGTGTTAAAGCTGTGAGGGTGCCTGTTTAAAAAAAATACAGGTTTTTCTATTCAGCAGAGCAGACCTGGCCTGGTCGTTCTGGGGGGGAAAAAACATAATTTCTTGCATTTATTGAATTATTTTGGTGGGGTTGGTATTAAATTTACCCAGTGCTATGAAGAAGCATGACTTCTGATTTGCTCACCATGTGCAGTTGTCACTTTAAAATCACCAGCTAAACTACAGTTAATATAAATGGGAGGTAGTCAGATGTCTCAGTAATGTCATTTCTTTACTCTGCGTTTCTTTTGATGGTGATTACAGCAGAGTGGGGTGAATACTTCAAGGTGGAATTTGAGTTCTTTGCATTTAGGAAGTGGAAAACTCCTGGCCCTGTTAATTGAACGTGAGTTTGTGTACCGAGGGTAAGACGTGGAATAGCATCTGCTTGCCTTGCTACAAAAGTTGTTGCTGTGATGTACTGGATGATGTCACTTAATTTTATGTTGTCTTTGTAGGTGTGCTAAAAATGCAGCAGAGGATGCTGGGTGCATTGCTGTTGATGCTGTCCATCTCCAAGGCCCCCTCCATGAAGGAGTTCTGAAGGTTGTTGTGCAGAGCGATGGACTTGGACCCCTATGCCAGCATGCAGGTTGGGATGCGGGTAGTTCGTGGAGTGGACTGGAAGTGGGGCAGCCAGGACAGCGGTGAAGGGAATGTTGGGACTGTGGTTGAGATCGGTCGGACAGGCAGCCCAACCACCCCGGATAAGACTGTGGTCGTGCAGTGGGATCAAGGCAACAGAACCAACTATCGGACTGGATTTCAAGGAGCTTACGACCTTCTTCTGTATGATAACGCACAAATAGGTAAGTGTGGCATGGAAACGGAGCACAAACTCTAGTGCTGTAAAGCCACCTGTAGCAGATGTGACACTTGCCTTGTGCTAGCTGGCACGTGAGATTTTTGCCACTGTTTGTGGACTGATGTTAAGCAGCAGTGAAATACAGAGGTTTTTTTTCCCCTTAAAATGTGCTCCTATGATTCTAACAGCCTTGTCAGCCTGGTTTCCCTGAAGTTCATGTTGAGTTATATTCCTTTATTTTTGTTCTGCTAGGTGTCCGTCATCCCAACATCATCTGTGACTGCTGCAAGAAGCATGGCATACGAGGGATGCGCTGGAAGTGCAAGATGTGCTTTGACTATGACCTGTGCACACAGTGTTACATGAACAACAAGCACGATCTGTCGCATGCCTTCGAGCGCTATGAGACAGCGCATTCCCAGCCGTAAGTGATGCTTGTAGGGGAAGGCCCACTAACTGGGTGGTGCTGCTGTCTCAGGAGATAGTCTCTGAGCTTTAAGGCTTGTGTTTATCCACCAGATTAGGATGTTTCCTGAGCTTGTGTTAATATCACAATCCAGACAGATCCTATTGTGAAATGAGCGTCATGATTTCCACTGTGTGGGTTTAGTGGAAATATAAATATATTTTTTACTCTCAGTATTATAGCTAACTCTAGGTAGTTGCACAGGGGTATCCATTTGCTTCTGCTGTTTGAGTTCTAGACTCAAGAAAATCTGTGAGGTGCTGCAACTTTGGGCTGAACAATGCTTAGGGATGAACACCTCAGAATACTATTTTAATTTCTTTTAATATTTCTTTTTTAGAGAGGGAAATCGCTGGGCAAGATTGCTAGGTGATTTTCTTCTCAGAACTCATATCCTTTGCTGAAATTATTTCTTTTTCTAAGGAACTTGGATAGCAATAGATGTAAATAAGCCTTGAAAAGAAAATTTTTTAAACCTTATCCAGGATGCTGTTTAGATTAGGTAGTGCACTGCTTGCTGTCAATGTGAGAAGAGAGTGTGGAAGGCTGCCAGTAAACTCTCCAGACCTAGTATTGTCCTGTGTGACTTGTCTGACTTTGCCAATACACTGCAGCACCACTCTGGAAGATTGCCTGCAAAACATCTAAGCGCTGCTGGGCTCTCTGGAGGTAGTTTTTCACTAAAACATTACTATATGTTAGCAGGAACTATCAGGCAGCTAATAAAAATAATTAAGAAAACAATCCCCAAAGCTACAAAACACATGGGGGACGCAGTGTGAGCCTGTCAGATGCCAGAGTGGTTTCTGGGAGACTTGGTGAAGGGGAGAGCAAAAAGCAGAGGAGGGTGTAACTGTGTTAGGTGACATCTTTCCTGCTGTTGTAAGTGGCAGGTGTTGAGTGTAGCTGTGCTGGGGGACAGAGAAATGAGAAATCCATAATGAGGAAGCTTCCATTTATGGAAAGCTGCAGTTTCAAAGATGAATGAAAGGTGCAGGTTGTTATTCTTGGCAGTCACTAAGCTTTTGGAGAAACTGTTTGGGCAGAAGTGCTCTTTGTTACACGTATTTGACTGAGCTGGTGGAACACTGCGCTATAACTGCAATGCGTGTGGGCTTTGTGCAGAAGCTTTCATGCAGGGAGCTCCTCCTAAACCAGTTTTATTCAGAAATTACTCTGTGTGGAAGCAGGAAGGAGGAACACCTTTGGTTTAATGCAAATATAATTCTGTGATTTGTTGGTCTGGTGTTCATAGATTGCATTAGGAATCAAATGTTCTGATTTAAAAAATATGTATATACATGAAACGATCAGCAGTGCTAGTAGGGAAGATCACACTTGAGCAATGCTGTGAGGTCTGAGCTGCAAAGACACGTTGCTCTAGGCAATGCAGCATCTTTTTCGAAGAACAAAAATTGCTTGCTTATGAATCACTGAGGCCTTAGTGTTGTGAAGAGACTATCGCTTAGATCATTCATCTCCATTTGTTTTTTTTTTGCTCAATAAAGTAGAAGTGAGAACCTTTGGCAGCTCCCCAAGGACTAAAAAAAAAAAAAAGCTGCATATTTAAAAGTAAGGTAATGCTGTATGGATTTGGCTTTTCTTGTGCTGTTCAGTTGTTAGAATGGCTCTGAAATACAGCATTGAGATCTCTTATAGATCTCGTGGCCCTCACCTCCTCTCTCCAGCAGAAAATGGCAATCTTGTGGTTACTGAAATGAGGACATGAACAGCCTCAAGCACAGTTCTTTGTGCTTTCAAGACTTGGACGAAGTGCTGTGCAGAGACCATGAGAGCATTATTTAGTAAGAAAGCTTATGTGAATGGGGTGGGACATCCCAGCAGATCTGATAGAGTCCCATAATGATGGGTCTGCTTACAGATGTCTCCCTGTACTTAATGATTGTATCCCCAGTTGACTATCCTGTTAAGCCTTATGGAGTGCAGCTGTGTTCCAGAGCTTTCACATCCACTGTCCTTTTAACCAAAGATCAAGAGCTGGGACTTGGCAGGTTCTCCCTGGTCTCATCCCTTTGTGAAGTGATGGACTACCGCCATGGATCCAGTGTTGTAACAGCTCCCGTTGCTCATCTGTTGTCATAGGAAGGCAAGAACTCTGTCAGAACAGCTGCAGAGATGACAGTGTGATGGCCTTGTGCACTGAGCTGCTGCCACCTGCACTGTCATTGCCATCCCTACCACATGACACCTGTGCAGCTAAACATAGGCATGACCAACAAGTACCTGTTTGTAGCAGCTCACTAATCCTAGGATTTTAAGAGGCCTTAAGTCCAGACAGATGCTGCAGAGCATTGCCAATCGGTTTTCTGAAGAGGTTTTGAAAACACCTTTACCTGAAAGCTATTTTGGGTCTTAAATGACCTACTTTGAACTGCTGGTGGCAGGAAGTATTGATTTTGTAGATTTTGCCATTTGAATTTCTCTTCCTGATGCCTGCCAATTGCTGGCATTCTTTATTGATCTTATTTGATTTGCAACTTATGACTGTTAATTCTGAGAGTAGCTCTCTTTCTTAATTTAAAAGGCTGGATGACTCAATTTCACTGCTTTTTTTTATCCACTTGCTGAATGTTATATGCTTAGTAATTAGAAGATAAGTCAGGTTCTGTAAGCAAGATAGCAAAGCAAAACTCACCAGGTTTTGTCCTATCTAGTTCACCACTTGGACTTCTAACTCAGACCCATTAAAAGAGCAAGTATGTGCACTGAAAGCAGCTTTAACAGTCCAGCCTTCATTCCTTCCGTGTTCACTTATAATGAAAGCCTGAGCTAATACTGCAGCTGAGTGACAGCTGTTGGGTATTTTATTACTAAACAGTCAAGGGGATGCATGTTTGTTTATCATAGCAGCCTCTTCAAGGTGTGTTATTTATGCAGTGTCACAGAGGACAAGAAACTTCAGTGCATAACATTGAGTTGAATCTGGCTATTGTTTGATCTGTTTGTTTCCTAATCTGTTTTTTAATGTTTAAGTATGAATTTATTTATATGAATTTATTTACAGTCTTAATGAATGAATGAGTAGAATTTTAGCTTTAAAAAGAACATGGTTTAGCAGATAAATGGAGGTCTCAGACTTGCAGCTGGTTTTGTGCAGGCTGTGCCTATTGATGGCAATAGGATTGCCAATGGAAATTTTTGGTGAAGACAGTTCTTGAAATAGGTCTGTGTGATCCTGATCCCTCAGACAGCATCCTTGTCTTAGCCTGATTCATGCAGGAGCAGTCAGCATCCGTTCGCCATCTGTCAGAGCATCCTTTATCCTTTGCTGGAAGTGCTTCAGGAAAGCTTTGTTAGGGAGGATTAGAGAATCTACAATTTCTTATGTTGGTGTCAGTTTTACCTGTAGGTTCTGCAAGATCTTTTTGCTTTATTTTATACATCCCAGAGGAAGCGTGGGTTTGTACCCACTGTTTCTCTAAAGATATGAGATGGCCCAATTAACACAGTACTAATGGCCTGCTGCCTCACAAAGTAACCATCTCTGCACGGTGTATAAGCTTAGCCTGGTAGGAAGGAGCTACAACTTCTGTGGGGTCTTAAACTGCTATTGCAGATTGAAAGCATCTTGTTGAAATTTCTCCAAGTGAGTTGTTTAGGTCTTAAACTTCTATCTGTAAAGCCTGGATGATGCCATTTTCTTAGCATAGCTCTCAGTGATGTGGGAGGCTGTGTAAACACCTCAGTGAAAATTGAGCACAGGCAGAGTATCAGCAGGGGGTGGTTCCCAGCGAGCTGAGGAGATGAATAGCTTCATTCTGTACAGAACATGTTCCCAAGTGTCTTCTGGACTCCACGGTAATTTAATATCATTGGAATTTGTAGGACAGAAATGACTGCAGACTTTGAATAGCTGTAATAATTAAAATTGTTATTAAAGGCAATATTGCAGTCATTAAATTTATCCCTTGGGTATTTCTGCAACACGCTAATAACTTTGGCTCTTGTCCAGCATTTGGAGGAAAACATGGTGAATTAAATTAAAACTTAAGATGTGTTGGCTCAGGGCATCTGGATCTTGTATCATTCTTCTGAGCTGCTGGTCAGCAATGTGGCTCAAGCATTGTAGTGGGACCAGGGGAGGCAGCAGTTATGGTGAGTTGCCTCCAACTTTTAGGTGGTATTGGGAATGGAGCTGCTTGCATGAGGATGGTGTTGCCCTGCTGTCATTTGTTTTAGAGAGCTTCAGGGTACCTGGGCTAAAACTGGGGATCTCTTACCTAGGTATACCACAAAAGATAGGCCCTGCTCAGGCAAGCTGAGTAGAAGCAAGGAAAATGGAAGAGTTCTTGTCCCTGTTCCAGGAAAGGGATGTAGAAGTGATGGCATGATTTGGTCAAAGCTGGTGGCAAAACAGGAACTGCATTTAGCCCTAGTGCAGTGGTATTTTCTCTCTTGCTTCCTACTGTCATGATTTCAAGGCAGTACACAAATCCATGCTGGTTTTGAAACCAGTCTGTAGCAATTTATCCCTTTTTAAGGTGCAGGTGTGACACAACCATTCAAAAAAAAGGTCTTTATCTTCCCCGTGTAGAGCTACGATCTGGATAATGTAAAATAAATTATTGGAAGAACACGTGGATACAATCTCCCTCTTTAATTACACTAGGATGCAAAGAGATGTAAAGCACAGGTAGGAGATATGTTAGCAAGTTAAGAAAGGTAAAAGACTTAGGCTTTTGATGGATAAGTAAACAATGAGTTCAAGCATAAGCTTTTTATCCTTCTGAGTCTCCACCTTCTCTCTGGAGGCATTAGATGGGAAATGAACACAGTATTCTGAGGCCAGCCCTATTCCCAGTAGGCTCCCCCCCTTGCCCTGCAGAGCAGCTGCTGTGGCTGGGAGTTGCTGGGAGCCTGTCAGGACGAGATGGAGAGTTAAGGGCATGGATTGCAGCACCTCTGCAGTCACCTCGAAAAGCAGATTGTACCCTAGGAGACCGAACCAAGCAGGTCTGTGAGGGCTTTAGTGACTTGGTATCTTACAAAAAGCTTTCTACTAAGGAAGAAACTAGGAACAGCACGCAGAAAGACCAGCAGAGAAGTTGCTGTAACACTATGGGAATTGGAAGCTGCTTTAACAGGACGTCAGACCCCCTGTTTACTATCACGTAGGTAATTTTGTGTTTTTCCTTAAGATCAGTGTGTATGCTTGAGATGCAGACTGCTGGGTAGATAAAATTCTTTGTTATCTTAGAAACAAAACAGTCTAACCATAACACTAATCTGCTCTGCTTTTCAGAAAGCAGAATTAGGCTGTGCAGTCTGCAGCTTAAGTTATGAAATGTGCTGAACTCCTCACGGCTGAGCTAAGAGACTTCTTGAGCCATTAATGCTTTCACGCAGTGTACACTCTAGTAACACACATAGACATTGCCTTGAAGTCACAGTGGGATTTTAGGGCTGCTGAAAGTCGGTATATTACTCAGAAGTTGTCTTTCTGCTATCAGTGCAGCAGTACCTAAGAGTTCTGACCTTCCTGGTGAGACCAGCTTGTAGCATCAAAGTCTCCGTTATTTTTTTAATTGCTTTCTTTTATGCTTTACATGTTTTTCAGGACTCAAGCCATGCTTTGCTGTAAGTATGGAACAGAGCTTTGTGAAGTCTAAGTAGTAATAATAAATTTGTTTTCTCTTATTCTGTTTTTCAGAGTCCTAGTGAGTCCTCGACAGAATCTGACTCGCATCACCTTAAAAGGGACTTTCCAGGGAGCTAAAGTAGTCCGTGGCCCAGACTGGGAATGGGGTAACCAGGATGGTAAGCTGCTTTTGAGATGTCCTATAAAAAGACCATTAGACTTTTTTCTCCTTTTTGTTTTTGCCATATTGCTAATTGAAAATGTGCTGAGCAGTAGCTTTTAGGGAACTGTTCAGATGATGCAGGCCTCTGTTCTTTAGTGAATTAAATATTATACTTTGTATTTGTTTAGAAATGCATCTGTGCCATAGACTCTATGCATTCGCTTAGGGTGTGGGAGGGAAGTTCTGCTGTTCCCATTTCATAGATGAAAATACTCATGGGAGCCATCCTGGAAGATCTTATAGAACTGTAAATGTACACCATGTTGCAAGGAAATAAAGACCCATCCTCTCCTGAAAAAGCTTCCACTCAATGGGAATTGGGGCTTGTCTGACTTTGCGTGTAGTATTCCTTTTTCCCTTGGAAGGCTTTGGAATATTCTTATTTGGACACTACAGACTATTCCTCATCACTGTTCTTAAGTTTGACATGGAACACTAATGAAGAATTATCTGCTGTTGTTACTGGAGAATGGTTTCTTTTTTTCTGTGTGAATTGTAACTTTGGGCTGAAAATGCAGAGGCAGAAGTGTCTTTACTAGACCTGCTCTTGGGATATAATGACTGTAACTCACTGATAGCAATTTCTGTGTAGTGCTTTAAGGTTATGAGAGTTTTACTGTGTGTTTCTGCTCTGAGTTTTGTATGTACTGTCCTGTTCACAGCTTCTTTTTTCTCTTGATAAAATTAAGTTGTAAGTCCAGAGGTTCCACCATTTATTGCAGCTCTGTGGTTCAGTGGAGGACGTGATTACTTGTGGAGTCTGAGAGCAAAAGAGGCTTATGCTCAGTCCAGCTTATCCATCATTTTGAGATCAGATCAACATTTACATGTCTGAGACTTGTGTTGGTTGCGATGGTCATGACCTGAAAGCAGTGCTGTGTGCAAAACAAGTGAGAGGAAATAGAAGGCCAGGTGCTCAGCTGTTCTCCATTGATGCTGCCTCTTCTTTGACCTGTCCCCATCCACATGCTGTTTACTCTTCAGAACTTAGCTTCCTGATAGCACTAGCACAGCAGCTCTGTTTCCATTTAAGGAAGGAACATATAAGCAGTGATAATACGTGGCCTTGTAAACTCTAACACAGGGTCCTGGTAAGCATATGTACTAATTACATGGCCTTGTGTGTCTGTGCTAAAGACAGTAGCATCTAATTGAGGACTCTGATCTTCTATTTGCATGTGGCTTTTAAATCTTTTGCCTGAAGCTGATTGCAGAAATCAGCATTGGCTGCAAAACCGAATAATGAGAATTTCTCTTCTCAAAGTGGACGTTTGCAACCCTTCAGTCATTTCAACCTTTTCCTTGCTGCCACCTCTGAATCCTAGCATCATGGAAGTGGACACTAGTGCTCTTAAACAACTGTATAGGGAGGGAGAGATCACAGTAAAGCCCACTAGGTTATCTGTATTACCCTCTTTAGATTAATATGCAGTTAGATGGGGAAGGTAGCTCCTTTGAGTTGACTTTGCAGGCAGTTAGAGGCAATTAGTCAACCCAGTGAGACAGACTGATGTTGCTGACCCCATTTGGGGGACAGCACTGGACAAGTGCTGAGACTTGCCTAAGTTCATGCAGTGCCTTGGAAGCAGAATGAGGCTGTGAATCTGCAAGTTCTGATTGCCTGTCAGTAGATCTGGTGTTGATAAAGAGTTGTCCCTCCTGGTTAAGGGAATGGCCATATACCTGGACAGGTTTACTATCTCACTTATATATCTTCATGTTCTGAACTATTTCACTGGTGTTCTTCTCTACTGTGCAGGTGAAGAGAAGCATCAGAACAAACTTTACCTGATGTTCCTCCACCTCACAAGTGCTTTGGAAGGATTAAAGTCTTAGGGCAGATCTTACACAGTGTTTTTGTTTTGCCACAGTGTGGTGCCATGATACCGTGCTCCCTAGCTAGGCAGTGTTTCTGTCGGCCAAGAGAATGACTGTTACACTTCTACAAGATTCAACTTTTCCATATTTGTATTTAAAAGCAAATGTCTGGCTGGCTTTCAGTGAGCTTCATGTGGAGATTCTCTCAAAGTTGGTCAAATTGAGTTGTCCTGTAGTTTGATTTCCTTAATTAAGAAGGTGTGCCTTCTGCAGATCAAGGTGGAACACCTGAGATATGAGGAAGATGTATGAGCTGCTGAACAAGTTTTTGTTGGTTGGTTGTCTTGTGAAGAACACTTGGTTGGAGGGCGCTGCTTCAGGCTGCAGGATCCTGCTGCTGATGCAGATCTGTGTGCTTCAGTTCATCATGTAGAACAGGCCTGTGGCAATGCCCTACAGAAATCCTTCCTGGCAGCAACACCTGGCAGAATTTCATCCTGCCCAGCTACTAACTTTCAGCTTTGGGCTACTGCTCCATGGTGAGAAGTTGGAGAATAGACAGGTTTTCACCTTGCTGTTTTCTTAGCTAAGGAAAAACGTAATTAAATTTTATCTCAGTAAGCATCTCAGAGTCAGGTGTCTGTTGGTCTCTGGGAAATTCAAGCTGGACATTATTTTTTTTTTCTCTTCTTCTCATCAGGTGGTGAAGGTAAAACTGGACGTGTGGTTGATATTCGTGGCTGGGATGTGGAGACTGGACGTAGTGTGGCCAGTGTCACATGGTCTGATGGCACCACAAATGTCTACCGAGTTGGACACAAGGGAAAAGTGGACCTGAAATGTACTGTGGAGGCATCTGGTGGCTTTTACTACAAAGAGCATCTCCCAAAACTAGGTGTGTGGGTACAAGTCTTCTGTTGAGAAACTGTTACTTGCACTGCTATTTCCTGACACTAAAGCCCTTTTTGCTTGGAAAACAGGCCATGAGCATGTGGCTTTAGAAAACTTCTGCAGATTGTGTGTACTTAAAAAAAAAAATATGTATTTGTGAACATACTGTTTTATTTCAGGGTGGTTAGCGAAGTTGTTTGTCCTTTCAATGGTAAGGTCACATAAGACCATCAGATGTCCAGATCTTTATCCCACAGGAGGGCCCCAAGGGTCTTTTGTCAAGGCGAAGTCATGATAGTGAAGATTCACAAAATCCCTATGGGGATGTCTGCATCTGAGAGCAAAGAATTTGATTCAAATGTCAGCTTTGTTAATTCAAAGAGAGGAGAACTCATTTTGAGCATTGTGTGAGTGCTCACTGAACAGCAGTTTGGGTGACTGCGTTGGTGAGGACAGCCACTGATGTTTGATGCAACAGGACAGGCATCATTCAAACACGTTCTCTTCTGGGAAGGGACTAAATTGTCTTCTTAGAACTACCTCATGTTTAATTCATACTGTTATCAAGTAAGAACAAAGTCTTTTTGATCTGTCTACATCATGTTGCCCCACAGAGTGTATACAGCATGCTCCACAAGTAGAGAAAGGGTTTTACATTCTTACACCCATTAAACCTTATGTTATGTGCAAACCATGTTACAAAGGCACGCAAGACATAAAGTTTATAACTGCATCCTGCACGTGTGTGGGTGGTGTCTTTCTCTTTAGGAAAACCAGCTGAACTGCAGAGGAAAGAAAGCACAGACAGGCATCCATTCCAGCATGGGGACAAAGTGAAATGCCTGCTGGACATCGACATCTTGCGGGAGATGCAGGAGGGCCATGGGGGCTGGAATCCTAAAATGGCTGAGGTATGCTACAGCTTGCTTTTATTTTCTCAGCACATTATCAGTCACTGTCTCAGATTGCAGAAGTATCTGCTTACTAGGAAGCAACCAGGATACAGGAAGTCCTATGGTTCACAAACATAACGCATTGAGTGGATCACAAGTAGGAACTGTATAGTGATAGGACACTGGAGTCAGTGAGCATCAGATGTGAGCTTACATTCAAATAAAATGATAACAGCTAAGTAAATAAATTTGCCAGTTAAATTAATGGAGTATGTCTTGCTGGTGTCGTACTGCACCATAGCAACCTTTATCATTTGCAAAGACGAGGACAGTTTGTGCTGTATTCTGAAGCGTTTTTACTTTTTGCATTCTTACTGTCCTCCTGCCTGCTTCCCTCACTATTAAGCAGTGCAATTTATGTAGGGATTTCCCTTTGTTTTTTTTCCCCTCCAAAGTTCATTGGCCAGACAGGGACTGTGCACAGAATCACGGACAGAGGAGATGTGAGGGTCCAGTTCAACAGTGAAACCCGCTGGACTTTCCATCCTGGAGCCCTGACTAAGGTATGTACTGATAGGTGAGCTTGGCCAGAATGAAATACTGCAGGGAATAGCTGTCAGCTTAGTCTGCTGTTAGGACACAGTGTATCTCAAACAAGTGCCAAAGAAATATACTGCTATAATTTCCTTTGGTAAGAGTGGTAACAATTGATTTATGATAATTCAGCTTTCTGTAGCTACCTTTTTCATTTGAGATGAGCCTTTGTCCACTTCATTTCTATTTGTTTTTTTTTTCCCTTATATCTTCATGTTGTTCTATTTTTTCCATCTTTTTTTCTCTTGTCTCTCTCTAATTGTTCTGGATGACCTGAGTCTTTTAATCTATTTCTTCTAATTTTGTATCTGTATTTCTAAAGCTGATAGCCCTGGCCTTCCCCCAGGGGAATGAGAGTTTGCAATGTGGATTGTTAGAAGCAGGGCTAATAAGTGTGAAGGGAGCTTCTGGAAGAATACTAAATTGTGAAAGTCCTGAACAAGGTCACAGTACAAAAAAAAAAAAACACACCAAAAAACCCCAAAACAACAACAAAAATCATCAAGCAAAAACTTACCAATATAACATCCCATGTTTGGACAGTTTCTGCAGAATTAGTCTGTGAGTTTTGACAGTGTTCCCTTCTTAGCTTAGTGAGCAGAGGCAGCGTCTGGCAAAGGATCACTACAGAAAAGAGAAACCAGAGAATTTGTTTCAAATAACAGATTGAACTTCCATATTAAAGTCTCCTGTTGTGTCAGGTATGGTGAGGAACGGACCAAGGAAAGTTCCAAGTACTTCATTCTAGTATTATTTTTAAATGCTTTGAAGAAAAAAAAGAAAATTATTCTGTCCCAAAATATTTCCCTACTTAAATGTGCGCTTGGCTTAAAACAGAAATGCTCAAGCCCTTGGACTGTGTTTATTTTGCAGTGATTAAGGATTTCTTGGTAGCTGTACTGAGGTTTTGCAATGCCTTGTTTTGAAGTGGATGGACTTATAGTTCAGTAGGGATTTTTGGGAATGGGAGCATATATATATATATAATATACATATATATACCTACACATATTTCTGTTTGTTTAATCTCCCCTAAGTTTGACTTTTTTTTTGTAGCTCAACACTTTCTGGGTTGGTGATGTTGTCCGAGTGATTGATGATATGGAAACAGTGAAGCGATTCCAACCTGGTCATGGGGAGTGGACAGATGAAATGGCACCTGTGAGTACACATCACTGCCAGGACAGTCCAGCAACTCCCTCAGTTTTTCTCAGCAGTTAGTAATGGTGATTGGGCTTACACTGCAGTATTCCTGACCTTTCTGGGACAGAAATATTGCTATTAGCTATTGGCAATATAATCCTATCACAAAGCCCAAAGCAGAGTGGGTAGATGGGGAATCTGACAAGTGATTTGGCTATCAATAAGTCAAATAAGAAGTTTCTTCAACCGAAGTCCTCCTGAGCCCTTCCTGATTCTTGGGAATGAAGTAGGAAAGAGTGCTTGAGTGTGGAAAAATGGTCAGAGCAGACCATGGATGTCCTCCAGGAGTATTTAAAGGCACAGAGGAAACCTTTTCCTAATCCCAATTTTATCAGTTCTTGGTTTGTTGTTTCATCAGCTTTTCCCAGACATTTGTAATGTGTCTGGGAAGCCCTTTTCAGTAACAGAGAAACTGCTGAGAACCTTGTGGTATCCTCGTAGTGGGAGCTGTCTGTGAGTGTTTGTTCAGTGTTTCGTTTCACACTGCAGGGATGCTGCCTGCAAAACTTCTCTTAGAAGCATTGCATTGGTTCTGAGATAAAAAGCATACTGCATCTTTCCTTTTAAAAATCATTACTTTCTTTCAATTGCAGACTCTAGGGCACATTGGCAAAGTGATCAAAGTGTATGGGGATGGAGACCTGCGAGTGTCAGTTGGAGACCAGTCCTGGACGTTTAATCCAGCTTGCCTGACAGCCTATCAGAGAGATGAGGAAGCAAATCTCATGACAACAGAGAATGCAAAGGAATCAAAAAGTGAGATAGTGAGAATGGAGATGTCTAGATTGTCAGGGGTTGAGAAATGCAATATGAATATCCACACATACTCTTTGGTGCTGTTAACCTGTGGCTGTTTCTTGTTCCTATCCAGGCACTTTGATTACTGTATTGGAGAAACTGTTGTCTCAGAAGACAGAATCAGACCATGCAGGATGTTTGGTTATTTGGGCAGCACTCAACAATGCAGCCAAAGTTCGGGAGCTCCTTCAGAAGTACCCAGACAAGGCAAGTTTTGAAGACATGTTTACTTTTTGATTTGCTTTAACATGAGATCATAAAATTTTGTATTTGAGTGAGGGGAGGAGCGGGAGAAAAATGACAGATTTCTCAGACTTTGTATTAAATTATTCAATTCAGCGCTGCTATTTAGGATTAAAAATGTGCATTTGTATGATGTCAGTGTGTGGCATTAAAGCAGAACTGGAGCTATGTCCTTATAACATATTCTCAGGTATCCTGTATGGACACTGCAGCTGTAGAATTAGTGCTTCATATGTATACAATACATATAAATACAAGACAATAGCAAGATGTCCAGGAATCTGACCCCTGTTTGAGAAGAAAGCAGCAGGTTGTGTGTGACTGAATGCATCTGTCCTTACATGACCTGGCTAAATAGAACTGTTGGAAACAGGAAAGAGGAAAGCTGCCTGGGTTCTGATGCTGTGCATGTCTGTGCAGTGTCCTTATCTGGTGTCTGACTGGAGCAGGGAACTGGACTTGACTTGCTGGAGCAATTCATATGCTTGCAGTGTGCCAAACTGTTAGGATCCCGTTTACTCATACAGCTGCTTTTTCAAGCTGTTTATTGGAAGGTTCCATCTCCATCCTTATTTATGAAGTTAGTGGGAGTTCTGGAGATAGGAGCAACTGAACACCTGTGATTGTTTTCAGATAAGAAAGTGCCAGGAGTCAGGAATATTTTGTTACTATTTATTTCTATTAGATTTCTATTTTATGTTCTATTTCTATTCTGATATTTCTATTAATGTATTGTTATTTCTGTAAGAGACATGCACCAAGGAAAGGCTCACTTCATAGTGCAAGATAGAATTGCTTGCCTAGGGCTTTCCAGCTTATCAGCATTGTCTGTCTTGTGTAAATGTAAGAATAACACAGTGATTTCTAAAGCCTCCTTGCTAGAGCAACTCACCCTAGTTATGAGTGAATCAAGGGAAGCCTAGCCTGACCTGCTCTCCTGATTGCTGCATAGAACCAGCTGCAAGGAAGAAGAAAGCTGTTCTGCTTGCCAGTCAGCTGAGGTTCTGCCAGCCCCTTCATCTCTTCTCTTTAGCCTCCTGCTGATCTCAGTAGCTCCCTTTCCTTTTTTTTGTCTTGCCTTTCATACAGCCTCTTTTTGTTCTTCAGTCCCTTTAATTTTTGAAAAATCTCATTGCAGCACCTCAACACTGATTTACCCTCCAGCACTGTGCCCAGTAAAGTACCTGGAGTAACATTAAGCAATGGGGACTTGGCATTTTCAAAGCCAATTTGACCTCCTCATGCATTTTCCAATTAGAAAAGGAATAGTTGGCTGCAGTGTCAGGAAGTATTCCGCTTGCAGGCATAGAGGGATTTGGCATCGGTGCTGCAATCAGAGCCCTGGCTTCCAGCTCTGTTTGCTTATTTCTCCCTTCTTGACTAAAAGTGCTATCCTTTTCTCCTTTAGGAATATTTAGGGTGAAAGTCAGCCTTGTAGTTGATGTACATAAAGCAGAGCCACCAGGGCACAGATTCTGCTTAGTATTTCTGAGCACACCACTGTTCTGCAGCCAGTGACTGAACTCAAGGCAAGATCTTTCCTTGCCGTTTGCTATGTCTCTGTCCTTCCTGCAGGTCGACAACAAGAATCAGGGCAGAACTGCACTACAGATTGCCTCCTATCAGGGACATCTGGATGTTGTGAAGATTTTGCTGCAGGCACATGCCACTGTCAATCTGAGGGATGAAGAAGGGGATACAGCGCTGCACTATGCAGCTTTTGGGTAGGAGATCTTTTCTTACGCTCTTTGATACAAGACTGAAAGGCCTTAAAAAAAGGAAACTCGTAGATACACATGAACCATCTGTGTGCAGTGTGTGAGAGAAGGTAAAGAGGGAGGCTTCTTTACTTCATTAGAAACTGGCACACGAGCTTCAGGACCACAGATACGCTAATTCAGTCCACAGCTAAATCAGTTCCTGCACTATAAAACTTACGAGGAATCAAAACAAGTGATAAGGAGCTTTCAGTGATGTTTTCTGGGGTGTGAGGATAAGTTGGTTGGGATTAGTTTGGTTTGTTGCCTGTTGCAAGCCAAGAATTTATTACTGAGAGCGGGAAGTACCAGTTGATTTAAATCAGACTGATTTAAGAGGAGGAGGAGCGGGATTAAGAGGATGCCAATGCCAAGAAGGTTTGATGGCTTGCAAGAAGGGAGAATGTATGTTTGCACAGCATTGACACTGTCTTACTCCTTGCCTTTAAATCAGAAACCAAGCTGATGTTGCCCGTGTGCTTATTGCTAAAGGAGCTGGTGCAGACCTGTTAAACAATGCAAAGTGCACAGCTTTGTATGTTGCTGTCAGTCAAGGATTCACAGAAGTGGTACAGGCCCTCTGTGAACTCAACTGTGATGTCAACCTCCCAGTAAGTTTTGAGTTCCTTTTGGTGTTCTTTGTGTGTTGCTTTTTGTTTTATTTTTGGAGTGGTTTGGGAGAAGAAATTGCCTCTTTTGTCTTCCATCATTTGTTGCTTAGAATTTGAAGACAGTACTCTTGTAATACACTACTGTGTGCTGCACTGGGGAAGTGTGCTTCTAAATTCACTACTCGGAAATACCAGTTTTGGGTCTACATCTTTGTCATCTTAAATCTACTTAGCTCAGACCAGTAGTACTCTCTGCTGTGTCTTCCAGTGAGAGCTAATCTGCTCCTAAAGTGTGATGTTGTGACTGTCCTGTTCCCAGGACTGATGAAGTTGTTAGAACTAACGTTGAGGAACTTGAAGGACAGTGGTGGTGAGTTGGATCCAGCCTGTTTTTTAGGGCTTGTTTCTATGCTTATAGAACTGGACAGTGCTGGATCAGTCCCTCAAAGTTAGGAATACAAGCATTTGTCTGCTGAGCTGCTGATATCAAGCTCTGAGAAACTAATTTCTCAAGAACTATAAAACTGCTCAGTATGACAGTGATGTTTGATCTGGAGTTGATGTGACCTGGAAGACTATATATGTTCCTGTCTTGCACGGTGTGCTTAATTGGACACTTTTTGGTAACCTATATTCTGGTTTGGTATTCTTTTATAGGATTCTCATGGAGACACACCCCTGCATTATGCTATCACTGCAGATTACAAAGTCATCATTGAGATTCTCACTGAGGTACCCAACATTGATTTCACTGTCCAGAACTGTCAAGGCTTCAATCTGCTCCACTATTCTGCTCTAAAAGGCAACAAGCTGTAAGTGAATGAACAACGGCATGCGTTCCTGGGAAAAACACACAGATAGGTTAGGCACTCTGAGACTAGATGGTGATAAAATCTTGTCAAATTCTTATTGAGACAGCTGTGAGCCCTAGCTGGGCAGCACCTAATTGAGGTGGAGGAATTAACTGCCTATCAGGGACTTAATGTAGTGAATTCTTTGATCTAGCAGTAATTCTGTGATGGATGTAAGCAGAGGGTATGTGTGTGTGGTGCCTGTGGTGGGGGACAGGTGCCAATTTTTGTGTACTCTGCCTGCTTTTGAAAAAAAAAGAATGATCATTCAAGAATGTGAGACTTTTTCTTGTTTTCCTCTCTTCTCTACTTCTTAATTGTTCTGGTAATATGTTAATTCTCTGCAGAAATGGTTACTTGGCAAAGAAGGGAAAGGCTGAGATCATCTAACTTGCTGCACCCAACCTGAGATTTTAATTGATACATGTGCAGTATTGTGTCCATTAAATTCCAACTGCCTGCACTCGTCTGTGTTTCCTGAAGTTAACTCTGCATAGAGCCTTATAGATCTTAAAGGCACATGAAACAGACTTAATGTTTCAAAAGAATTATACCATAAGTGAGCATTCCTCACAGTTATCTTCTTTCAGTGCTGATAAAAAACAGCAAGGTGTTTGGTTCTCTGCCCTCTGTGTAATGAGTAAGCTGTATCTCTAAACAATGAAAAGCAATCCATGTAGCTACACAGTTTTTGGCAGACCTCAAAAGAACTAGAAGATTTGTACAGGTATCTGCAGCTTGGTTTTCTGGCAAACAATACAGACAGACAATGCCACTTCACTGCAGCAAGCTTTCTGACAGTGCATGCGATATTTGAAGGCAGCTGAGAAATGTAATACTCTGCCTCATTAAAGCTGCTAGCAAAGATCTGTTATAATCATCCAATACCTAAGAAAGACAAAGGCAGAATGTGCCCTGAAAATACGTGCAGGTGTAGCAGCACTGGAAAGGAGTGCGGTTCTCTGTGTTGGTTGTGCTGACAAAAATTATCAATATACATATGTATTGTTCTTATAATAGTCTGCAACATAGCAGGAGCATTCTGCATTGCATCTGCCAGCTCAGTTTTAACAAGCACTGTGCTGCTTGTTTAAATTTAAATAACGTTCATAGCTGCTGATCAGAAGAGGCAGGCCTGTTTTTTCTGCATTGTTTTCCTTCTTGATAAAGTACCTTCCATCTCTGGTTTACCTCCAACACTGTAGAGCCATAAAGAAGATTCTAGCAAGAGCTCGACAGTTGGTTGACTCCAAAAAAGAAGATGGCTTCACTGCCCTGCACCTCGCTGCTCTCAATAATCACAGAGAAGTGGCAGAAATTCTCATCAAAGAGGTAAGAAGCAAAACAAAACTGCCAACAAATTTCTAGCTTTTCCACCCCCAAAATCCCATATTTTCTCCTAAGTAGTGCTGAGTTAATGCTGTGTGTGGTGTAGAGGTGTGTTGGCCATACGGCCAACGTGCAGAGGGCTGATTCATACAGTGTTCTCTTGGAAATACTTACATTTCTGTCCTGAAGATGGAGTTGAGAGTTGGGGTGTCAGCAAGCACAACTGCAGCACTTTTCTTCAGTGAAATTCAGCAGGAGCAACAACTCTTGTTTGATGCAATTCTTCTCTTCAAGGGTCGCTGTGATGTCAATGTCAAGAACAGCCGGAACCAAACACCTCTGCACCTCGCTATCATCCAGGGACATGTAGGGCTGGTGCAGCTGCTGGTCAGTGAAGGTAGCGATGTAAATGCTGAGGATGAGGATGGGGACACAGCCATGCACATTGCCTTGGAACGACAGCAGCTAATGTCAGTTCTAATGGAGAAGCGTGAAGGGGAGATGGGGTCATCCCTCTTTTCCAAGGTGAGCTGGGAATAGGAGAAATTCCAGCACCACGGGCAGGAGAATGCTTGATGATTGTGGAATGGACTCTAAATGGGTGAAGGAAGGCAATGAAATAGTGCAGAGTCTGTTCTGTTCAGGAGCATGGAAGCAAACAGTCTTGCTTATAGGAGAATAAATCTGTTGAGTATGCTCAGATTTGCAGCATGCAGCTTTCCATAGTCATGCTCCAATTTTTCCTGTAACATCCCATGTTTTTGTTAGCATTGCGTGCTGCTTTCTTTGACATGGGAAAGGTCATGAATCTGCTCACAGAGCCAAGAGTCTTTGGGTTTAATTCATGCCCCAGAACCACAGAAATTCATTTCTGTCTGATGGCATGGAAAATAAGAGGCAGGCTAACCACAAGCACCCCAGTTGCTGCTCTTCATCTGCAGATACGCAAAAGATGAAACATACCATATATGATGAAAGCTGCGTTGTTATAAAGCCTGAACTGGATTTAACAATGTTGCACCATATTCATGGATATATAAGGAATATTAGGCCATGGTTGAAAGACATATCCATGTCTTTCACATCAGCAGAAAATTGTTTTTGACTTCAGATGAGTTTGGATCACGTGCACACAAGATTGGCTTTTTAAATAGCTACCACTTCAGGTTCCATATGCCAGCTGCCCATCAGCTGATACATACTGTGGTTCTTTCAGTGTACACTTTGTAATTCTTGTCCACTGACTAAGAAGTGAATACCCCTTACTATGGTCAGTAGTGATTAGTGCCAGTTAGGACCAGTTTTATTCCCATTTGTTCCTGGGACACCAGGTTTGAATCTGCTGTCTGTATACACTGAAGGATCATCTTGCATTTTGTGAATACAAAACTGTGCTCTCACATTGTCAGTCTGATGATTACAATATTAAATTTGATACAGCTACGTAACAGACTCCTATTAACAGAGTGTTTCTCAACGCATTTTAGCTGCAGGCTTCTGGCTTTCTTGGAAATGTAGAGCTGAATGTTGGAACTGCAATTGCATGTTACTTAGCACAGGAAGGAGCAGATATTAATTATGCAAACCATCGGGGAAAGTCTCCTTTAGACCTTATTACAGACGGAAGGATTGTCCAAATCATCAAAGACTTCTCGCAGAAATTCAGGTAAGCCATGTCCTCTGGAATGGCTACGGTGTCGGTCTTTGCAAGATACATTACTGTGGTATCACTGCATCATGCTGCCATTCCAGGAAGGATGAAGCATCCCTAAAACATTGGCATTAGATGTCAATCTGAGCACTTCTTGTTTCATCTCGAGTTAGTTGCTGGCACTGTAAGTATTAGTTGTGCCTGCTTTCTCCATTTCTTTTTAGAAAGATCAGTGATAATCCCAGCAGGAGGCTGAGTTGGTCTCACTGGTGCAATGAAGATTGACCAGTTTGTGCTACCTGAGCATCTGCATCTTTGTCTTCACATGGAATGTTTGCCAGGGATCAATGCAATTTTATTAGGTCACTGACAAAGGACCTAGAGTACGTGGCTCAAATTTGATTACATGTTCTTGGTTGCAGGGAACAGCAGGTTTCTTCAGACTGCTCAGCCATCACCTGCAGCCTTCGCCGCGTGCATACCACTCCCAATACAATGACCAATCTTAGTGTCTCAAGTATGGCAGTCCCCACAGAGTGCCTGGTCTGCTCAGAGCTGGCCTTGCTCATCCATTTCTTCCCATGCCAGCACAGTATTGTGTGTGAGGGTAAGTCCATTCTGCTTTCCTGTCCTGTTATGCCACACAGCCTCCCTCTCTGGACTCGTAAATCAAGGTCTGTTGAGATGCAAAGCTGTACGTGACCTGGAACAACCCCAGCATGATTTCAGCACTGTCATTGTAGATGGAGTGTCCAAAGCTATCTGTGGTAGGCTCAGAGTGATCTGAGCACCTGCTGACAGGCAGCCCAGGCATGAGCTTACAGATGCTGTGGGTAATTTGGGAAGGCAGGTCGGATGTTTCAGTGGTGCATTCTCCATCAAAACCTCCTGAGAAAGATTTCCCCTTCTCTGGCTGTTGTGACCAATTTGCATTTTGGATGTTTTAATGGCAGCTTGCTCAAACGTATCAGCAAGCTTGTTATCTCGTTAAGATGCCTTCAGTCTGACCACAAGGAGTTTGATAAGAACTGTACAAGGACTGCATCCTTTTTCCAAAGAACGGAGAGCTGCATTGCATCCATAGCACAGCAGTTCTGGTAACACAGAGCATTGGGAAGTTATGTTGTTTGCTACTGCATAGGAAAGACTGAAGCAAGAGATGAGGATGTAGCTCAAAAACAGAAGGCAGTGTCCTCATTTCCACTACTTAACCATCCAGGGAGTTCTCAGGCCATTTAAAAGCTGATGTTCTCGAGTCTATTTTCTTCCTATTGTTCTTGCACTATTGGGCTTAATTGTGATTACTCTTATCATTTTGGTAGAATGCTCCAGAAGAATGAAGAAGTGCATCAAATGTCAAGTGACAATAACCAAAAAACTCAAGCAAGGTATGTTTGCTGTACCTACTGTTCAGTGCAGTGAATTGGGAAAGGTGCTCTACAGCATTTGTTCCAGCAACAATCATTGGTTCTCGGTGGGGGGAAAAAAAACCCAAAACCATAAGAAATAGGGATTTTTTTTTCAGGAAGAATGGGGGAGAAAAGGGGATATTGTTTAGAGCTAAGGATCTCTGTAAGCTTCAATTCTGTATATAGTGTTGACTCTAGGACTCTGCTTTGTGTAGCTGCTTGTATGCATGTTGATCCCTGGATAAGGCTCACTGAAGTGAGTTTAGTCTGAACAAATTGCTGCTCTTTAAGAGACAGTCTGGTTAAGGAGACACTGCATGAGACAGAGCACAATAGCAACTAACTCTCTTCGTGTTCTCCCACCCCTGCAGACAGCACTGAGGTGGAATGCAGCCCAAGCTCTGAATCCACAGATCAGAGGAAGCTGATGGAGGAGCTGCAGAACCGCTACCGGCAGATGGAGGAGCGCATCACCTGCCCTATTTGCATCGACGACCAAATCAAACTGGTCTTCCAGTGTGGACATGGCTCTTGCCCAGACTGCAGCACAGCTCTTACTGTGTGCCCCATCTGCCGGCAGGCTATCCGGGAGAGGATTCAGATCTTTGTCTAAGGATACACTTGCTTCCCTTCCCGTTCCCACCTCCTTTACATCCTTTTTGTTCGCATTTTAGATGAAAAGCGCTGCTCGGTCTGGCTACCTGCAAAGCCATTGTGAAAGAGGGGGTAACACATGTGACTTGGGTGAAGGTGGAGGGGAGGGAGTGTCCTCCACTTGCAGCATCATAAGGGTGAGGAGCGGTGCTGGAGGGCAGGCAGCCGCCTCACCTTGTGCTGCCTGTCCATTGGAAAGATACAAAGAATGCTGAACTGTCTGCTGGAGCAGAAGAGACTTTCAGACCAGAGACTTCCACGTGCAGATGTTTGCAGAGGCATCCTTCTCCAGTGACTGCATCATGTCTAGTGCCCTGCAGTGTCAGATTTGCAGCCTTGAGTTGCTCTGAAGGCGATGCTGTAGAAGGATATATGTGATACCTGGGCAGGCAAAGCGTATGCTTGCACTTTGTGCAAGGAGATACCAGAGGAGATCAGTCGTGGCCATCAGTCCTCCTTGATGCCTGTCAGTGGTAGGGAGGTAATGTCCTAAGACAGCATGCTCTCTGAACTAGTACTTAAAGGCTCAACAAGATTTGGACTGACAGACAAATCTGGATGTGATGAGATCCTAGAGACAGTGTGTGTGTGCCTTAGAGATAAAGTAGTGAACACTGATTGGAGAAAATATGTTGTTACAACAAAAACTTCTCTAAGTGACACTCTTCCATATTTTATTTTTTGCACAACTGTGTTCAGAGACTCCTGAGCTTTCTAACCATAATGCCAAAGGCAGGTGTTAAATGCTCCAATCGAAGAAAATAGAGTAATAATTAAGAAATGAGAAGGATTTCATTTTTCTTTCTTTGTTTTGCAGCAGAACTTAATAAAATAAAATTATATTTTCCTGAGCATTAAAATGAATGTACAAACAATAGCTGAAATATGGATCTGGCTGTACTGTGTTTTCCAACTGTCTGACAGAAGAAATATTACCTGGTGAATCTGTCCTGTAAAGTAACTTGGCAGAAGTGGCATCATGTAGGGCTGGCGTGCCATGCGTGTGTGTATGTATACGTTTATGTCTGCGTGTGTGGTGTATATCTTTAATGACACAATTATACACAAGTGATGCTGTTTGTTATACCTTGCAAGCACCATTTAAGAAAAGAAAAAAAACCACCACCACCGATTCTGTGTTCCTCTGCTATCTTTTTTCATTTGCAAAGAGATGGCAAATATTTGAATGAATGAATGAAATCTTTGTGCAATATATGGTAGCTACAGATATGTCTATTACTTCATCATGATCTCTTGGTGCTGTGAGAAAGCTTTGTGTCATTGTCTCTGGTTCTTATACATGCTCTTTCTCCAAATACTCATTTATAAGATGTTGTCATTCATGGTGTTTCTGACATAGAGCTACGAAAATGGATTGGGTTTAGCCCTAAGTTGGGCTGTGTTTAACACCCAGATAAGCTGAAGCTGAATTTCACAGTCAGCTTTGAAGTTTTGGTAAAAATCAGAGTTACAGCGGCTCCTGGAAGTTGATGTTGGAGTAACTTCCTCAAGATTAAACAAAAGCCGAAGTTTTTGCTGTGTTGTGATGGGGTACCAAGGAAAGAGGAGGGTGCAAAGGCTGTTTGCTACAATTATGAGACTGAACCATCACTGTAACATAAGAGCTTTGCCACTGTTTGCTACAGATGAATAATTTTCCAGAATGTGTATTGCACACCACGTGCCAAGTATTTTCTGAAATACAGTTCTTTTATAAGCCTCTACTCCCCATCCAGATGTGATTTACTGAAGGTGAAACCAACTGATGCTTTATCATGTATGTTAGATGTGTGTGTGTGTTCTGGCACTTCAGGAGGAGGGCATGGAGGTGGACACTGTCCAATGTTTATTGTGTTATTCTCATCTATTATGCTTCAATACATCAGGTTATTCAGGAAAAAGCAGCAGGGAGCACTTCCTTGGGACTTTTTTTTGTTACTTCTTTGGGAATCTGATGAAGTGTTTATTCCCATTAAAAGAAAAATATCTTAGAATGGTTCCCGTGTTTGATCACGCTCAGGGTAACAAAGCTTTTCCTAATGTGTGCAGTCTGAGCCTCCTCTGGCACAGCTCTGGAGGAAGACTGCAGATTCCTACTTCTAAGTTGCACAGCTGTTGCAGTAAATTGAGTTGCTTTTTGAGTCTCTGTATTGCTAAATTAGAGTTTTGCAAAGCACGCTATGCCTGCTGAAAGAATACAGAAATTGTTTGTAAACATAGCTTTGAGGTTAGGATTATATTCTCTCACTTTCCTATTTCTGCTGTGATTGCTTTTGGTGCCCGAGGAGCAGAAGTTGAGCAACATTTTGACCCTTTCATCTTCCTAGTGAGAAGAAGGGAATTGCTGCACTGCAACAGAGAAGAAACAAGATAGGCAGTGGATTTGCTGCAGCAAGAGAGAAGCAGAAGGCAAATGGGTGCCTGCATGTGCCAGGTATGTGTTTTGGCAGGCTGTGTCCCCATGGCAGGTTCAGCTCTGGGAGGCTGAGGTTCTGGGGGGAAGGAGAGGGTTCTGCTGCTTTGTCTTTCCTTGTAAGCTTGGCTGTGCGTAGGGCCAGGATCAAAGTGATGTGTGGCCAGCTGAGTGCCAAGCTGGGAGAAATGGTTACTGGATTTATTGCTAACTTGTGTAATCTGTACCATAATCCTCGTTTGCAGAATAGTTCTTCTGCTTCAGTACAGGCTTAAATCTGAGGCACGAGAAGAGAGATGTGTAGTAGGCAAAAGAGGAGCCATGTAGACTGAGATTATGACAGAAGAGGGAAAGGGACAAGATGGGAGAAGGCATTGCTGCCTTTTAGCCTCTTACCACCAGTTGTGTTGTTACTGGTCTCAGGACAGCAGTGGGTTGGAGAGAGGTGTGGAGATGGCACAGTAAATGCTCCTTTAAAAAGTAAAAGGCAAATAGAGCTATTAGCTATTCAGCATGGATGGCAAATAATTGTGTGTGATGTTTCTTACTAATTGGCCTCTCACAAATAAGACTGAAAGGTCTTTGGGAAATTAGATGTGGAGCTCCATGTTTTCTGTGGGTCTTGTGCCACCTCCCAAAACGCAGCTCTGTACCTTGCAGCAGTGCTGGTTTTGAAAGGGAAAGATTTTGCTTCTTTCTGGTATAAAACTTTAAACACGGGGCAGCAGCTGAGACAGGTTAATGCTAAAACTAATGGGCTTTATGTAATCCTCCTAACTGAAATGTCAGCTCGCATTTCTCAACTGACCTACAAAAGCAGGAGATGTTTTTTCTTTCCATTAAATGGGCTCTTCTGGTTGCAATTTTTCTGCAGTATTTAAGGTTGATGTGAATGCTTCTCATGACACTGAAACTGGTAACAGTATTCCTAGGATTATTTGAATCCATTGCAGCATTTGCTGACCAGTTCTGAGAGCTCTGGCTGTGGAAATTGCTTTACCAAATTTACAAAATGTTCTCTCACTTTGGGCAGTAGGGGAAAACTGTATGCTATAATCCAGTATTTGTGACTGTCTCAGAGCAAGGCGTAATGAACTGATTCCCAAGGTTTTCCATTGCAGTGCTACGTCAGACTGCAGGATATCTTTTTGCTTTGACTTGGACTCTTAGTATGGACCCTCTATAGAAAACGTCTACTGGCTCATGCAGTCTTGGCCATCATTTTCAAATGGACACAGTTTATTTTTTTTGCTCTGGTTAGCCTCTAAATGAAGATGCTCTTTCTCGGTCAGTCTCCTATTATTGAGGAATTTATTTGCTTCCTTTAGAATACAAAGGAGTTGATGTGCTTCTCTCCCTGTTTATTCCGTTTTAGCAAAGCCTCAGGAAACACTTCGTAACAAATTTGACCACTTTTACTTTCTTAGTTTTTTATGCATGCTGCCACTTAATTTTTTCCTGGCAGGTAGTGTGCTAATCCAGCTGGGAGACTGGTATTTGAGTTGGCAGCTGGTCTCATGAGCAGGCTTTTCATGCAGTTGGACTTTCATGGAAAATTGATTTTGTAAACCTGCCATTATTCTGGGCAAAGTAAGGACACGAGCTCGGAGGGAGCATAAGCCCTCTACCCATCCTTAGGCCTTCTGTAATCTGGAGGTTCTACCCCATTTATCATCTCTGCCGTGATACAAGCAAGTAGAACTGTATTTGCAACATTTCCTTATGCGTGGGTTTGGTGTGTTCTGAGTTAATACAAACAGCCACTGGGGATAGCTTCCATCTGAGCAGACAAAAGATTTATTCAGTGCAACTGGGTGGCTTGGCTAAAACTGGAGCAAAGTCTTAGTGCAGCCAGTGCTAGGGGACTCTTCCCATTTCATAAAGTGTTTTAATATCACCTTATTTTTGCAGTTAAAGAAAGATAGATGTGTCCTCGCCATCTCTGAGATGAACTGCCCTTAGGTTATCCTGTCAAGCAGAACAATGTGGTTTGCAATTGCTGCAGAAAAGAGCACACTGTTATCCCTCGGAGGCTCCTTGCTCCAGCTGGGGTGGGCGTTAGAATGCCATGGAGGTACTCTGCACTGAGTAAGGAATTCCACACCCCTCCCAGGGAGCTTCACAGAATGGAAAACTCACGGCATGGTCAAAAGGTTCCTTCCCTGGAAACATCGTTAGTTTCTGCAGCAGAATGTGAAGCACTGCATCTGTGCCTGGAAGACTGGATTCTCAGGTCTGTCGAGATAAGGAAAATTCCTTGCAGTAGAGCAAGGTTACCTCTTTGGTTTTCAGTGTTTGTTAGCTCTCCCTTTGCAAAGTCTTCCCTTTATCCATGAAATAACATTGCTATTTGTTTGGTTTTTTTCTGGTACAGATGCTCTTTCCTCCTACTAATGTCAAAACCAAACTCAGTTCTGTGGATTTGTAGCTGATTGGTTTTCTCAAGGCTGTTTGTTTTTAATTTACTTTTCCAATATGCTTTTCAATCTTTGAGTGTCATTTTCACCCTGAGTCCAAGTTTTCATAGTATATCTAGAGCTTTTTCCTCTGTTCCCTTCCCTGTACTGCTTTTATATTGCAGTGCAGA
Organism: Phasianus colchicus; assembly: GCF_987193195.1. Lineage (NCBI taxonomy): Eukaryota > Metazoa > Chordata > Aves > Galliformes > Phasianidae > Phasianus > Phasianus colchicus. The sequence goes on from NC_143457.1 coordinate 5,526,051, forward strand.
AGTATCTCTTACAGAGTTTCTAAAGCACATCCTTTGGAAGCGTGGCCAAAACTCCACATTTTACAGACAGCATGAGACTGTGGGAGTGGAGAGAGCTTGTCTAAAGGCAGTCATGAAAATAATCCATCACTCCTTTGATTTTCTTCCCACTAGTCTGTTCTGTTCCCATGTTTTGAGGAAGATGGGTTCATCCACAAATGGATTACAACTGATGAACATAGCCTATCAAAGGGCAACAACAGCAATACCCCCACAAGCCAGGGAAGTAATTCTTATTCCTTTACGGACACATGCTATTATCTGTACATCAAGAAAAAATTCTCCTTTGTTTCCATCTTGAAGTTCTATTCACTACCTGGCCAGGCCTGGGATGCTGAGCTCCTAACTGGGGTCAAGACCACATCTCTTTGGTAACACGGGGTCAGGCCAGCAGAGGCACTTCTGTGAGCTGCAGCTTCAGATTGACACTTGAGCAAACTATTCCATTTCCTTTGCCAGCTGGAGCAAGCCCTTGTTTTCAGCTCTTTTGCTATTCAGCAGACCATGGATTTTTCTAGGAATATCAGCTGATTGCAAGGGGCTGCGCGATAGAAAGAAGGTGAATATCTGGGGACTGAAAGGGCATTCTCATTCTCCTCCTCCCTGGGGAGCATTGCTTCCTGGTCCAGCAGATACAGCCCTTTCTAGCGTGTGACCTACTGAAAAAGTACAACTTCTAACTGCCATTCCCACAGGAACCATGCAGGAATTTCTTTTTCCGAGTTGTGAGATGAAGGGATAAATATTTAAGTTCTTTTTCAAATAAGAGCTATATGAGGATTTGCTAATTCTTTTCACATGGGCCACCAAGGAGCCAATATGTGGTAAATCACATTCAGCTGTGTGCATTCCCCCTCCCCTGCCTGTGGCCTGGGTTTGGACCTGTGCCCTGGAGATGAAACACTGCAGCTCTCAGTCCAAGTCACCAGACATGATAAGGTCCTTCTTTCTGTCTTCCCCACCCTGAGCTGTGTTGAAGCTCTCTGTTTAGGATGGGGGAAGCTGGTGGGAGCAGTTAGTGCATATTATTCAGCATTGGAACAATCACAGCAATTAAGATTGAAAAGAGTAAACTGAGACTGCGGTGCCTTAACAAGGGAAGTGTGGTGTGTTGTGCAAATTATCTGCTCCTTTATGTTCCCCAGGGTCTCTAGCTGACTGCTGAGGGTTTTGTGCAACATTTGTTCCCTTCTGACAGCCATTTAGAAATAACTTTTTCGTGTGACATTTATTGCATGCAGAGATCTCAAGTCATCCCTGACTGCATAGAAAATCCCAGCTCTCTAAAAATGATGTCTGGGTCCTTCTCACTGCTTCTGACAGCATGAAGATAAACCAAAGCCAGTTCTGCCCCTTGCCTTCCTCTCTTGTTCCCCATTACACCATATGGATTTCCTCAAACTGTAATGTGTTCCACTGCATTTAGACACTGTGCAGAAAATAAAGCCAGGAATGTTTTTTCTGACCAAATATAGTCAGGCTGACAGTTCTTGCTCGTAGTCCAAACCAAATATCCACATTTGAGGACCTGGGACTAGCAAAATTCAGGAGAACTCTGAAGTCACAACGGTGCTTTTCCGCTCTTGAATAAAAGCAGTCATTTCAGGGGTCAGGCTGCCTGATAAATCACAGGGAATATTTTCAGCTATTGGAAGAGCCAAAGGTAAAGCTTCAGTTTGGACTGCCCTTTGCATGGAGCAGCAGTGGCTCCTAGGAAACATCTGAAAGAGGCTTCAGAAACGAGACTTTCAAGAATGTACTTCTATTAAAGTTCTAGCTCCTAACTTTAGGGGGACATCTGAACTGAGACATAGACCTTACAAAAAATTCTGCTTCCTTTACAGTGAGACAAAGGAAATTCTTCGGTCCCTCAGGGTACCTCGTGGTTGTGTGAGATTTCAGTCTGGGTTTTAATCCCCAGGTGTCCCAGTTGTGTTCAGAAGCAGTAAGGCACTAACTGGGTGCTTGAGAGACCTGGCTTCACATTCCAGCTCTGCAAGATTCCGTGCTTGAACTCAGGGAAGTCATCTTTCCTACAGTATGCTATGGTCTTAACTCATAAGATGCAGTATATAATAATAGCAGTATTATAATAATAATCTCCCCTCACTTCAAGGCAGATGTGAGGCAAAATACTCAGACACTCTGGTGAGAGGAGAGGGCATATGTAATAGAGCATAAGGTGAGATCTTTTTCAAACAGCACTGACTCTTGCTAACCTTATGGAAGGCAGAGGCACTCACTGCACGCTTCTGCAAGGGTCTGTCTGGGGTGCTGTAGCTGAGGTCCCCCAGATCAGTGTGATTCTGAAACATTTGTCTGTCTCGGCGTCATAAACCCTTGTTAGGTAGCTCCCAAGTACATAAGGAATTTGCAGGAGTCAACTGCCAAGTTCCATGGATGAGGGAGTTGATGGTTGCTTTTATCTGAGTTTGTAAACTCCCTGACCAAAATTTCCTGACTGCAGAAAGCATGCCTGCTCTTGCACAGCATCTCATTTTTCATTCTGCTGCTGAGGACAGCCTCTGACAAATGACAGCTCCTCTACCATGAAGCATCCCTGATCAGGCATTCCACGGGCGTGATGCTGGCTTCTGGATTCCTTTCTCTGTCCCCCTCCCCCAATTTTTTCATTACATAAAGCTGACAACTGCAGATTTGTCCTCTGTTGATTATACAGTCAGTTAAAGAGGAGAGTTCATGGCCATCCCAGCTTGTTTCACTTTGCTGCTTTTCCTCTGCCAGCCCAACTTTCAGCTGCAGTAATCTGATACGGTTTGGCAGAGGCCGAGAGAATCTTTGGCACATTGGAAAGCAGCTTAATGTAAAGTCTGCTTTCTTTTTTTTTTTCTTCCTCCCCCCCTTTTTTTTTTTTTTTGTGAGAGAGAGCTTTTTGAAACCAGTGATTCTGCACAGCTTTGGCAGTGATTGCAGGACTCCTCAGAAATGCTCCAGATGCATCTGTGAGCAAAACGATTACCAATGCATTCTGCGAAGGGAATGTCTGAGTGTCTGTCTCATCTCCTCTAGAAAGTGTTAAAGAACAACATGGATCAAATAGAACAACTTTCTGCTGACAGAAAGAAGAGCTTTCTCTCAGAGGACAATAAAAAGAGCAATGGCTATAGAACCATTGTGGGATTCCTATGCATATTCCCCGTGGTGGCTTTGCTGGCTATTGCAGGAGATCCAGCTGGAGCTGCAGTTCAGGAAAGTCAGGTAGGGAAAGGATCTGATTCTCAGGACAGCTTGGGAGGGGAGTGGGGATATCAAATATGTGTGCATGTGTTCCTTTTAGAAGAGTGGTAAATTCAGGAAGCAATCTAATCAATATGTAAGTAACTGTCAAGGCAACCAGATACGTTTATGTATATTTGAGTCTGTTTTTGCAAGGGATCCTAAGAGGTACTAATGCATCTAAGTAGAATTGGATGTGCACACAGCTTGCAGGCAACCAAGCTCCATCAGAGCTACAGCTATCCTGAGTACCTCTGCTTTCCCAGCTTGTGTGATGTGGCATGCAGAGATTCTGCTTTCTGTGGCAGCTGAGATTCCTAGGAAGTCCATATGCTGGGCTCGTGGTGTAAGATCTAAACTGAGAGTTAATGCTGGACTTACAGAAACTGTCAGATGACTGTAGCTGTTCTTTGAGGTCTATTCGTTAAGGTATACTGGGACAGACTGGAATTCAGGTGGAACTGGGATGCTCAGAAGCTGATCTTAATGTTCACTTTATCTTCATTTTAGCTTTCAATTTTGTAAAAGGAAAATATTCTTTTTAATGCTTTCATCCCTTCCTGCCGTTTGTGTTTACGGTGATCCTGGCAAGTAGCATCCCTCACTTGTGTCACATATTCAGGGCTCTTATTAAGTTGGTTCTAAGTCACAAAGTTACGTTTCTGTTTAGTTTTGAAGGGGAAATGCATCAGAGAGAGAAAAAATTACATTTATTACAAGTCAATGAAATAAATTAATGGAGGCCTGATTGCACACGGTGAATAATTCAGAAGAGGAATGCTGACTGTATCTGCCTGTGTGTGTTGGTGCTGTTGCAATTGCACAGCTCAGACGTGAGCAGAGGAGACTGGTTTCCTGTTGGAGTCTCCTGTTGGGATACAGTCCCTCAGCCCTCTACCAGTCAGGACTGCAGTCGTGGAGCACTTTGAGCAGCACCTGGCAGCTGTTGCTGCTTCTCCTTGCCATTGGTTTGCCATAGGCCAGGGATATGCTATTTTGCCTCTCAAAGCTTCAGCTGTTCCATGTGTGAAATGAAGACAACTTGCCTTCTGTAGAATGTGCTGTGAGGCTGAGCAAACTCAGACTGGTGTTGCTTTTGTAACACTGCCACTGTACATCCTGCTTTGTGCTTGCCATGGTGCCTCTGGAGCAAAGATGAGCCAGAGATGGTCAGTGTTTTATTGCTGAAAGGGGGAAGCACAACAGGTAAACTTCCAGAGATCCTTACTGGGTCCCGTTCTTTTACCTCTGCTACTCAGGACTAACAGGCTGGTATAGTTTGAGTCAGGCATGTCACCAAATGTGATGGCTTTAAACACACTCCAGGGTTTCCAGAGCTCCAGTTTACTTTGAAGGCATTTCAGATTCACAGTCCAGCTCTATAAAGTGCTCTCAGCACAAAGAGTTGCCTGTTTGACGCATTTATTCAGTATTTCATTTCTTCTGTGGTTAAGCTGGAGAGCAATAGCAAAGTGAAAAGGAAATGAGAGCTTTTCAGGAAGAGCTGCAGCTCTCACTGTGGCCAGAAGCTGCCGAGGCCTCATTTCTGCTCTGCCTCTGCTGCACCCCAGGAGGAGCAAAGTGGCAGCAGTGCCCAATGCTGGAGTTATGCAACAGCTACAGGGAACCCACGGGCTGATCTCTGATCCAGCACTCAGGAATCGCACAGGAACTCCTCACAGTGCTGCCCTTCTTCTAGAGCTGTCTTCAATGCTCCGTCTCGATTTTGTTCAGCATGCTCAGAGCAGGCATGCTTTGCAAAGTCTTCTGTCCTGGACATCTCTGAGGGAGTACTGGTTGCACTTCCCAGCCTCCAAATGCCCCATATTGGTTGGTTTGACTGCTACACTCTTCAGTCCTGCACTCTCCCCCACCTTTTTCAACCTTTTCTTTTTCTTTCAAGGAAGATACCACATCACCTGGTCTCCGTGAAGTGAGTGCCTCTGCTTTGCACAGCCCAGCCTTTCCACCTCGGCCTCCAGCACGGAGAAAGCGATACACGATCACACCTGGCCACTTGAAATGGGACCACTTCAACCTGACCTACAAGTATGGACTTGCATTGACTTCTTTTGTTTTGCTGTGGGCATGGATAGCAACCGTGATATTGCCAATCCTTTTGTCAGTGACTGGATAGCTCCTAAAACCATTTTACCGTGACTGATAGTCTAATAAAGCCTAGAGAGCATCAAATGATGTCTGGGGCAGGGACAGCATTTCCCTCATCTTATTCTGTGTTATTACAGAATCCTGTCCTTCCCAAGAAACCTCATAAATGCCAGGGACACACGCAAGGGACTAGCAGCCGCGTTCCGAATGTGGAGTGAAGTTTCACCATTCAGCTTCAGAGAAGTGCCACGCCACGTACCCAGTGATCTGAAAATAGGTGAGGCTGCACGGCCTGCTGCTCTGCAGGACTGCTGTATGTGCTAGCTGGCTCCCTTCTGCTGTGTGGCTCAAGAACTGTCTTTTCTCCTCCTCTTCCTTTTGCTCTCCCCCATCACTGTACAGTAGTTACCTCCTGACTTTCTCAAGCCTAGAAATATGTTAGTGCTGAGGTCTTATCTGCTCAGTCTCAAATCCAGATGTAAATTCTTCCTGGGATTTATGGCCTGTGTGCAATAATTATTTCTTGTGCAGATGGCCACAATACTGAAATAACGAGCAGATTTTCCATTGTTTCGCAATTTGCTCCTCAGTCTGCTACTTTCAAGCACATGATGTGCCGTCAGGGGCCTGTCCTGCGGCCACTTGTGAGCTCCAGGTGGCCCCATTCCAGTGGCCGCAGTGTGTGCTGTGAAGCTGTTGTGATGCTAGCAGAAGGACAGCAAGCAGCTGCAATCCTGTGGCTCTCCATTTATTTGTGTTTAAAATTGAGTGATTGCATTCTGGGGTTATCATCTCACTGTCCAATGATTATGTTCTGAGGTTATCATCTCAGGGTCCAACTGCACTCAAAAAGCACCCCAAAGTTTCCTTGTGATGTTGCAAAAAGTGCTCAGTGTTTCTTTCTGCATAGTAGATCAGTTTGTGTGCATTGAAGACAGCTCTAAATCTGAGGTCCCTGCAGAGTTGACTCCAGTTTGCATCACAGCCCCTGTTCCATACAATTGCATTGCATTGATTTTTCCTGTTGTGTGTGTAACTTGGAAAACATGTGGGATACAGCAAGAGATGTGTTAGTAAACCACAAGTTTACAGATGTCTGTCCTGCCAGATAGACTAAATCTGCTTCCATTTTTTGCAGGCTTCTACTCTATCAATCACACAGACTGTCTGGAGTCTCTCATTCACCACTGCTTTGATGGAACAACAGGGGAACTTGCCCATGCCTTCTTCCCACCCAATGGGGAAATCCACTTTGATGACCACGAGTACTGGATATTAGGAAATACTCGGTTCAGCTGGAAGAAAGGTAAGACACATCTCAGGGGAAACAGTAATAATGCCAGCAGGATTTACATCTTAGTCCCACGTGCCAGTTCTACCTCTGGTTCTTTTTTCATGGCAGCGTAACTCCATTCTTTCACGTGGACATAGTTATGCAGTTGATTTGCATACAGTTCAGCCATCTCTATAAAACAGCAATACCGTCAAAAAATCTACCTTCAAAAGGCAGGGGAGTGTGAGGCTGACTATTGCTAATAATGACTGCTTCTCTTCCCAAAGCCGAACTAGCTCAGCAATTGGCTTAAAGAAATTTGGAAACAAAGTAGAATGAAAGTACTGTTCTTCCAAGTCACGTCAGTGAGGTTCAGCAGAAGTCTGTAGGAGCCAAAAAAAAATCCACCAAGGATTCCTATTTAATGTACTGAGAAATTAAGCACGTATGCAAGCCACCCCCTTTAGATGCTTTCTTCCCATAAGCAGCTGGATTTAACGCAGGAATTGCGCACTACTCCTATGGCCTACAGTTATGCAAGGTATCAGGGTAGGTGTCAGCAATAGCTTCTCTTGTGAGTCATCCTTCAGTTAAAACCCATCTCTGCTGGAAGCAGGCTTCAGGGTACTGCTGAGAAATGTCAGTTCAACCCTGTAAGCAGAAGTCAATCAGAGGCTTTTTCAGACTGGAGCATTCTAGCTAGCAATCTCACTCCCTGTCGTTTCCAGTCACAGCTCAGGGCTGTGGGAACAAAGCAGCAGAAAGCTGCCCAGAGTGGCTGGGGAATTTGCTCCATATTTCAATCTCTGGTCTTTTGGAGCAGTCTTCTTAGTCTGGCAAGAGCTGTTGTTTGGAATTAGAAGCATGGATAAATAATTTCTTGACTGTTTACACCCAAACAGCTACAGGGAAGTTAAAACTGGCAACCTTTGATAAGACCACACCTTCCAAGTGCTAAAATTCTTCTGGCTTTACACTGGGATTAGCAAATGTATACTTCACTGCAGTTAGCTTTTTTCCATTTTTCTTCCAGGTGTTTGGCTTACAGATCTGGTACACGTAGCAGCTCACGAAATAGGACATGCCTTAGGACTCATGCACTCCCAAAACCCAAATGCTCTCATGCACATCAATGCTACTTTGACTGGGAAAAAGACCATCTCTCAAGATGAAGTCTGGGGAATTCACAGACTTTACGGTAAGGAAATGAGGGCTGTGCTCTGGGCTCCTCTTGATAAGGAACATTTGCCTGAAGTGCCAATCCCGTGGTGCTCTTTGTTAGGTACTCAGCATTTGGTGAGATGAGAGCTTGAAGCCAGCGACCAGAATCAGGAGGAATCTTACTTTTTTTTTATGCAGGATATAAAGGTGCTCCTGCATGGAAGTAGCACAGTATCTAGCTCCCCATTCTCCTAGTAATTGCATCCTATTACACTCCCAGTCTTAGGTTCCTTCTCGTCTCTGCACTACCATTTATGTTGAACAATCTGATCTGGGTGAAATGTCAGTTTGTTTCTCCGAAGACTGTCTCCTTCTGTTTCAGGATGCAAGGACAGATTGTTTATGTGCCCACTGTGGGCCCGAAAAGGTTTCTGTGAGAAACGTGAGAAGTTGATGAAAAAGCACTGTCCATTCACCTGTGACTTCTGCTACGGTACCCAACTTTTCTTCTGGGATGTTGGTGGGTCTTGCAAAAGGGAGGAGGTAAAGCTAAGCAGCCTTTGCTGCAGGGATAGGCAGGATCTTAACTCTACACTAGAGATCAGAGGCTGGCTGATCAAATGACTGGCTGCACCCAGTTCTAAGGAGAAGTGTAGTACAGGTATCTTCCTATACATCTCAGCCAAATCAAAGGCCTGGCAGTACAGCACCTGATGCAGGGATGGGACAAGAACTAGCCAAATGAAATCTCAGGCACAGATGGACTTGAGCTGCTTCGCAGAAAAGGAGGGATAAAGTATGTTAAACACCTTGCCTAGTCTCTCAGTTTTATGAATTCAAGTAAGGGAGTGATGCATTATCACCTCAGATTACTACAGCTGTGGAATTCAGCTTCAGATAAATGCCTGCTGTCCTGACAAAGATGCACCATATAATTAGTACTTCCCTTTCCAGAATAGAGGTATTTCTACAAAAATGCAGGCAAGTAGCTACAAATACATGTATTGCAGGAGACTGTTCATAAACTGAACTTCTATTCCTCTATGCACATGAAGTGTGTTCGTATACAAATATAACAGTGTTAAATGTGCATTCCAGAACTGTTCAATTAGAGTCATTTTTTAATAAATAGCCTTAAGATTACTTAGATTATAACATAATTCTGTGAAAGTGTTTTGGGATGACTCAAGCTTGATAATGAGATATGCTAACTATTGCACTTTCTTTTTCTGGTGGATAGAATTCCCATTTCCAACAGTTCCTCCTACTCTGCCACCTCCAAGGACAAAAACCAAGACTGTTTCTGAAGGCAGGAATGTCACCTTCCGCTGTGGACAGAAGATCATCCATAAAAAAGGCAAAGTTTAGTAAGTGCTCTGTCATTTATTCCAGTCTTTTAGAACACTCTGCAGCATAAATACCTCAAAGGAGAAAGAATAAGGAAGTATGGCAAAACAAAGTACATACGAGTGCAGTTCAGCTTTTGGAACATGTGGCTGTCTTTGATTTGGCACTCTTGAGTAGAAGGAGGGATGGCAGACTAACTGTGGGAAGGGAATGTGCAAATACTGTTGATAGCACTGAGAAGCATTTATTTCAGAAGCAGATCTATCAGATGTAAGCCCAGCAGAAAAAAGATAAAATCTAATACGCATACATAGCATAAGGATAATTCTTACCTCCGTGTCAAGGTCCTTGGGCTGTATGCTGCAAAAAAACTACTGTTTTAACTTTATTCATTCAATTCATAGTTAATTCTTAATGATGAGCATGTTACTTCTAGATGTATTTAAACTTGAGAGAAATATGTCCAAGTCCAGGGGTTAGTTTAGACTCAGGAATCAAATTCTTATTTGTTTTCAGTAAGATTCAGGATAGTACACCATGTTATAACTGCCACCATCTATGTGAAATCAACGAAAATGAGGTTAAATTTTACTGTGCAAGTCCATCCATGCTGCAGCGTGCCTACCTCAAGCACAGCTTAACAGCAAAGAGAAGGACAATACACATGCTGCATGTACTGAATATTTTAGTTTAATTTCTATTATTTTTCTTATGACAGCTGGTATAAAGATAAGGAGCTTCTGGAATACTCATATCCAGGTTACTTATCCTTAAATGAGGATCACATGAGCATCATTGCAAATGCAATTAATGAAGGAACTTACACTTGTATAGTAAAGAAAAAAGAAAGAATCTTGACCACTTATTCCTGGAGGATCAGACTGAGACATTAACAAGGGCTCTGGCATGAGAACTTCTCTATTTCAAATTCACAATCTGTCTTAAGCATTTTGTATTTAAACTCCAGTAGTGCAAATGAACTCCTAAATCAGCTGCTTCAATACCTTGAGCAAGAGAGACTCTGGGACTTTGTTACTGGATAAAAGAACTTTTCCAAATTAGTTTTAAAGGTAAAGAATTCATCAAGCATGTGTTGTACAGAAAATTAAAAAAGAAATTAAAAAAAAAAATCAAGTGTAAGATTTTGCAGTTAACCTGGATCAGTGGACTGCTGAAAAACGAGAACATAACCCTTCAGCAAACAAATGGATGAACAGACTGATGGCTCAGCTATGTTGCAATGGAATCAGAGGTATTGTGGAAAGAGAATGACCAGTAAATGCGCTGTAAGTGGTTTTTTATCTTTTTTATATCACGACATGTAGGTCTATAAGAACGTTAAAAAAAAATTACTTTTTCTTTTAGTGGGCAGAAGGAAGATATAGGGTCACAACAAACCCAAATTACTCCATTTCACACTTTGACATACTCAGTTCAGCCATGCACAGAGTATCTCCCTTCTACCCCCAACTACTTTCCTGTGGTGTGTATTTATTATTTGTGTAATCTTAGCCCAGCATACTATCTACTTCCATCTGCAGCTCCTCATAACTCATCCTTTTGGTGTCTGGTCAATAAGCTTCTTGACCCCTTCAACAGAGGTAAGATCACTTCCATCATCACACCCAGTCACTAACAGGTGAGGTGGATGTACCACATCCAAAAGAGAAACAGCATTTGTTTTCTAGGCAAAGCCCAGTGCACTCAAACCCTGACAGTCATTGTATTTAATGAGTACCTGATAGAAAGATCCTTATCCAGTATTAAGGCAGCCTACATCATTCTCTGCTTAGGTTCGTCCATTTTTAGTTGCTGTCTTAATCTCTTCAAACACGTTTCTTCCTACCTTAAGCATCTCATGTATTGCAGAATAGGTCAGCATTCTAGGAAGAGCTCTGTACCAGGACAGCAAAAGCACAATGGAAAAGTAAGAAACTAATAAGAACAGTTTGGTACAATTGCAATAACAGTAATTTTACTGGCAGATATCTAGCATGAACTCAGCACATCTCCATTTAACAGAGCAGTGCAACACCACATGGATCCAAGCATCTTAAAACAGCTCTGTCTTTGGGATCTGAAGAAACAAAATAAGAACAATGAGCTGATCAGCATAGCCCTCAACAGCTATCACAAGGGGATGTCAACACCTCAGCTGCAAGGATGTTTAATCCTAGGGCAGATCCAAAGTCCTTCATTTCACAACTTAACAGTTTTGTAAACATATCAGTTATGATTACTGACTTTTGTACAATTTCTACAAATCCTGTTTACCTCCATCTGCCCTGTGCTTCTGGCAGGCAGTGTCCATGCTGGAGTTACAGCTAAGGACCTGCTTTGCCACATGAATGTCCTATGAGAAGTCATCTTCCAAAACTGAGCTGACCTCAAGGCCAGGGGAAAAAGAAACCAAGGAAAAAAGTCGCACTTTAAGACACCAGGCCATGAGACAGCTCTGCAATGCACCAGTGTTCCACTGACACAAATGGCATGGCCCAGCACTCTGCTGTGCACATCTCTTCTGGCTGCAATTTCAAGGCTAACCCAACAACATCTTCAAGGAACTTCTGTAAAGAAGCCAACCAAAAAAATTAAGCTCTCTCCATCTCCTGCCCAGGACCACTGCATGACAGCTTCCATTTGCTGAAAATTAGTATGGAAACACCTGACAGATATGGTGATACCCTCAAGGTAAGCAACAAAACTCACTTTCTCTTGGAATACACTTTGATTTTATAAAAATAAAAATTGCAGTAAGCCAACAACAAAATAAATACCTAAGCTACAACAAGGCTGTGATTACCGCACACTTATGCACTGGAACCTCCATGTTTTTTTTTTTAAAGATTTATCTTTGCAGATTTTCCATGGTTGAAATCAGTTACTTAAGATGACACAATTTCAAAGTAATTGAATTCTATATTGCTGTTCCTGGTGAAACAGTCCTGAAAATGTTTTCACTTTTCTTGCCTTTGCATAACTTATTGTTTGATTAAAAGCAAATAATCCTATCAGAGTCAGAAGTCCAGATTTGTTAGCCCATGTTGGAACAAATGCTTTCCAACAGGCTATAATGCACCTGTTCCAGTAAATATCCATCATTTAGTATTTCAGCTTTTTTGTCCACTTTCACTTCTCACATACTTCAGCACAAATAAATAAGCTTCTGCTCTTCACCCCTACCCAAACTTTGCTAAAACCATCTGTACTACAGTTAGTAAACTAGCAAAAAAACTGTTTCTCCATCAGTACAAGACAACCAGGCCTAATGAGAAAATAGTACTTCATTAACACGCACAAAAAAAAACAGCTTTGAAAATTTACAATTCTAGTAGTTCCAAAGAGCAGGACCAAGGCCTTCACTCAGTAAAAACAAAACCAGCACCACCCAAACAAGTCTCTTACAATGTACTGGAATGCTTATCATGTATGCCTATTAATGGGACTGGTGCCCAGTTCTGACTGCATGAACACCCCAGTATTTTCCAAATCTTCCTGTCCCAGAAAAAGACGACAGCATTATAAATTAGAAACTCAGAAGACACTTATGAGGAAAGACTGGAATATGGCAATATACAACCAGTAAAATGAAATGTTATTTTTATGGAAAAATGACATTTTTAAAAGAAGGTTCTCTAGAAAATAAAGCTTCAATATTTTTTTTTTTGAATTATAAAACAATATAGTACACTTTTTGCTCCAGTGCCATTGTAAATACATTTATACAACACATCAAACCAGTAGTGCACTCAAAAACATCAGTGAGTGTTGAGCCCAACCCAGCTTAGCTCTCTCCAAGGTACACAACAGGAGAGAAACAGCTTAAACATTATGATTTCTTGACCAAGCAACTACACTCTGATACAAAGAACTTACTTTAAAAAAAAAAAAAAAAGAAAAGTTCTTTTGCTGGACTGACAGTAACTACAACAATATCAGCACAGACTGGGGGAGAAAAGAGAAATTAAAAAAAAAAAATCCTCACGTTTCCACTCTAGAAGACTTAGTGCCACCAACATCCACGTTTGCTGCATGTGAGGAAATGACATCCTTCACGCTGTTAAACAATTAAAAACGTATTTTAATTCTACAAATTTACAAGGAGAAAACAACAAGAACAAAAAAAAAAAAAAAAAAAAGGAAAAAAAGGGATCAAGGATTGTACTTCAAGTTTTCCTTTATCAAATTTTATAACGATCCTTGGCTTTTCCTGTTAATTCCAGTCCTTTAATGGAATGCAGCAGTTATGCTCCACACCCAGCAAAAGTCTTTGAATCTGGGATGACATCTGACTTTACCCCGGTGAAAACCATCTAGTTTCCCTGATGTGAAGAACAGAACTGGGGCACTCAGAAATCCACTCACGTGAACGGTTCTCTTTTTTTCCCTCTTCTCACTGAATTTAAAACTTGAGGCTGAATCCAGGTCCAGCAGCAGATGCTCCTTGGTTCGTGGTGGTCAGATGAAAACCGGTGTCTTTCAGATCATCATCGCCCTGTGGAAAACATACACAGTTCATTTATCAGTGTCTATGCACATACATTCACCTCTGCAACACAAAAATGAGGCCTAACACTAATTTAAAAAAACAGAAACAAAGAACAAAACAAAACCTGAAGGAGCTGTAGGAGATGGTAAGTAAATACTTGAGTTAGTGGCATCGTAGCTAAGTTCAATGCAGACTGTTATTCATGCTCTTTCTGTTGGTATTACAGTAGGCACAACGGCTGTGCAGTGTCATTTCACCTATGCTGAGACATGGAACTGTTAATAAAGAGCTGATAATAATTAAGGCACTTAAGATTGTACCATGTCCTACTTATAAGGAGCTGTTTTTCGGCCAGCTTTTTCTTCAAAACTGGCAGTCCAATTTCCACACACTGAAAGAACACCAGCCTTGTATTTCACAGATTCTTTTCTAAACACTGGAAAAGGAGCAGGTTTTGTTTTGTTTTAGGACAGTGGAAGTCAGTGATGCTCACCAACTGACTGTACCCAAGGCCTCCCTCGGGTGGGCGGGGGCTGGTGCCACGTTTCACCCTTTGTTGTTCACTTTTGGCTGGCCATGTAGGAAACATGGAGGGGTCAATAGGAAGGGGAGTCTCACGGAAATACTCATGCTTCAAACCATCTTCAGCAGTAATTCTTCTGGCTGGGTAGTACGTCAAAAAGCTGAAAAGAATTTAGGCAGACAATGAATTAGAGGGAAGATAAGAGAGACGACTGGTAGAAAGAAGAAAAACGTTAGCCTAAAAGATATAAAATCTTCAGAAATAACTCATTTTTTACAAGTGTAACAAATAACAAAACTTCCCAAGGACTGCAGAAGCTAGCACTTACTTGTTCATGAGATCAAAGCCCTGATCAGAGAGGAGTGCTCCAAATCTCTTGCGTAGATTGTTATAGGGATATTCTGTGAATGTCATCTTCTTTACTGCTGGCAGCTCATTGTAACCAGGCCAGATTTTTTCACTTGGAGTACCCAGATCCTATAGATTAAAATAATAATAATTAATAAACTCATTCTAGAGTGTAGCCCTTCTGCTTATTCATTATTTAGCTACAGGAATAGATAAAAATCCATAGAAAACAGATGAAATACAAAACATTATTTTAGCCTATCACTGATACTGTAAAACAGAAAATCAAAGTAGTGAGCCTTTTATTAAGGCTGAATCTCTATCAAAGAGTAACAAGCATTTCTATTTTCTTACTGCTCTAATTTAACTGCCTCTAAAACCAGCCAGTTAGAATGGAAAGGTTTTATAAATGTTACCTTAAAAACTTTGTTAATCTGATCAATTTCTGACTTCCCTGGAAACAGTGGCTTCTGAGTTAAGAGTTCTCCAAAGATACACCCTACTGACCACATGTCTATCGCTGTTGAATATTCCTGCAAAGAAAGAATATACCTCATAAAACCAGTGAAATAATTTAATAAGGTATTTTAGTGATAGTGCAATGTTTTGGGGTTTTTTTGTGTGGTTCTTGGCAATGGAGCACTCCAGAGCCCCAGTGATTTCAGTAACAGAACAGGTAACCAGAAGGGAACTTTGCCAGAACGTTCACAGTCCTTTGTTCTGCTCTTTTTGTCAGAAATTTTAGACCACAACAAAGAAATCTAGCTGCTTAATGACAGTGACAGTTCCCACCAATCCTCGAGAAGTCCAGCAGCAATCTGAAGGAGAACAGCTCAGCCTGTCACCCGCCCATCCATCCTCTAAGGAAGACGAAACCTTTTTAGCTTTGTTATTGGGAAAAATAAAATTGAAGTTTCAGAATTTCCACTCCTAAATCAGTAGGATAAAGAATCAAGCACACTTATACCCTGTTCATGAATTATAAGATGAGGTTAGTCTGAAAAGTCAATCCTTTAGCTCCCAGAAGAATAAAGAGAGGCATACCTTGGCTCCAAGCAACAACTCCGGAGCCCTGTACCAAAGTGTCACCACCACTGGTGTGTAAGGCTTCAGTGGAGATCCATATTCTCGGGCCAATCCAAAATCTCCAACCTGGATGAAAATGAGTTATCAGTAACGTTATCAGCACTGACCATACCAATGGACAGCACCAGTACATACTGGCCATTCTGGCTACTGCATGGCCTCTGGCATTCAAAAAACAGCCACACAGATGTTGATACAGACAAGGTTAATGGCACTGTCATGCATCAGTAGGAAAAGAACACCGCTCTGACTTCCAATTGTGCCATAAGGAATTCAGCACTCACATACCATGCTTATTAGTCACATTCTAGTATAAATCTTAATAGCTGTGGCAAGGCAGTCTCTATCTATTACAAAGTTCAAAGTTCACTGCTTTACAACCGTATGTTTTAGGAACTACACTTCATACACTTACAGGTTAACGCAGAACATTCTGCCCAGCTCTTAATATCACTATCATGCAGTGTAACTCTGCAACACTAAATTTCTCATAAGTGTGTTGTATTTCATAGAGTTCTTACCTTTAAAATGCCTGAATGACTGAGCAGCAGGTTGGAAGTTTTCAAGTCCCGGTGAAGTATCCAGTTGTCATGAAGATGCTTGACTCCTCGTAGTAACTGAATCATCAAGGTTTTCACTTCACCTGAAGTGATTTAAAAAAGCCAAATACTTTTAAAATAAGAAATTTGTCTTCAGCTGTTGTTTTTTCTAATTAGAGAACAAGGATGGAGTTGGGGGGGGGAAGAATGAGATGTCAAGTTAAAAACACACTAAAGAGTACAGTGTAAAAATGTGTCACAAAAAAAAAAAAACAGATCCAAAGAGCTGCCAGTATAGTAAAATGAATCTGGATAGCTGGAATGCACCCAAATAACGCTCAGAAATTAATGCTTCTCAACATAGGAACTGGCCAAAAATAAAACGCAGTGCTCACAGGGAAAACTCCCCTCTCCATTTCACATCTGAACCTCACTTTCATCCTGAGCATGCCAGCTGGATTCATCAGCCTATCATCACTGTACGTACCAGCACTGCCAGCTGACCTTCCTCTCTTAACCCCTATCAGTAGAATCAAATTGGACAGTGAGAAAGCAGTAGTCTCTATTCCAAAGAACACTCAGAGGACATTCCAAGGCAATACACGTCATCATCCAAGCTAGTCTGCTGATGTCAGTACAGCCCAAAGGGAATGGGGTCTTTCTAGGTCAGTTTTCCATTTTAGACAAGTAGAGGAGACTGTGGCAAACAGTACCTGGTAGAAATGGTTGCTTCATTGTTTCCATCAGACTCTTGAGATCATGTTCTACGTAGTTCATAACAATATAGATTTTATCCATATTACTACCTACAACGATTTCCTAAAACACAAAAACAAGTGATCAAAACACAGCTTATTTTTGCAAAACATCCAATTTTGTAGAGACAAACACCGCCTATTTATTTTATGGGTGGTATACTAACAAGCTCTGCTAGGAATGCTAATGTTTTTACAAGACATTTTAAAAGCCAAGAGGCAACATTTCAAGAACAAAAATCTTTGGAAATGAAAGGTTGCTGGTCTTACTCTGACAGTGACGATATTCAGGTGTTGTGCTTTCAGAATAGTATTTATTTCTCTGAGAGAAGTGATGGGGAAGCCTTCCTTTTCCTTCTCCATCTTCAGTCGCTTCAGAGCCACGATTTCATCTGCAAGGAAAAGAGAACTATTAGCTGCAGACTCCCTAGCACACAGCTAATAAAATACATGTCAAGAGGTCTCCCAGTGTACTTTTACTATTTTAATGTATTTGAATGAAAACCATTACTTGAGACATCAGCAGAATCAGCCTGCATTAACAGAGTGAAAACCAAAGCAAACCAAAAAAAGATTGCCAAATTTAAGGAAAGATAAGAAAACCCACAATAACAATTCAAAAGCTGCATCAGGGGTTTTAGTGTATCCTGACATAACTCACCTGGAAAGACACTACAGATAAAGCTTATTCGACACCAATTTCAGCCCCTTAGTTTGGGAGATGGGATGGAAACATTTCACATACAGTTCACCCTTCCTTAAAGACCCAACTGAAAACCAAAGTGCTACTCAAAATGTTACCCAAGCAAATTATTTCAATACATCTGCTTCTGCATGTTAATATAATGGCCATATCAGCCTCAGGGCGGGCCTCAAGGAAGATGAAGAAGAGAAAAAGGAGCTGATGGCAGCTATCCAGTAAATGAGTGATGTCAGAAAAACCACCCCAGAGGAGATCAAAAGGTCACATAATTCTAAAACAAACAGAAACAGAGACAACCAGAATTTAACCCCACTGCCAACATCACAGCTTGTCAGCTAGACCTGAGAATAACCATTACTGCTGTCTAAGTCTGCTCTGGAACACAGTTCTTGTCACAAGCTCTCTTCACCATCTGCCACCTCTATTTAAAATTGCAGATATTTAATTTACTGTGCCTCCACTCTCTGTCACAGCAACCAGCTTGCTGGACAGTAACATATCACTAGTGATGGCAACACTGAGGGGGAAACTGAGGTCACAGCCAAAAGAACAGATTGTATCTCACATTATTTTTTTCCAAGGGAACAGGAAAGCTGCATTAATGTCACCATTTCTGCTACATCATCCAACCAAGTATTTCTTCCACTTGAGCATGGACACACAAGAGACCTGGTGTTGGCTCCTGCACTCTTCCTAGGAAATGCAGTCACTTCCACAGACATGTATCATTACAGACCAGATAAGAAGAATTTTGAGTTTTAAAAATATAAATCCACTTGTATATGAAATTTCTTCCACAGCAACATAGTGCTGTATACCCTCATGGCACACAAACACTGCTTTTATGAAGTCTCTCACCAGTGGCTGTGCTTAGAGGGGCACCTAGTGGCACACACTTCAAACCAACCAACCAATCCACAGCAAATCACAAACCAGAAATAATTGCCTAATGGACCAGCAACTGAAATCAAGTTAAGCAGTTCTACAGTGTCATGACCAATAGAGAAATTAATTCTGAACTCAAATAGCTGCAAGCAAAACGCTTATGTCAAAATCCATATCCTATTAAAAAGCATACATTATTCCTGAAAAGAAACAAAGCATTTCAGAGATTTTGTTCATTAATGTGAGATGCAGAACCACAGTTTGCATACAACTGCAGATCTCAATCTATACACATGACAGAACTGGCTAGAAGAAAAATTATTACAGTTTTCCCCTTTCTTAAGGCAGAAGGCTGATCCAGAACAGACATCAGTTTTGTGTTTAAAATGCAATCCGTGTGACAAGAAACCCAAGCTGTACTTCTCACTCTACCCCAGATCTCCTGCATTTCCTGTAAAGTTACTAAGTTTGCTGGAATTTATAAAGCAACAGAATAGTCTGCAGAAATGCACAACACCCCAGATGCATGCATGCCACATGCACGCATGCCACCTGAGCCTTCAAAACAGCAAAATAATTAGGGCAGTGCAGAGGGCTGATTCCACAGTTTCCAGAACATGCAAATAAAGTAAGTTTTCCAAATCACAGCTTCCAAAATTCATACCAATCCCCATGAGTGACAATAGCTGTCACAGTAACATACATCCTGAGTGAAACATTTCTCACACTAGATGACACTTATGACATAATACTTAGTTAATACCATGCAGATAATACAAACCAGTCTTTTTGTCTTTTGCTCTGTACACCACACCGTATGTTCCCTCTTCAATCCTGTTCAAACACTGAAACTCCTCCACACTACGACACCCCTGAGAAAACAGAGAGAGAAAATTCACTCCTCACATGTTTGCAGGAGCACTACAATCATTTGTTTAACAAGATGTAAGAAAAACCTAAGCAATTTCACAGGAACAGTTACAATTAACCAAGAGAAGTATATATTTCACACACAAGTGTGTACTTTGCAATAATGAATCAACAAGACACATTCAGCCCATCAACTCATGCATAAATGCTACTGCGAACACGTTTCCCATTTTAATGAAACCCATTTGCATGTAACATTTCCAAGCATCCTTTCAGTGATCCCCTACCTGAAGTGCAGGAAGATATTTAGGAAGCTCCTGTTTCAGTTCAATAGGGGAAGAAGCAGGTGAGTCAGGAACATAGTCTCCTTCTGTCATCGCGTTGGACTGAGGGCTGCCCTCTCCCACCTCCTCTTCCTCAATCTCACTGCCCGCTGAATCGCGATCAAACCTCGACTCTGTAACTTTAAAAGTCAGAATCAGACATGGAAAGAGGGAGTCCTTTGGAACAGAGTTAAGTTCAGCATTGGACAATGAGATAGAAGATATGCAACTTAAAGACCAATAAAAAGAAGCCTAATTTCTCCTCTTTGTGGAGATGATAACCCCAGGTTACTGTCAGGCATGTATAATTTTCAGATGAACACAGCATGTCAGAAAAATAAGTCTTTACACTAAGAGAATGAAAAAAAAAGTGACCTAGTATGTCTCCTTCTAATTGTAAAGCTTTTTTGGCAATGCCCAAAGTAAGAAAGAAGGAAATATTTCCTCGTTAGACTGGGATCTCATTCCTACATATAGACCCTGAAACAGAGTTCTGATTTTGACATAACGGCTCTAAGCTGTGAAACGCACAGTGCCTTAGAATGATGGCAAAACTGCACCAACAAAGAGATTTTAAACAGATCTGAAACACTTTCAGAACTAGATCTGACTGCAAAAATAG
Source organism: Phasianus colchicus (assembly GCF_987193195.1). Taxonomy (NCBI): domain Eukaryota; kingdom Metazoa; phylum Chordata; class Aves; order Galliformes; family Phasianidae; genus Phasianus; species Phasianus colchicus. The sequence continues at coordinate 5,546,360 of NC_143457.1, forward strand.
AGTCAATTGATATATTCAGTATTTGCATTGTACCAACTGGGATGTGGTTTCCATTCTCTCGTTCTTCCTCTTCACTCATTTCTTCTTCGCTCACCTCTTCTGCAAGACAGAATCAAGTTCAGCTGAATCAACTCAACCCTTCTGTAGTTCCTTGCAACACAGACCACTGTCCAAACACCTTCCTCATTCATCATGCCTTTTACACCACTGTTTAGTTTAGTGACATCACATTTGCTGTATCATTTGGAAAACAAAAGCTTCTTCAAACTCAACAGTACTGGTTGGGAGACTACTGAATGTGTGCCTGATCATTCTGCTTCATTTTAAAGAAATACACCCAGCCAGAGCAGCCTGTTGTGACTTTTTCTTCACTAAATAATTATAGGAATGGCTCTCAGATTTTTTAACTAACCCTTTTTCAAAAGTATTATTATGTTCAAATATTTGTAACGAGCGTGATAAAAAAAATCTGGTATTTGCAACTGAAACTATTCAAAATAGCAGAGATATTTGTATTTCACCACCCCCACGCAGAGTGTTCTCTACAGAGTACTTGTTACTGTGCAACACAGAAATATTTAAACTGTTAGTGTTACACTACTTACGAAGACAAACAGGGCTTTCAGTTTTCTAATCCGGCGTCTTAGACAAATAATTGGTATTACCTCTATATAAAAGGATAGAATATGACTTGTACTTGTTTTTTTCTTTTTAGTTATCTTGACCTGTGAGGTCTCAGCCTATCCTAGACTAGGAAAAAAGGAAAACATTCAAATAAAACAACACAGAATGAGAAACAAAGAAAAGCCAGAAGACCCCACCGGCCCACACTGGGACCTGTGTTTTGTTACTCACCAGCTGATTGCTCTGACACCTCCTCAGAATTGCTCCCTGTCTCCTCCTCCTCCTCCTCCTCTTCTTCTCCCTCTTCCTCGGATCCTTCACTGCTCGACTCTTCTTCCTCTTCTTCTGAGCCCGACCCAGACTCTGCTGAGGAACAGTAACACATGGTATGAGATATGCTATCTAATAACTGTTTCCTCAACAGACATCTGTACAATGAGTATCTGCTACACTGCATTTAATTACCTGATGAAGACTCAGCTGAGCTTGTTTTCCTCTCACTGTCACTGATGTCTTGCAAGTCTGAAAGAGGGTCTCTTTCTTCTGGTTTCTCTTCTTTCACTGTTGAGACCATAAGAATCAAAACCAAGGTGCCAACTGAATTTCATTTCTATTTTTAAGCCTGATTGCCCAGATATCTTCATTCTCTAGCTACTAAATTGGTGCTGAATGTTCATATACATATATACACTCTGAGCAACCAAAACATTTCACAGCCTGCTCAAAAGCCAAACAGTTTCCCTGCAACGGTACCAGATCAACAGCCAAAAACGTGCAATGCTGACTTTTTAATTTCAAATATGACATGTGCCCACACCTCTCTACAAGAAATGTATTAAAAAAGACAAGTGTAACATGATAACAAACATGACCACAACACAGAGTCCCACTAATGTACACTCACACAGTGCTTGCAATCAGTGTTTCTACTGCAGTCCATCATTGTGAAACAGCATATGCAAATAAATGTTGATTGATCAGACCATAAGGTCAAAGGATCACTGCCTGCCTCTGCCTGGAATCTCAGCTGATTGCACTGTGCATTACCTCAAGGGGTTACAACAATTTTCACAGCTACAAACATTAACAAAGCAGACACAGAGCTTTTCTTCTTTAACCAATGACATTTTTATGCCAATTGCACGGGCTCTCCACCCACAGTTGGGACCTTCTCTGCATGGAAAGGACCATTTTCTATCTTAGAAAACAAAAGTCACCATCTAATTGGAACACTGCCTTAAGCACTGCTTTTCTTCTACAATACAACAATTAGTAACATTTAAACTACATAGTTCCTTGTAAGGTGGCCTTTTAAGGTAGCTTATTTCCTAAGAACAAAGCCAACTGGAGTTAGTACAAACAATCCCTTTTCAATCTGCAAAGAAATAAAACCAGCATTGCTTTAGTAACAGTGCATGTGCCACCCCTCTCAACAATTCCAGAATTATGCCACCACGGCTGAAGCAGACAATACTTTCAATATGGTTCCAGGGATGTAAATGTTTAATACTAAAAATTAAACTCTACCCCAGAACAGCTCTAGCCCCCAGGCAAAGACACTGAGGTGGCAAATGCTACCTGGTTTCCTGCTATCTGCTTGCTCAGGCTTGTCTCTCTGCTGTCGTAATGGGCTGCGACTCCAGGGTCTCATTTTCACTTTGTCTCCATATTCTTCCCTCACTGTTCTATGGTGTGCAGAAACTAGTGAAAACAAAACCAAAACAAAAATCGTTAAATGTCCCTGCCCTAATTAGAATACTTCAGTCTACCACAACCACCTGCTCTGCATATTTTTTCCTTTGTCCTTACAGAACAAATGGTAATGGGGAGGGGTGAAAGCAGAACCTAACTGCATCTAGGAGAGCAAAGAACTGTGATTTCCCTCATAGCAATGCTATGTGGGTTTGGACCAAACAGAGAAAGGTGCTGCCATACTTAGCAAGCAGATGCAAGATGCCCCCTGTGCTACACACAGCATACAACCCAAACCTACAGTGTTAAGGCAAGAGAGAAGTGGACAAACCAGGGAGATGCATGAAGAAGTAAAAACAGCTAAGGGTTAGAAGAAGCTGACAGAACATTCAGAGCAATAGAGAGCTAAAACGGAAGGCTAGATTAATTGAGACCAAAACCAGTGTAAATATCAAGCACAAAAATGAGCTGTTCAGCATAACTAGAACTAGAAAGAACAGCAATAAATAGAACGTCTTCTGCTACTCTTGAGCAATCTTTGTAATTGAGCACAGATGCTGGGTCTGATTTTTACCTCTGACAGCCGGGACAAACAGAGGCACTTTAAACAACAATGATCTGAACCCAGATGGCAAGCGATCAGCCTCATCCACAGTTGGAATACTTACACCATCTATCCCCAGCCCCATGCCATTTATTTCCCAGAACTTTAATATGCTTGCATTGAGACTTCAGTCTCTACCAGATTGGGTTAGATTCAACCAAGGAGTCCAAAAGCAACTGCAATCACGACACACACACGCACACACATACAAAGACTACAGCAATGACACAGATCTTGTTTCTGAAGGAAGCCTGGCAAACAAAGACTTACCGACTAGCCCAGAAGCCAGCACACTCCTGGCATCCGACCCTGCGTAGAACTACTTCAAAGATTTCTTTCCCAGATAGACATCCCACCCTATTTTATTATTTTTATTTTTTTAAGTTCTGGCATTGACCTAAGTGAAAAAGCTTTCTCTACTCCCATTCTACCACCATAGCAGACAGCAAATCCAAACAGCATTTAAACACCAATAATCACCTTCTCTTCTGGCTTCCCGTTCCTTACGCCTTTCTTCAGCTCTCCTTTCACGCTCTTTTTGCTCCCTTTGTTCTTTCTGCTGCTCTCTGATTTTTCTCTCTCGTTCTCTCTCAAGTTGCTCCAGGCGATCTCTAGAAAATAATTGGTTATCTTCTGTTACGTTGCAGTTCAGTGCAAATTAAACTTACAAAGTAAAAGAGAACTGTTTTTCTGTAGCCAAGAACAGGGCCATTCAATTTCATTGCCAAGAACGATGTACCTCTCCCTCCTGGAATGCTCCCTCGCCATTTCTCTCCGTTTCTGCCTTTCCCACTCACGTCGGGCTTTATCCTGCTCTTCTCTATGCCTCTTCCTACGCTCATGTTCCCGTTCTTTCTCCTTCACTCTGGCATGCTTCCCTGAACAGGCAAAAATGAATTTTGGAGTTACCATTCATAATATTCTGCACTCCTGTTTTTAAAAAAGTAGAAAGGACAACACCTATGACAGCATATTCCTATGCTCTCCATTCTTTCCTTGATGGAAACATCCTGATCTGAAAGGGCATTAAACAAGTAACTGTAAGAGCTCACACAAACGTTTGTATTAAGTCAGAAAGAAGACTGTAAGTAACAGGAAGACAAAGTGGATGTTTCTAGACTTTGTGCTCCCTTAGTTACATGGAAATGGTATTTGTTCTTTTCCAATCAGCTACAAATACCACAGCTCGTCTCCGTGACACTGTGAGGCCGCAGTGAAGCATCACAGAGTTCCAAGATTAAAAGCAGACTCTGTGTCCCTGTCCCAGAGTAGCTGCTGTCCTCTCAAGTACAGACATGCATCTATCACTCTTAAAAGGGCACTAGACTCAATTAAAGAGAAAAAAAAGAAAGCAAATTTCACTTATTTTATCATATCCATCTGATATGTTTTCTCTGGTCTGCAATTCTTATTTTTCTATATAGTGCCCATTCAGTGCAACTTTGGGAAGCTATCAGAAGTGTGAACAAGGTGCAACACCACCTTCTGCTGAATGACTGCGGTGTCTCCGTTTCTCTTTCCTCTTCTCATCTTTTCTATGATGGGTTTTTTCTTTCCGTGACATTTGCTGTGGTGGTTTTATAGCCAATGAATCATCTTCTTCTCCTCTACAATAAAGACATAAACTGATAAGCTCAGGGAGGTTAAACGCACCGGCCTCTTCTCCCAGGCAACAAACAGAACCCAAGGAAACAGCCGCAAGTTGAACCAGAGGAGGTTTAGGTTAGACATAAGGAAAAACTTTTTCTCTCAGAGAGTAGTCAGGCACTGGAATGGCTGCACAGGGAGGTGGTGGAGTCACCGTCCCTGGCAGTGTTCAAGAGGCATCTGGATGAGGAGCTAGGAGGTATGGTTTAGTGCTTGTGGTAGCAATGGTAGTGGGAAAATGGTTGGACTGGATGATCTTACAGGTTGGAAACTGTTTCCAACCTTGTGATTCTATGATTTAACAGATTGAATGCTACTTTCTCTTTTATCCCTTTTGAAAAAAAAAAAACCAACACTCATTTTCCTATTTTCCACAATACCCCTGAACTAAAGCTTAAGGCTATGTTACAAAGATCACCGAGTCGTGCTTTAGCAGTACCTTAACCAAAATATTACGTTACTGTGGAGTGGCCAAAACTGGCACAGAATGCACTGCTATGCCTGAACCAACAGCTGCCCAGCACCTGGCACAGCCAGGAGGGAACATCAAACACCTCAGAAAGTTCTGCTTTCCCCTGTAGTGCTTCAGAACACTCAGCTCAGGGTTTTTAACCCCTGAGGTGCACTCAGGGAGCATCACACCGTGAGCAATACCTGTCCTCCATGGAGTCCTCCCTGCGGTACGGCGAATTGCGGATCGTGATCTCCATGCGGTGATCTCTCAGCTCCCCCTCTTCAAGAGAATCCCGCTTTGAATCCCTATCATCCGACTGGGACAGGAACACACAAAAGGCAGGCAGGTAAACCAAACCAGGCTCGTTCAGGCACAGCAGCACTGAGCAGCGCCGCCCCAGCCGGGCACTCACGTTTTTCATGCGCTTTATCTCTGCTTTCTCCTCTTGCTCCTTCCTGCGTTTCTTTTCCTGAAGGATTTCATCCAAGGTTTTCACTTTCCAAGAATCCTTTTCATCACCCATTGGAGTTCCAAAAACCATTTAAAAAAAAAAAAAAAAGAAAAAAAGCAGCTCTGGAAAAAAAAAAAAAAAAGAAGAAGAAGAAATAAAAAAAAAAAAAGAAAAACAAACAAACAAACAAAAAAAAGAGACGTTACGGAAACGCGGCGCTTCCTGCTCCAATCAACGCGCCGCAACAACTCCTTCCCCGCGAACGGATCGCGAACGGATCGCGAACGGATCGCGCACGCAGCGCCCCGCCCGGCCCCGCCTCAACCAGACGCCCGCAGCCCCGCACCGCCGCCCGGCCCCGGCCTCCCCCCGCCCCGCACCGCGCCCTGCCGGCCCGCTCACCGCCGTCGCGACCGGACACCGACGGGCAGCGCCGCACGCAGCGTCACTTCCGCCGCCGGCTGATGACGTCACGCGCACAGCGCCGCGGGGCGGAGCCGAGCCGTTGCCGGCAGTCGCCGTGCGGATCCGCGCCCCGTTGCCGGCAGCGCGGCGGTCCTACGGCCCGGCCTTAGCGGTGCATAGAACAGCGACAGCCACAGCGAGCCGTTTTGTTATTTTGTCAGCCAGTGCTGCCGGCTGGACGTGAGAAGCAAAGCTCCGAAGTGAAGTTTGCTCAGCGCTGAGCCCCACAGGGCTGCGTGTCAAACCTGTAGTTATCGCAATTATTAGCAGTGTTAATGAGGTATTCAGGCACTGTGTGATGTGCCGGGGCAGAGCTGCACGTCCGTCCAACAAAGCAGTGCGTTGTGACTGTGGGTGCCTCCCACTACGTGGATAGTGTCTTGTTCCTGGAAAGGTGAAGTTTGCACTGTTTCCAATGAGGGATGAGAATTAGAGAGCTGGTTTTGAAGTTTCACAAACTCAGGGCTTGCTTCTTAACCCAGGCAGCCCCGAAGTGCTGTGCAAAGCAGGCTGCTCCTTTTGGATGATGGGTGGGATTTATAGGCTCTCATACAGGTGCTTCTGGAGAGGAATTTTCCAGGACTTCCAATGCAAAAAGCATTTAAAGGGCAGACAGCTCAGGCATAAGGCTGCAAGGAATGCTCAGCATGGAACAGAGTGGTCCTTGTTGGTTCCATAGGAGGAAATGCTAAGAACAGCTGGAACAAGAGCCTAGTCTGGTAAAAACAGAAACCAAAGAGCCTGCACTGAGAAGCACACAAGGAAAGCACAGTGCAAACAACCCCAGCACAACTAAGCTGTCACGCTGCCACAACAGGTGGGCTCCAGCTGCTGCTAATAACCACAGGCAGGAGTTACAGTTCCAAAGTCCTTCCCAGCTGTGTGGCTCCACAGATGTTCTCCATTAATAGGAAATGCAAAGTCTGCCAGCTTCCAAAGGCAAAGCTGTGGTGGTGGAGGGCACTGCATGAAGGCTGTTAGACAAGCAGAAAGCCACTTACATCTCTGCCCTCCCACAAGAGTAAAAACGTGCTGCAAAACAATGTTTTCTGCCAAATGCACAGATTCTTGAAAAGCATAAAGAAAAACCTGAAAGACAGATCTCCATTTCACAGACCACATTTTTTTTTTTTTTTTTTTTACAAGCAATATGAGCAGTGACAACGCACCAAAAAAAAAAACAAAAACAAAAACAACCAAAAAACCCACACAACAGAACAGACATCACACAATGATGAAAAATGGACATTTCCCTTCTGCTCAAAGCAAATATCCACAGCCAGGGGTAAACCTGAAGTACTGCCAGGCAACACCAGGCAGCTGCTGCTCAAACTGAACCTGAGGCCAGGCTCCCCCACACAGCCTGCCCTGGGGACACGTTTGCCTTCCACAGGAATTCATGCTAATGGAATACCTCACATAGGAAGCGTGAGCAGGAGCTGAAATGTCCTAAGAACTCCCCATGCAACTTCCTATTAGAAATTGTATTTTACCCTAAAGAACACTTAAATGCAGGCTTTTAACACCAAGCTACACTCTTTCAAAACAGGAAATTATTAAAAATCAGCTCATTTTGTTAATTTTGTTATCAAAAAGCCCACGTGATGGGTTCTGTAGATACATGTGCTCTACTTGCAAAAACGAATGAATAAAATTTCAGGTTTCCTTAAAGGGAAGGCAAGAAGTTGGCTTTTAACCTCCGTCAGCCATGAAATGTAACTTCTCCAAAAAAGGAAGAATTCTCAGATTAGCCTCAGCTCATGGTCCCCTTCCAGCTTTGTCAGATACCCCCAACATTCCTTACATAACTGGAAATGTCAGAAATACTTTGTACATAGGGTAATAACCCTGAGTTTCTGAAAGGCAGTATTTTTGTTGCAGTCCTACAAACAATGCTACAAAATAAAAGCTCACTTCCTCGTTAAAAAATACATAACAAAATGCAGGAAATTCAGATATTAAAATGGTTTCTGATAGAAATACAGATATCCTGACTTATCACACCAAAATCACAGATTTTGGTGATAATCTGCAAGCAACTGCAAATATGTACTTCAGCACTGTTTACACAGTGCAACTGTCTGTGCATTTGCATTTCAATACTGTAAATACATAACCAGGATGAAATATTTCCCTTTTGAGTTTCAGAAAAAAAAAAAGAAGACTATCTACTGCTAGTTTTGTAGTTGGAAATAGTGGCTCATTGTGCTTTGAGACATGGACTCATGTCTGTAGTTTACTTCAACGAGGGCTTTACCAAAATAAGCCATTTGCTGAGACATGAGCTGGGGGAAGGGAGGGGTTCCTTCTTCCAGCTCTGCAACACAAACAGATAATGGAGGATGCACCATACAGTAACTAACACTTTGAAATTTCATTCCACTGCAAGAAAGCCAAATACAGTGACGGGCCAAAGTTTTCACATTGTTTTCTTGGGCAAGGAGGAAGTAGTAATTTTCCTACAAGACACCAAAGTTCTTTCTCTAATATAGGCTTGTGTGGTTTTTTCGCAGTCAAGAGATCAAAAAGCCCACGTTCACCACATTAAATAACACCAGGCCCTCTGCTGTTTCAGTTTCTCTGAAAATCAAGGCTTCCTGGGTTCTCGTCATCATTCTCTCTCTGCTTCAAGTCCCAGGCCTGACTTGCTGTGAAACTCAAAGGAACCACATCAGCGTCAACAGTTGCAGAAACAATCACTTCTGGGAAGAGTCCCTTTGAGTTGCACTATGTTGTAAGAATAAGTGGCCGTATCAATCATATGGTTTCAAATCCTTGGCAATCAGTGGCTCAGTATCTTCAGCTGTACTTGGTGCAGGCTGTGGGGCTGCAGCTGCCAGGCTGTGTATGGTTTCCTGCTGATGCTGCTTTGCCTTGTTATAAAGCAGAACTCCCACCGTCACTAGAACAGTCCCAATGGCTGAGAGGCTTGTGATTTTGTTACCAAACACAATAATACTTAGCCAGATTGACAGTGCGTGCTTCACAGTACTGGCAACACTGGAAAGGAATTTCAGAAGTTAAGGCTAAAGAAAGCTCTCCCGTATCCTACACACAATCATGTCTTCATTTAGGGGGATCTCTCTTTTGCTTGCTTTTTAAATACCAATCAGGTTCCACTTTTCCTAGTTCAGCCAATCCTGTAGCCACACTGCTTGTATATTGGTACTAATATCTTCAAAGACATTTTAATTTAGACTTAGTAAGTCACCTCAGAGTTTGGTTTCTTTGTTATTTTTAAGCATGCAGAACAGCATTAGCAATTCATTTTTATCTAAAACAGACACTCAGACAATATCAACAGAACACCACCAACATAACTGCCATTTCTGGGTGTGTTGTTACTGTTCATGTATTCATCACTGCACGAGAATTGTGCAGAAGCCTAACGAAGCTGCCCATAACTGACAACAAAAGAGGAGCCATCTTCAAAAGACACAAGTATTACAGAAAGAGTAGCTCGTCGTGCTGGTGTCATGCCTCAGAAACAGTTGTACAGAGCTGACTGATCATTTTCTGTACTGCAATTAGCTATATATAGGTTATTATCACCTAAACACCTTATTATCACCAAAACAAATGTCAGCACCTGTTCCACAGCTTCAACAGCACGTGCCAAATGCTGCTTTTCTCACACTACGAGCAAGTACTCCAAAAGCTTTTCATGATGTGGATGTGAAAAAATTAGTTCTAACATTTCATACGTCTGTGCATTTACTTATTTCTTTGCACAGTGCCCTTACTACTTAGTTTCTAAGCAGAAATATTGCATAAGAAAAAAAAAACATAAGTGTTCCTGACACAGAAATAAAGTTTTACCTGAAAGTCACAGGAGAAATTTTTCCCATCAGAGCATAGGCTGTAACACTTTGCAGGTGGAACAAGACTCCATCTATTAAGAGAAGTACAACTACATCTTGGTTGTAGCTAAAACTCCTTCCACTTTTCCCAATCACTGGAACATCCTAAATGCAAAACAGAGGCTCTTAAGAGTTTAGCTCATAACCAAGTCTAAAAACCAACCTAGCCATTATTATCATAACCAGGTATTAGTTTTACATTTAAATATCAGCATAACAAGATCTGAAACATACAGGACATCCATGTCCTCCAAATTTTCCCCCCAAAAGATGAAGAAACTCTCTTTTATCTGACTGCATTCAGACTGCCAGTGAGATCTTTTCAAACACTGCATGGCAATGAAATGTCAGAATGCACATTAGACTTACTTCAGCTCAATTTTGCTTTCAGAGTTTGTACTCCAGCATGCCACATGAATATTGGCAAAAAGTCAGCAAATTCTTAAGATTTGTTGTTCAAGTCTTTAACTAAAATTTTAAATGCATTTATGTAGACAGACAAAATAATTTCTCTCTAAAACTTGGAAATAAACTCAGGCTTTCTGGGTCAGCTGCCATCTCACATCTCTGCTAAACTATTGCTTTTAGTGTTTCTCCAGCTTGTGCAAACAAAAGATAAAGCTCTGGTGATGAAGTGATTCAAGTAAAATGGGGCGAATTAAAAGCAAAGCTCACAAGTAAAACATAAATTTGCATTAGCAAATTCAAATTACCATGAAAAATATCCAAGCTGGAATAAGCATAACCACTGCAGCAGCGCTTGTATAGAACTGAAGCTCTGGGGCCCTACAAAAAGACAAACAAAAATGGTTAAGAGTTCCTTATTTCACAGGGCTGAAGAAAGCTGCATCAGATTTACATAAAAACCTCATCACAGTATTGATAGACATCAAGAAGTGCTAACAAAAAAGCCATTACCAAGCTTTGCAGACAACATTGCATTGTGTTCTGCGTTGGCCAAGACAAACTGCAGATAAAAGGCCAAAGTTTTCAAGACCCAAACCAGCTGTAAAATCCTGCAGTAAAATTCACATTTACTGAGCTGATGATGTTCACAGCAGCTTAGTCCAATATAATCACAAATGCATGGTTTTCTTATGCAGCCTAAGGTCAATCCATAAACCAACCTGAAATGTTTGAAATACTTACGAAAATCTGTATTTATCTCCACTGAGTAATTTTTTGGAAAAGACATTCTGCAAACTGGTAAAGAAATAAAAACACAATGTTTACGAAAACTCACAGCAAAAAGAAAGACAAATCCACAATCACTTGACTTAGTTTATTGTGTATGGAAATATCGAAATAAAAAACTTTTTATTTTCCTAGTTCCAAAGGCAGAAATAACTACAGGCAATGATTTTATTCAATCTATCAAGAAACATAACTCCTTTATTCCACACACAGAACAGCTGCTATGACTTACCAGTCCATTATATTAGTAGATAAAGCTGCCGAGAAACCTAGAATGTTGAAACTGATTTCAGTAGCTGTACACAGAGCTAGCCCACCCATAACTGGAATGAGAGAGAGATTAACCAGCAATCCTGCAAATGAAAAGAAACAACAAATTAACGAGTTCAGTCACTATACTCCTAATGCCGTACATGAGATAATAGAGCTTTAAGTTTTAGTTTCACCACAACTTCTTTATTTTGAAGGAAAAATAATTTGATCAGATTTACTGTTCTACCAGAATGACTTTTCCAGCTGCTTGAAACTGTCTGCCATACTTCAGTGACATCCCCCTGCCCACAGCCCAACAAGTGACAGTATTACACAAAACAAATATTTTTAAAAGGAAATTTAAACACTGAAGTACTCACCAGTGTATTCCCCTAATATCATCCGAGACATGATAACAGTAAAAATAGGTGCGGAACTTTTAACTGTCTCTGCAAATGAAACTGCCACATTTTTCAAGCTGACGAGCCCTAGGACCACTGTTGCAAATCTGAAATTGAAAAACACAAGTTAAACAGAAGATAAAACACAGCTTTAACAGCTGCACTCTATGAAAGCAAGAAAGAGAAGGAAGAGAGCATAAAAACAGTGCTTCAGACCAGAAAAATGCAATGAGCCAATAGGATAGAACTCTAATTAAAGGTTTACCTCATCAGTCCAACAAACAGCATTATCATGATGAAATTGGGTGGGTAAGAGATGCGTGTTTTGTGCTGGTACAAGCAGCATGGAACAAACATTTTTATACAGCCAATAAAGGTGGTTGAAAGCATTTGAACAGCACCTAAAGAGATGGGAAAAAACATCAGGTGATGATGGGAACACCACATATTAAGCAGCATGAGAGAATTTTGTAAACAAACTGGTCTGTAGTGACGCTAGACTTGATGAATTTTCACAACAGCTCTTTACTTTTACAGCTACCAGCAAGGCAGCAGAATAAATCAAATAGCTCAGTCCACAGATAAAATGCTTTTTTGTTTTCTTATTAAAACAAATAAGGAAAAATAAGCCCAGTGAATAGCAGATGTCACAGAGGGCAGCTTCTGCATTTTTACATAAAAACTGTTAATCAAACAAGTTAATCAGCACTAGAGACTATCAACAAATGACTCAATTTTATTATATTTTTCAAGAGCCCACACTGCCCTTTGGCACAGAAAAGTGAACATTTAATTACATTTTTTGTTCTCAAAACACTCTTACAGCTCCTGTCCTTCACCATGTGGATAGATGAGAGGAGGGAAGGGCAGGCTGTGATCACACACACAGGTTCTCAGCCCCAAGATCCACCCCCACATCTCCTAACTCGGTCCTTCTGAGAAAGCAAATTGTTCAGCTGAAGGGAACTTTACATGCAAGGATCTGATATAATCAAATATTTTACTGGAATTGAAGCATAAAAGAAAAGCAGGGTTACCTAGCATGCTGGGCTCTCCTTCCAGTAAGGAAAGGATGTATTTGTTAAGAAAAAGAGTGCAAAAGCTGAAGAAAAACCACAAAGTGAGGTAGATGAGAGCATGAGAGTTCCAGATGCCCAAGTCTGACTCAATGACCGTAGTCTCTGTGATAGTTATTTTCAGAACGTTCTCTTCTGGCACGCTATCACTCCTAGCAATTACAAATTTTTCACTCCTGTTAGCAAAGAGCGAACCCAAATTAAATAGTGATTTTCCCTTTGGCTTTTCTTCAAGGAGAGGAGGATTAGGTTCCTCCGGCGTCTCAGCACTTGTCACAGTCGACATACTGACAGAACAAAACTGTCTGTCCTTAACACAAAGCAACACTGACTTCGTAGGGAACAGTACGTGGAGGGAAGAAAAATATCATGTGATTAATCTTTCATATCCAGTGGTCTTCAAAAGTGTATTTGGTCCTCCAAATAACATCCTGTATGAAAATCAACTTTAGATGCCTCTTCATGTGTTCTATTCCATTCTTTTTCTACCTAAGAATGAAAAAAAAAAAGAAAGAAAACCAAATATAGCAGTGCACATCAATCCCTAATACTACAAAAATATCACATTCATTCTGAAAGATAAAAAAGACCTCACTACCCTCTCTTTCAGAATGTATTTTGTACTGCTAACATGCCAATGACCTTTACTTTTCTCAAGTTAAACAATCTTTGGCATCATAATGCTAACAATGTCCAAAGAAAGAAAGAGAACCTGAGAAGCTTAACTGCATTATTAAAACATATGACCAGAATTAAGTGCTTTCTATTTTGCAGACTGTGTTTTATGAGCAAAAGCAATCAGAATTAATCAGATGATTATAAAATGATGAGTCATCTTTTGCTCCTAGATAAAGAAGCAGTAGAAGAAATGAGTGCTGACAAATCTAAAAGCACATTTGCTGGATAGGCAGTATGGAAGGCCTTACATGGTTAAAAAGCAATTACTGGGGGAAGCTGATCACTGGACAGCTTAGTAAGGCTCTCTGAAATAAGACTGTAATACCACAGTGAATCAAAGAATGGCAGTACAGGAAATAATTAACGGCAAGCAAAAATAGCAGGGTTCTAACAAGAGCTAATGCACCTGCCCTGATTTTGCTAACATATGAACAGCATCCGTTATTTTCTTCATGATTTTGCAATGTTTGATACAAAGATGTTCAAAGAGTTAAATACATTGTGTCATTCATTGCCATATCCTACTGTACACTGAAGTTTTCCATTCCTAGTGTACGCTATTTCTCTTATTACAGCCACACAGGGAACATTTCCACCCCATCACCTTGTCCCTTTCCATTTTAGCAGGAAATCATGCCAGTGTGACATTGAGGTACAACACTTCTGCACATTTGTGCTCAACCATATATTCACATTTACCCCACATAAAACAAAACCAGCCCACATTAAAAAATACGCTCTTAGTGGATTTGTTCCAACAACCTGATCCTTGATTTCTCCTCTTTCAAGCTTTCACGAGAAACAAACAACACAAAAATTACTATACATTCAAAACGGTTAATTACCAAAACTTTGCTATTATTTTTTTCTATTTACATTGATCAATTAAAAACAAAAACAATTAAGCCCAACAAAATCCCCACGTTGGGCAGCACCGGGGTGCACATTATCGTATTTAACATCACCAATTCCACTAGTGGTAAGAAGCAGAACAGCAATAAGAAGAAAACCACACCTCTGAATTACTGACCTGCTGTCTTACATCAGCTGGAAAGCTTTAAATTGGCTGAAAGAACTCTCCATCTGGAAGTAATTCAATCCTCCTCCCATAAGAGCAACCAGCAGCTGATGTTTACCAATAGATGAAAACGTGGCAGTAGCTGGTAGACTGTTTCTGTTGGATTACACACAACATGGAATCTTCCAGCTCACAAGAATGAACAGCATGCAGTGCATTTTAAACTCTTCCTTCTATCTTCTCTCATTTTAAACTACATTGCCAATGAGAAAAAAAAAAAAAAGTGTTGTGCTAAAGGTGAAAAAATTGGGAGCATAAACTTTGAGAGTATCAAATTTTGACTGACGAGTAGCAGCTAATTGTTTAATACAGCCCAAGTCTTCCCTTCGAACTGAAAGGCTAAAATTATTTAAAGATAACACATACAGTGACAAGGAAAAATGCAGTAATGCGAGGAAATATAACCTAATGAGAGGAAATATCACCTTTTTCTTTTTTTAAAGTTACACATACTATGCCTGGACACAATTTATTGCGAACATAAAAGATAACATTTCCAGCACCAGAGATGCTGGCGTGGCACACAGCCACGTGTTTGGATGCAGAACTCCTTGGCAGTGCACTGACCTCAGTGCAGGTACCTGTTAGTCAGAAGCTCTCGCTGTGCTGTCAGCAGTGGAGCACATTCTGCCCATCGCTGTTACACGTCACCCAGCAGCCCCTGTTAGCGTTCGTTGGACAGGCAGAGCTCGGGGCTTCAGCATGACCAGCATCTGGCAGAAAGACAAGGCGTTAGGAAGGAGAGGTGGGAAGAACCGCGGCTTTGTCTGTGCATAAAGATGGATGTCTTCTTTTGGTGGTAGCCACAAAAAACGCGAGCAGCTAGAAGAGGTCACTTGTGAAACCGAGCTTAGCCGGGCAATGAAGAGAGGCCGGGATGCAGACACGCCCACGTGCCCTCGGCAGCTCAGCATCCGAGCGAGCAGCCAATGTTATTTCACTGAACGACAACAAAGCACAAAGACGCGTACAGACCGCAAACACCATCTCAGAGCTTCTAACGTCTCCCGCACGAAGAAAAACGCTCAAAAATAGCCGAACGTTTTCCCGCACGCCAGCGGCACTCCGCCCGCCCCTCGCGACCCCCGCGGCCGCCCCTCGCAGGCAGCAGCAGCAGCAGCCGCCGCCTCCCGCTTCCCTCCCGCCCGCCCTTATCCCGGAGGGCTCGGAACGAAAGGGAAGGAGGCTGCGCTGACAGCCGGCCGGCCAGCAGCGCTCCGCCCGCCGTACCGAGCCGCCCTCCCGCGTGCGGCACAGCCCGGGCGGCCGCCGCCCAAAGCTGCGGGCGGGAGCGGGCCGAGGGACGGCCCCGCATAGAGCCCGGCACCCAGCCGTGCCCAGCCGCCCCGCGCCGTGCGGGAAGTGACGTCCCGCCGCCCCGGAAGGGCGGGCGCTGCCCGGCGCGGCTGAGCCGCCGCAGCCATGTAGCTGCCGTTAGCGGAGGGCGGCGCGGCCGGGATGGAGCCCGCCGAGGAGAGGTAGCGGTGCGGCTACGGGTGCGGAGCGGTGCGGCTGTGCTTGCGCCCCGCCGTGACGCCGCCTTGTTTCTCTCTCCCTACAGCGGCCCCGCGCTGCCCAACCTCACCCCGCGGCACCGGGAGCTCGTCCCCACGCCCTGCGGCCCCGTGAGTAGCCGGGCGGTCCCTCGCGGTCAGGCCCTTCCCGCAGGAGAAGCGCATCCCGCTCAGCCTGCGGTCGCGGTGTTAATTACAGTCATTTGGCAGCTACCGAGGCCCCAGGGGTACCCGTGGTTTCTTCGCGTGTGCTTTCGCTGGAGCTCATTCCTTGGCTGCTTTTCATACCTGCTGCCGTGTGTTTATGGCTGCAGAGCAAGCCCGGTACTAAACAGGCACTGCCCCCAAATGACTGAACACCAGCCTCGCTCCAAAGCAAGCAGCACTTTCTCGATTACTTTTAGTTACTTGGTTTTGCTTAAATTAAGCCGTGTTTTCAATGCAGTGCATGGAAAACTTTGTGTATAAGGATGTTTTGTACAGCAGCATTGTGACTAATGTAAGACGGTAGCTCAGTAACAGTGCCATAGCTGACCTCTGCCTCCAGGTGACTCTCCAGGGCCATGTGTCACTGCCAAGGGAAATCCAAGCTGTTCTGAGCGTGGTGCCATTCACCAGCAGTTCATCTCTCTCGGGGATGCACAGGCTGCACAGAAAAAAACATCTCATTCAAATCTTTTGTCTGCTTTCAAGTGTGACTGTTTCTCTATGATCTTCTAAAAGTAAAAATCTTAGCAGTGTGGGTCCCCAGGAGGTTACTTGCTGAACATTACTGCTTTGATAGGCTTATATCTGGGTGTTGCCAGATTTGATTCTAGGAGATGAAATTAGAGCAGAATACAGTTTGCAGGGATGAACCCGAAAAATCGAGGCTGAGATCACTTATCAGAGGAAGTTGGAGTTTTCCCTCCCTCAGCACTTTTGCAGTTTCAGTTCTATTGTAAAATGTTTCTCTTCCCTTTTCCCAGGGAAACCCTGGTTGTCCATCAACTCATTTGTTTTAATGCATTTCTTAGGGACAGCAAACAGGTCAAACAGCATTACAAGTTTAAAAATTCTCTTCCTTTACAGATCAAGCCTTGTTCAGAGCTGTCATTTCCTGTGAAGATCTACTTCTGCGTGACTATTTTGTCTCTGCTCAGTGTTATAGGGCTGACCATAGAGACGCTCGTTCGACAGACTGAGGAAGATTTCACCATTTCTCTTATACAGTTAGTTGGAGTTGGTAAGAAACATACCCACCGTGCTTTAAAACAAAGCAGTGCCAAAGTAGTAACTGAGGAATGCAATGAGCACAGAGGTTTAGGTCACAAACAGACCACTAGAAAGCTATTTCCAAGAGGTTTGATTTAATTTGTTAAACCTTTACTTTTTGAAAACTTTTTATTTGTCTCAGAAATGTTCCTGTGCCATCTCTGCAAACAGTGGTCAGGAAAATGTTTGTTTCCAAACTATTTGTACAGACTTCTGTTTTAGCAGCTGAACTTATAAAACAAGGAAATACTGTCTGACATCTTTCAGGTCTTCCTGAGGTCACAAGCACACAAAAAACCAAATCACGTGATTCATTCTTTGATTTGCTGACCATTTTTTTCATCTCAGTTACTTTAATAATAGCACAAAAGGAAGTAAACTTACCTTAAAGTTTGTTTAGAGCAACTGAAGTTATTATGTTACTTTGAAAACATTTATGACCCACGTCCCACGCTAACAGGGCTGCATTATCTGATCTGATGTGCTGAGTCCAGGAAGTACAACTCTGGGAAAACAGAAAAAAACTGTTACGTTGTCCATGGTAAGAGTGAGCAAATGTTTGCAGGAGTGACCTAGATAGGAACAGCCTGTGTTTGTGCAAGGAAAGCCTCTTCCTTATGTGTGTGGTCGTTGCAGAATAGAATACTAAGGTATGTAGCTTGTTGTATTCCATAAAAACATCACCTCAGAACTCTCCTGAATCAGTTCCTTTCTGGACTATAGTTTGGTGTTTTAAACCACGTGCAGTGGGCCAGAGCCATGAAAACAATCCTGTGGAGGTATGTGTGTGAGCAGTACCTTCCTTACTGGTCACTGGAATTACTGTCACTGGAAGGATTATGTAATTTCAGTTCTTTAATAAAATAATGTTACTTAATTTCATTTGAATATACTGTTCAACAGTATAGTTCTAAACCAATAAAAGATACCACAGCTGCTGGTTAGTTTGGATAGTTGCTATTTTCAAATCATTAATTCAGAAGTGATTTAAAAGCCCAATGAATTATTTCATTTTTTGTATGGTACACACAGGAGAGAGTACTCACAGCATCTGAACAATCGGATGCAGGCTCCTTGGTAAGAATGAAGATATGCTTTTGATTAAGGATTCTAAGTTGCACAATCTTGATACTTCCACTTTGTCATCTGGATCAAGTGTACTGAAAAATAGCACCACGTGCACTCTGTGCTCACTTGCTAACTGACTTTTCCTTCTCCTTCCCAGTGTTCTGTGTGTACTATGTCACTAGAGGAATCCTGCAGGAGAACCGCCAAGAGCTCATTGTCTTTGTTCTTTCCATCCTGCTAGTGATGTTTCGATCCATTATCAATTTCACAGTTCTCCCTGCTGAGCAAAAGCCAAAACTCCTGGTTAGTCCCCTGGTTTTAATTAACTTTGCTTTACTCTAAATCTTGGATGTAAAAATCTTAGAAAGGCAAGGCACTTATGGTAAGGGCACTGAAAACAGAAAATCAGGCCAAATTATTCCTACCACCAAATAACAAATTGCACATCTCCACAATGACAAATCTGTTCCTCTGTACAGTTCTATGGGTTTCTTTATGCAAGTACCTGAAAGTAACATCAATATCAAATAATATTACTTACACAGAATTACTGCAGAATGTGTTGCCATCAGTTTACCTACCCTGCATCAGATTTTCACCCATAAAATAACTGGCCCAAAGTCACACAAATGGTCTGTATGCAAGGACGCAGTCACTAGCAACTCATAACATCCACAAATGCAACACTGTGTTTTTAAGAGCAATAACCTGCTGCAAGGAAACAAAAAGATAGTGTTAAGGCAGGTACTGCCCATCCAGATTATTTGTTTATCTTCCATAACAAAATGTAAAGAAGGAATGTACTGTGTTACTAACTTTAGTAGTTCAACTTTCCCCTGCCGTGCTTCTCTAGAAGTCCTTCCCTTTCATGTTTGCATACTTATCACAAATGTGAGGAAATTCCTTCTTCCCTGTAGTCATCTAAAAAATATTTTTTGATGGAAGAGATTACAGTCAAGATAGGGAGATTACAGCAACGCAGAATTTTCCTCTTCAACTGCTGATCAATTATACAATTAGTTAAATGTCCACAGCAAACAGAGTTGACAGTCAATAAGGAACAGGCATTAGAGATGCAAATTACACTGAGGTATGTGTCCTAGCTTTCACTTTATATATTAAGCAAGAATAAACAAGTAAACAAGCAAAATCCGGTCTACAAGATGCACTGTTAAGGAGGTTTTAGTACTATAAAAGTAACTGATTACTGTATCTCTTCTTCCTGAACACAATTTCTGAGCCAGAATAATGCTTACTAGTTTAAACATCTTCATATCAATATAACTATGAAGGACATTTTACACTTCAGCTGTCTTGAGTGTTAAGGGTAACGTAGGCCAAAATAACTAATGTGAATTTACACTTACTACCAAGTGGTTGCATCAAATGCTTGATCAAGCTATGCTTTCTGCCACTTAATGGTGTGGCAAACTGTCATGTTAAACTGTTATTTATTTTAAATGCTATTAATAGGTAGCTCAGTTCTTCTTACCCTTTTATTCCTTCATTTCCAGTTAGAAGATTTAAAGATAGAAACTATCACTGTTTCAGCATGACCAGTCACATGTTTATTTCTCTTTCTCATCAGGCCCGCTTCATTCTCATCCTCTTGGTTGGCTCCTTTGATGTCATCTGTGCCATCATCCTTATTCAGAGTCAAAGCATGATGGCCTTTCGAGTGGGTGGTGCTCTAGAAAGCCTACAGTCACAATACTTCATGCTGAATCTCTGTTTTTCCATGCTGACCTTTGATCTTCAGGCACAGGTATAGAACTCTTCCCCCAGGTTCCATTTTTTCATCCTGTTGAGAATATCTTAGAATTACAGCTAGCTGAACTGAACTGAGAACTTCCTAAAGCAATTCTGTCTGTATGTTACCTGCTAGGTAAGATTAGCCTGATAATGGTAATTTTCCAGCTGTTTTTTGGTGTCAAGTATTTTGGTGAGATAGACAGTCTCACACTAAAAATTTTAGCAAATCTTTGCCTCTTCTCTTTCAGCTCTGCTTGTGTATTCTGCTGATAAGCCTCCATGAGATCACCCTTCTACATAACATCATTTCAGCAACAGGGATTCTCTGGGCTTGCCTGAAAGTGACCGTTAGCATCATCGCAGTAAGTATGAAGCTAACAGCTATGCTATCAAGGATAATCAACTTGTGAATCTAGAAGTTCCTGCTCTCGAGCAGTAATCACAAGCTAGGAAGTCACAGCGATCCCTTTCTGCATAATATTGCTAAGTGGAAGGGATCTAGAATGGAGCCCAATAGAAAATGAGAACACCAACAATAACTAGGTTTAATACAGATCTGTGTCTGTCCCCTGAGTGTGAAGGTGAACCACCTCAAGCTATCATTACTCCTTTTTGAGGGACATAGTTTTATTTTCAGTCCTTCACATCTGTGGAACATACAGATGGGATGACACTATCTTCAATATTTCTACCTCTGTGACAAAGTTAAGTGAAATTATCAACTGTCCTCCAGATTACTGTGAAGATGGATGTACAGACACAGACTGTACAGACCTCAGATCCTTGGGAACCACACCAAAAAGAGGAGTGGTCCATTATTGGGGCAACTTCTTTAAAGATGAATGAGAATTTTCAGTTTAATGTACGGATTTATATATATCTGGTCTTATTTTACAGATTTTAAAAGAACTGAAGCCTCTAGTGTGGATTTTTCTGTGTCAGAACGTACCTGAAGTAGTTTTTCTCATCTACCTGCTTTACACGGTAATCCATCAGACTTACTTGCTTGATAATGGGGAACAAGTCTGGAAGCTTCTGCTTTGTTACTGGATCCTTGGGTGCAAAACATGGTGTCTCTTTCCTGAGCATACACCTTCACTGCAGCTCATTTTAGAATCAGTGAGAGCAGCAGCTATGTTCAGCATCTTTGGAATGTATTTTCCAGATAGGAATCATGTCAAATTGCTCCTGAACTAGTTAGTTAAAGGGAAAGGCTCTGGAACTCACTGCAGCTGGCAGAGTATCTGGAATGATTAGAGAAAGATGAAAGAAAATCTTCCAACACAAGGTACATAGTTCTTCTGAAATGTTCCTCTCCCTCACAATAAGTCTCAAGTGGTACCACTGTTTGACCAGCTGCAGGGTCTGAAGTCATATTTTAAAGAATATCTTACACAGTATCCCAGATGCTGATCTTCATGTAGGCAAAACAGGAGACACTGTAAGCTCAACAAAGCTCAGTGTTGAGCATTTTTTGGCACTATAATAGTGATAAAGCACTTATCACTGGAGCAGCCCAACAACTCCCACAACATGTGGGAAAAGGGGCAAGGAAGAAGAAAGGGTAAAGCTGATTATCCATCACGGGAAGGGCCCAAATGCTATTAGCAGCCAGTACTTTGTTTCTCATACTTCACTCCCAGATACTGACAAAAGTCCATTGGCTACAATCCTTGTGGTTTCATTAAAGGCTGAAGTCAAATCAGGTTCTTCCAATTATCTACAGACCTCTTTGATTTGGAAAAGCACAAAAGGACCACACACTGACTTTGGTGGTTACATTTGTATTGCAGTTAGGAATGAAAACATGGATAAGAATAACGTAGCAATTTGAAAATAGCTGGATCTACTTATGGTTTTGCATAGCAACATCTAAGAGTGCCTAGCAAATGAGGGCACTGGCATACATAGTAAAACTCCTCTCAGATAAAGCTGTAATATAGTCACTTATCACATGACTTCTTCCAGAAATTTAGTGGTTGATTGTATTTTATGGGTTCCAGGATTTTGATTGTTGTGTCTTTATGTTCCTGCAGGTGATAAAAGAGTGGGGCAGAGGGAATTCTTATACTTTAGAGGCTGCTTTCATTACTGGCTCTTGCATTTCTGTTGCAATAAAATCTGTTTTGTTTTGGGCGTTGATTCACGTCTACCGTGGCTTTGGGCAAGGACTAAGAGAAAGAAGTAAGTACTCAAAAAGGTTAACTTAACTAAGAAGTCTGTGGCCTGTTGGACTCACAATGAAGTAGAGAGCTTGCCAAGCCAGGAAAATAGTTAGGAATAGTCACGATAAAAGGCAGGTCTTTATTGCCATCAAGCAGTACTGCAGCCTTGGAATCTACTGGCCTGACAAAGTTCAGCAGCTTGGATCAAATATTGTGATATCTCCTTGAAGAAAATCGCTATTTGTTAAATCCATACAAGAACTGCTGCCATCCAGAAAAACAGATCTGTGTGGAAGAAGTCTCCTCTATACAAAATAGATACAATTCTTTTTTATCATGCTGTGTAAATGTCTAAAATAAGAGGGATAAAGGGACCTACATAGCCACCAGTCTGAAACTACCTGTATCTTATAAAAGGAGGACATAAATGTTGATAGGCATTGTTTTTTACTAATCTACCTCTTCCTTTCTTCCCAGTGTTTTCTTCCTATGGAAGGATCGACTCCTGAGCATCCTAACTGCAGCTCTTACAGAGTGAAAGCATAGCTGAGAAGTTCTGATCAAGTGCATGCATTTGGAATGTAAGATAATGGGTCTGTTTCACAAAGACAGAAGAAGTTGCTTTGAAAAGTGTCTTCACATTTCTTAGCTTGTTTTGTGCTATGGGATTACAGCAGTGCAGCTGATAACAGCTTATAAAGCAAAGTATGCTCATGAAAACAAGAGTAATCCTCTCACACTCAGTGGGTTCTGCTGACAGGACATTGCAGCTTTCACTCACATTCCTGATGTTGCTTTGAACTGTGGGAGGTTCACAACACACATGTGAGTGAGGCACATCATTCATATAAATGCTCATTTTGTTGATGTTCCAACATAAGATAATTTGCACGCCAGTCTTTACTTACTGAGGCTAGAAGTGGAGTGCCTTGCCTCCATTTCTCAGCTCAGACCTGTCACTGAGCAGAGGTCCTAAGAGCTCCACAGTACATGCTTTCTGTTCTGCAATTCATGTATGACTTCCATGAGCTGTTTAGATAACAGCTATATTCTCTGATATCCACTGTGTCTATGTGATTGCTTATCCCCAACATAATAGCTAGAGCTCTTGTCCCTGTTCTGATTTAAGAATAATTCATAATATTTTTTTAAATCTCAGCTCCACATGAAATCTACACAAGGTCATTTCATGCCCTCTAGCGTATCTAACCAATGTGCCATTTCACACACAAAGGTGACTTGAAATAAGTCTCTACTATTGCAATTTAAAAGTTTGGTATTTTACTGATTGGAACCTTTAGCTACTGGTTATGTATTTTTTAATAAAGTTTAAACACAGTTTTGGCATGGGTTATTATTTCTTCAATTAATGCGATGCGTTCAATGGGAAGCTGGTTTACAAAATGAAGATGGAAGAGCTTGAAACTGCAAATCCTGTGTGCTGTGAACCATACTGGATGAAGTAGCTGAAACTGTTTGTTGTAGCTTCGTAGGGAAATTTGTAGGGAGGATCTCAAGACTTGTATAAAGAGCTGAGACAAGGATGGGAAAAATACTGACAAAAAATACATTTTATAGGCAGCACAATGGAGACATGAAGAGGTTAATCGTCTATGGTCAGGCTGCATACAGCTGGCACTTTCAAGAGAAAGCACGAGAGTACCAGCTGATGACTGTGACTTCATTCCACAAGTCCAAATGTGACTATGTATTGTTGCTGAAATGGAGGAAAACAATTAAGCATATTCAGTACTTTTCTAAAATAAGCCAGCATGCAGCAGGTCTTGCCCAGAGCAGTAGCAATAAGGGAATACTTATTTTTTGCAGTAGGCCTTTACTTGGCCAAAATTACCTGAAAAAAAGTAGGCTTGTACCATGCTTTTTTTTGTCCTCATAGCAAAATAATGGCACTAATGTTTTCTTGCCTCCTGCATAGGCAATAGAGTGTCACTGTCACACAAATGCTGGGTTATCTTTTTGGCTATGGACTGGAAGAGCTTGTAGCTAGCCAAGCATAAGATGGAAAACTCTTGCTAAAGCACCTCAAGTAGCAAATAAATTCCATTTAAAAGCTGCTATATTTACCTGCATATGATATCTCCACACATTTTTCAATGATTTGGCGTGCATCAATTGTTGGAATAGGTTACAGATTACATTATAAAATCTTGAAAGGACATTTAATCATAATTGTTAGCCGTAAGTTTTATGGAAAAAGTGTCTGGAACTTGATCACAGCATGCAAAGGAGAGGATAGAATGGGCATTTAAACTACAATTTCACTCTTAAGTTTACTATATATCCAAATATCTGAGATTATCTCAGATTATCACCCATGTCTATTTCCTCACTCACTTTTCTCCTTTTGGACCTTCATAAAACTAGTTAATGAAGCCCAATTAGCTGTAAGGAAGATTTTTTTTGTTATTATTTTTAAACTTGCACAACAAATCCAGGAGCTTTTATTTTGAAACTTTTGGGAAAAGACTTGCATCAGACATACACAATCACAGCAGCCTTACATGCATTTCTAGAAAACAAAAGCTACTGTCCCATGAGACAATGCATCAAAACCCCACACTGAATATTTGTCTTCCAAGGAAGTAATTGTGTATACCTAATTTATTATTCTCAAAAGTCAAAATGCTCTTAAACAAATTCAACTTTACAAAAAGATTTTATTGAAAGGATTGAAAAATATTTGTTTTCAGCAATATTTAAAACAAGTTTCAAAGCATTAACAATATGTAACAGAATTTTTCCTCTTAAAAATTAAGTACACTCTGCTTTACACTGTACTACATTGGTTTTTAATAGCTTCTTAAAGTCTAATAGAGAGTGACTTTGTTTTGTTGCTGTTGTTGTTGTTTTTTTAAACACATCAATTTCCAAGCTTCCATTTTGGCCCTATGTAGTCTGGAAAGGGTTTATAGGTACAGTGATATTTCCAACCCTTATATTAGAAATACCATTCATAATCAGCAAAACTTTGTTTTACTAGCACAGTTTAAACAAATTCAGTAAGCTACTTTTATTGCCAATATTACCAAGTCTGCATTAGAGCTTTAATCACATTCAGATGTAGTTAGAACACAATACCCACACTTGAAGCAGTTAAATAATGCAAAATCCTCGAGTGCTGATCAAACTTTACTAGCCTGCTTGCAAATTGCTGGTTTGCAGATTAAGGGCCTTGAAAAGGGACTTTGTACAGTTAGATAATTTGTAACATATTAACACAATTTCTTTTGTGTTTTTATATGAAGCTAGCGTAATTATAATCAAAGGTGTTTTCCTGAAGAAAAAGCAAAAGACTAAAGCCATCTCATGACTTACTTTCCTGTGGTCAGTGACTGTAGCTCTACTAGGCTGAGCAGTGATCCAAGTAACATCGTTACCAAGCAGGAAAAGTTGTATAAGCAAAACTGCAGAAGCCTCAAAGCCAGTAATTCAATTGCAGTACGTGATAAATTTAAGGACAACTCCAGCAGATCTAATTTAGAGAAAGTAGTTAGCTAAGTTTTGTTTACATTTCATGAACGTGCACTCTACAAATTAAAGTTCTGCAGTTTAATCAATGAAAGCTTTACTATTATAAAAGCATAAATAAAAAGTGCTGAATATAGTTTTATCTTTACAAAAAAATAAGATAGATAAGGCTCATTAATTTTACCTCACCTTTACAAAATGATTTCCACCTTCCTCGTGTGCCTGGTATCCTGCTCATTTTTCATTAAACAATACATTTTTATAGCCACTATACCCTGTTCCTCCTCTCAGTTATTGCATGATTAAATAAAAGAATAGTTTCAAAGCAAAAAGTTTGATGATTCCACAGCTCAAAAAGTAAACAGCTATTTAATAACTGAATACCCCACCTAGAAAACCCGTAAGCAGCATCAAAACAGTGATAAAACAATTACTGCAGATTCAAGTGAAAGATAAATGTCAAAAGCTATTCTTGACATTCTCCAAGTTATCACAAAATTTTTCTGTTTAGATCAAAGTAAACCAATATTCTATTCTACAAAATTTACAAACTGAATTTATATTAACACCATTTCATTGTGATTTTTCTCATTAACTAAGAGTTTGCTCCTCTTTTATGGAAAAGTGCTCTCACCTCAATTAATAAAGTTAGACAGACTAGGGCAGCATCCAAAACATAAAGAGACACTATTTGAACCATCAGAGCACAGCACGTTAGGCAGAGTTTGGGAATTAATACATTTCCCACTACCACTTTGGACCACGTGTACAACATAAAACAATCATGAAAAGTTATCATTGCTTCTCGCTCCACTTTCAAGGAAATCCCACCTTGTTCAGTTAGAAATTACCCCTTCCACAGTACAATGACATAGGCTTAAATTCAACTGATCACGTCCATTCCTTTAATGGCCAATGCAGCAACAATGCAAAAATGCTGAAGTTTGGATAGTGTGACCATGAGACTGCACCACAGAGAACATAAATGTAAACATTATCCTTGGGTTTGATTTTTTCAGTTAAATTACAGTACAAACCCTTCTTTTTTTTTTTTTTTTTCCCCAAACTAGGTTGTTGTTGTTCTTTTTCATAAAAGCACATACAATAAAATATGTACATAGAGAAGTTAGAAACATTTGAAAGCATCTTAAAAAAGTACATACGAGACTTAGAATATCTTGAGTGTGCTGAAGGCACCATTGTTACTCTGCTGGGAATGTGTCCTCCCATTTATCAGCCTACCAATGCAGTATCCCTTACTGTATTACTCAGCACCCAGAATTGGAAAATACCTGTGGAATTTGAGGGCATCCAGGGCCTAGTACAGGACACTGTCGTCTTCAAGACAATAGTGGCACTAGGCAATACAGTATTCCAGATTCCTCTCGAATATCTGGAGCTTTTTTGACTATTATTTTATTTTTTATCACTATTATTATACAGTCCCTAATGTCCCATTTGTTCCAGAGCATCAAACAAAAATAAGCACGCTAATGTTTCCCACCAACAGGAACTGCAGAGCTACAAACAAGCTCAGCAAGAAAAGTGAAGATGACTGAAATAATCAACTCAGCCCAAGCTAAATGCTTGTCCATGCTGTTCGTTGGCGGATATTTACACAGTGATGACAGCAAAGGGTCAAACACTGTTCAGACAAATGGGTACTGTGCGTATGCATGTGTTTGCACATGTGTTATTTATATATATAAATGTGTGGAGTTCTTTTCCCTAGTTCCATCTACTCAAAAAACATTCTTCTTGGACACAAGATAGATATCTATCTTATATAAATCTTTTTTTTTCTAGCTTCGTCTATTAATAAAAACATTCCTGATAGGTGTTCCTTATTCACAGTTTTTGTCACACTTGCAAGTCAGAAGAAAGTATGTTAAGCACTGTTTTGATGGAGAGGTGTTCTGGGCAAGTTGTACTTAAGTCAGATAAAAAAGTAAAGCACTTCTTTTTTAAAGTCAATTTCTGTAGAGCCTTCATGTGCATAGAATTCTTAACAAATGGAATTACATACATACCAAAGTAAACAGACTATTTTAATGCCTCTTTCCTACTGCCATTTTTCTATTACATATCTACATACAGCCTACCACGTTAGTGGTAAGTTATATGTTACAATCAAATCTACAGATGCAGTCAATACCAATCAGAAATAACCCATTTTCCAACTGCTCGTTTAAAGAAAATTCAAACTGGATTACAGCAATCATAACCTCACTTCTTCCATTCTATTCCTGCTGGATAGGAAGTAGCAAAATAAATTTCCAACCATCAGCAGATCAGACTGATATAAAGTATATCACTGGATATGTGTCTGAGATGGCAACCACACCTGTTAGCAAAAACTTATAAAACAGAACATATCAACCATATAGAAGGGATACTGCCACTTTCCATTCCCATGAGTCATTAGATGTAGACACTCAAAATTCTTCTTCTTCAACAGCAAAGTTATTTTGCTTCTTCCGAACATTCCAGTGTAAACACTCAGCCAAGCTTTCAAACCAGTCGCTCACAGGATCTCGGAAACAGATCGAAGGAAGGGGATAGCAAGAGGTAGTGATGCTAATACTGCAACAACACAGGAATACCTCAGGTCAGTCAATGGCAACAAACAGCATTTTAATCTCTCTCTCTCTCTCTCTCTCTCTCTCTTATTCACTGACCAACATAGTGCTACGTTCAGCAAACTGGGTGAACTCAGAAACCAAGTTTACATGCACAACTAAACAGAGTGTAAACAAGCAATAAAACAACAGTGTGGACAATAGCTTTTTGATACAGTGAGAGCCCACTCCACAACATCCTGCATGGCCTTCACACAGCAATGTGCCCCATCAGCAATGGGGCAAGGGAAGATTTAAGCCACCGTCTTGGCTTGAAATTTCAAGTTTCAGCAATATGCAACATGACTAAGAAGTCTTGCTTCTAACAAAGGACCAAATGCCAAATGTGATGCTTGAAGCCCCGTCAGTCTCTTGATCTATTCTACAGATCTTTCAATCAATTCAAGACAATGTCAACCAGGAAGAAAAAAAAAAAATCCCAAACAGCAAGTCAACCTCTCATGTCACAGAGGCCACACCTCCCTTTGCAATGAGTCACCATATTTTTTACATAAAAACTGCATTCTGCTCACTCAAGATTAATAGAACTGCAAGTGGCCACCGCCATTCACTAAGTTAACATGGTTTAAACCATATGGCATCATTCAAAGCTTATACCAACACTTGCTAGTTTACGTCTTAAGCTAAGACCTTCTAGACAAATTTACAGAAATTTCTGAAGATGTCCATCCTCCTTGCCAAGTATTCAATGTTTACATGCTTTAGTCTTACTAATTCATTTGCTTTAAAAGATCTAAAAAACCATAAGAAATTAAACAGCACAGTTTTGTGCTGTAAGAGACATTAGACTTTATAAAAGTTTGTTTCTTCACTGCCAACAACCCTTAGGACAGTCAAAGCAGAATGAGAGAAGTGCATGAATCAGTACTTCTTGCACTTCTAAAGAAATGCTACAATCTAGAAAGATCTTACCTGTCTCCATGGCATATTTCCTGTCTCTTCCTTCCATCAAATGAAACCCATGCTGTATTCCTGGCATCTGGGGAGAGCATAATCTGAAAGAGAGAAACTGAACTTCAGTTTCCAAATCTATCTTTCTGAGTATAGAATTTACATTAAGTCAATTCCATATTCAGGTTTTACAGGCTTTAATTTGAAGTTTTTAATTTGAAAAGAGAACTAATAAAAGCTAACCTTGAGTTCCACTCCAGCAGGAACAACAATAGGTCTGAAAGACAATGAGTGAGGGCAGATTGGGGTGATCATTATTGCAGGAACATTTGGATGAATCATAGAAGCTCCTGCAGCAGCTGCGTATGCAGTGCTACCGGTCGGTGTGGAGACAATGACTCCTGAGAAAGAAGCAAAAAATTCACTTAGTTTAACATTAGAACCAGTGCTGTTATTTTGGAAAAAAAATCTAAGAAACACAACTGTTAATGAAAATGAAGCACAGACCACATCAGCTTGTATTAACCTACAGCTCTTCTGTGAAGCACACAAATCAGCAACTCTTCTAATCTCGGCCTGGTACATTTGTCCTATGAGCTCACATAAATTGCACAAATTTCTAAAACTCAGGTTACACTTTTTTTGTAACAGAAACATCCATTTGTCTGTAAGAATTACAGGTTAAGAACTTTTAAGATGAACTTCTGTATTATCTCTCTTAGAAGATTTTAGTCATTCAACAAATTCCAGATATCTTCTGAGCTATTTCTTGTTCTTTCATCTAACACATTATACCCAAAGAAGCTGCCACTTGCCTTCGTGAGTCCATAAACAGAAAGTTTACAACACTGAATGCTTCCTTGATAACTTATGCATTCCATAATGCAAGACTTTACCTATTCTTTGCAACCTCGTGTTTTCTGTCACCAGTGAACTCAAGCTTGAGATTTAGTTTCCATGTGGAAAAAACAGCATTCACTAGTACTTACAGCAGTCTCCAAATGAAGTGAGAAGCAGTTTAACTCAAGAAGCAAACTCACC
The DNA here is from genome assembly GCF_987193195.1 of Phasianus colchicus. Classification (NCBI taxonomy): domain Eukaryota; kingdom Metazoa; phylum Chordata; class Aves; order Galliformes; family Phasianidae; genus Phasianus; species Phasianus colchicus. The sequence continues at coordinate 5,576,649 of NC_143457.1, forward strand.
ATCTCCTTGCACTGTTGTTATCAGGTGTCCATCTAGAAAGACATCTACATTGGAAAGGTAAGAAGAAGGACCACGATCCACCACAACTTCATTTAGGACCTGCCATAACATCGAATATCACCACTGTTGACTTGGGAATGGATTAAATGATGAGCAGAAACATGCTTTCCAGACCTTGGAAAAATTCACCCTGATTTAGTACCTGCCAAATTTTGTTGTCAGTTGAAGGATTTTTATTTATCTAACTATGGAATGTTAAGAATTAAGAGGTATTACCAGAAAATTGTTACTAGCAATGTGTGGGGTTTTCCTTTCTGCTTATAAAGCCTTTAAGGCATCCTATTTCAGAGCTACATATTGATTTACAAAGTAGAAGTAAAATATCAATATAGGAAATGACAATATTAGCATTTATGGCTGCAGGAAGTAATGAGGTGCATCATTTTTTCATTACTTAGTGCACATATTGTGTACTACATAAATATGGTATATATCTCTCCCACACTACTGGGCTAATGTAATGACAATGCTGACGTGATAACAAAACACATATAGAGCAAATTACAAAGCATATATTAGGGTTTGTTTGTTTGTTGGTTGGTTGGATTTTTTTTGGAACACTGACCTGATATTGCATAATTTGCTTGCCCACTTCTTTCTCTATATTTGTAGGCACTACTCCATTTTCTTCTATGCCATTTTGTACTGTCAGCTTCTCTCTGTGCTCTTTTACCACTTTCACTTTCAGCCTGCTTCGCAGAACAAGAGCTGCATTGCCTAGAATTGAAATACAGGAGAACGTACACAAGAATGATATGCTACTATAGTAAATAAAATGGTAATGACTACCAATCTGTACGAAATACCTTCCACCTATTCCCTGTGCAATGTTCCCAGTATCATTCACAAGAGAACCTAGGTAAAGCTCAAAACAGATTTTCAGTATTCATGAGCAAAAATCAAGTCAAATCTGAATCTTCCTCTCTTTCCTTACAATATTAAAAGAATATTTAAGTTTCACGTGGATATCATCAAGATTAGAAAACACTTAAGCTCATGTGATCCTCACTGAGACAGAGGCTTAGCTTAAAGAAAATAACTGCATTACGAACACATATTAAAAGAAAACATTCCAGCAATGTTAGAATTTTATATATCTTTCAGAAATTTACTTGAATTTAAATCCATCTCCTATCGAAGAAACAAAATATTTCTTCAATTGTTTCAAGTGATGCCTGACTTTTCACTCTTCAAGCACTGCACTGCTTAGAGGAACAAACTACCAAACACATCACAGCTATCTTCTGTTATTTGCTTACTCCACATAGGACAAAGTTATTTCTTATCCATTTTTCTTTACAAAATAGCACAGAGAGTAGAAATTGAACGGGTCAACACAATGCTTTTGTTAGTTAAGTGTAAGTTGCTTGTGACTATGGGACTACCTAAATGAGTTGGTTAAGAAAATTAACCAGTCTCAGAAAAAGCTACAGAAAATGTAACAAAAAGAAACACCACACCTTGTCTCCTTAAATTTACCTTCTATAACCTGAGTGACTTGGGACTGAAAATTCTCAAAATTAAATGGAGTAAGAAATCCAAGGGATCCCAGATGAAAAGCCATAACTGGAGGTACACTACCCTATCAATAAAGAAAAGAATTTAAAAGCTACTGAATAAAAGCAATTCATACTTCAACTAATTGCCTGTAAGTACTTTGACTATTAATGTAACTTCAATAAAAGTTCATAATAAAAACAAATGTCATAATTAAATTAAGCAGCTCATATACACACTATTTTCAGCAGGTATAGGGTAAAACATGCTTGATTTAAAAAAGGAATCAACAATGAAGGACAAATGCAGTCCTTGATAATAACAGAAAAAATTATCTTCAAATATTTTTAAAAAGAAAAGAGTCCTTTAAGCCTCTTTCTAAAAAAAAACCAACCTGGAAGAGCGAAGAAGCATAAAGCAAGGTCCCATCTCCTCCCAGGCATATGATAAAGTCTATTTGATTGGAGATATCATCATAATCTGGAAGAAATATTTAAAGACAAGTTCTGAATTATGTTTTATCAAAGGTCAAATTCCTGATGCAAGATACGTGCATCATACCAGCATTCACTCACAAACGTGAAAAAACTACAAGTAAGATGTAACAACAGTTTGCAAGGGACAGACTGGTTTCACAACCTTGATCCAATACCAAGGAGATACTAAGACAAATAAATGCTATGCCTCAACTTTCTTTTCAAGAATTCGTTACCATACCTTCTCGAAAGGTACAAAATTTCTTCTTCACTGGTCCAAAATTATCATCATTTGCAATAGCAGGGTCTTCCAATACTTTTTTTTCTACGTACACTATCATGTTGTTCTCCTAAGAGGAGGTAAGATGAGCTTGTTAACAACCACTGAAATATCGAAGTATTGGATTCCCTCCATAATTTGAATCAGTCAAAAACACAAATAAAAAACAGATATTATTTTTATTGATCTGCATCTTCAGGTTGCAGGGCTTTTTTTACTATTATTCTTAATATACAACATGTGGTTTAATCCTAGCCAGAAATGTGCAGCATACATAGGCCACCTGATGAATAAAAATCAGCTCTGGAAACAGGAATTACGTGATACAGTAAACACTTCTGTTTACTCGAGGCTCTAAGTATTAAATTTTCTGTCCTATGTCTTACAATTCAGATCTGAACACAATTATGAAGGAAACAGTTTTGATTTTCCCTCCAAGTACTGTTCCTCTGAAACAAGTTTTAATACTTCCAGTACAATAAAGTTTGTGCTAATGATTTGTTTGCACTATGCAATTCTATGGATTTCACGTTTAACAGAATCAGTAACTGAAAATAATTTAGATGCAAGATTTCTCATCATGGTTAAAAAAAACCTGAATTTACATTCTGTTACCTCGGTAAGATACACACAGAGCTCTTTAAAAGGCTGCAGCAGACTGGCATCACGTATTTTTTTAATAACAAGGACACTCTTGGGAGGTTTGTTCCATGTCAACCGCTGGCTTGCTGGATCCTGAATGTGCCTAGAGAAGAGAACACAGCGTAACACGAATCTTCAGGATTGTTAGGTTAAAAACATCATCTTTTAAATCAGAAGATGTCACTATAAAGGAAACACAGAGGACTAAAAGCACTGAGTAACTGAAAGAAGGGGCAGAGATGTACTGCAGTGCCCGTAGATTTTCAAAAAATTTGTTACTACCTTTTGCTTTGACATCATTTTAGCCAGGTAAGAACATACATCTTATCACACACACTGCTGAGACAATAGAGAGAAGGATATAATTGTAATGATGCCTTCTCCCCTCATGAAACCAATAAATACTTTCCTCCACTAAGATTTCACTGATTTCAGTATACAGTCACAGTTTTCTCAGTACAGCCTGAAGTCTGTAGATACAGGAACACATTTTTCTAATAAGAATTAATTCAAAACTACAGTATCACCAGAAAAGGGCAAATATTTCAATAATTAAGACACAGATATGTGTACTAAATCCTCAAGGGAAGCCTCAACAGCTACAACAACCTGTACATAATCTCTACTCTAGGAAGTCTGTAGCAACTCTTATACTTCCTATCATAAAAGCTCATTAACTTCATGCTGCTCTGTAACACACACCATTGATTTAGGAACACACAGATGTATTCTGCTTCTTCATTTGGATCTGCTGCTGACCTACACAATTTTACTGCTGTATTTTGCATACAATGAACATCTCATCCTTTTCCATAAGGCGCAGATGTAATCCGTAAAGCAAAGTAGATTAGTATCCATGCTGAACAGCCAAATTTAGAGATTTGGATTTAGTACTTCAAGAGTTAATGTAAAACAGATGATGATAACGGAGATGGAATAACCTGCTCATTTTACTTTTATGAAAAATGTTCACATTCTGCATAGAGCAGAAACTATAGACTAGCATAATTTTGTTGAAAAAAAAATCTATTTTATAAGATCAAATTCCTCAAATTTAAATACTGCTCAAAGGCAAAAAGCACGTGCATAGAAACCACCCCAAAAATACATTTCAGCACAATCAGGCTGCTTTGTAAAAGCTGGCAGAGAACTAAAGATTGCAGCATTGCTTTTCACCTAACGAGCCCGGAACTAACAGATTTTCTTCAAACCAAAAAGACAATCTGCCTACTTTAGCTGTACTCACCAATTCCATGCAGCTCTAATTGAAAAATTATTCATAACATGCTTTAAGACCTTCATGTTCGTTTCCAGAAGTCAGGCAAATGCAACAGCTCCAAAAAACCAGGCTGTGCTGAGGCTTTTACCAATTCTTAAGAAACTTCTACTTAAAAAAAAAAAAAAAAAATAATCCCATCCAGCTAAATCTTTCCAACAGTCACAATAAAAAGTTGAGGCTTCACATTTAGAAAACTCACTTCAGAAAACACAGCCTTCAGACAGCAGAGTTTTCAACACTGTGACTTAAAGAGACCCTGATTAACTGATGCCCATACACAAAAAGATCTTCTGTTATATTTCCCTCCAGTAAAAAGAGTTTAATATTACTAGTGACTGTAGAAAAGGAAAAAGAACAACCAAAAAGGATACGGCTGTTTTTAGAAGCCACAAAACAAACAAACAAAACCTTTAAAGTTGTAAAAACAGTAATTTATAACTTGGTTTTCAAATAGTCCTTTCCTTTGACGACCTGAGGGTGCCCCTACCTCCACAGCTATTCTGCACACTGCACAGTCTTTTCCCTGGCAAGCAGTGTGTTTAGTATCGCCTACAGCCTCTGTGCTCAACTGATCTTGACACTATCATTATATGGTGCAAAGCTGGCTCAGCCCACAGGGAGGAGCATATACAGCACAATCAGGTGGGTAAACATGTAATGCAGGCTGGGTTTGCAGGTGAACTACTGTATACAAAGTCGCAAACTTCAGAAGAGACAGAAAGAAGGAAGTTCAGATCCCATGTACTGCAAGATTTCTGCCACACCTCTGTAGGAAACATTACGTTACCATTGATGTGTTTTGAGGAAAATCACTACAATTTAGGTAAAGATTGAAGCGAAGAAATACTTAATTCAAATACCGTAAGTTTAACTGAAAGGTAAATCAATAAAACAGAACTTTACAAAAGGACAGAACTGTTTGTGTATCTGCTGAAAAAAGCCTTATTTTCACAATAAATTTACCAGCAGAGACTAAAAATAACTTGCCTTCATATTCATACACTGAAAGCATCATAGATGAAATACTAAAATTCAAACCATTCATTCAAACAGAAAGCTTTCCTTGGATGAAACTGCACAGTGCACACAGCAATTCCTCTACCTTTTTTCACATTTTCCACAATAATTTCTGTCCCTCTGTACCCGAGAAACAATTTTCTTTATGGAATAAAGAAAATGATACCAGCAGCTTCTCAGCATCATAATTAGATTGCTATATGGGAGTTTGATACATGGAATTTACTGTCAGCTGTGTTGGAAAGGCTTTATTATCGTTGCCATTGTTGACCACAATTTAGGAACTGCAGATTATGCAAAATACATTTAAACAAAACCCCAGTACTTAAAAGTATTTGCATGCTCTGTTCTATTTATTTTAAATACAAAATGGTTCATTTTTTTTCTTAAAATAGATCCGTTGTGCTGAGAAAAAACTCCATTAGTCTAGATAGTGAATCATCAGAACATCGCATGAATTAATAACGTTAAAAGGGTATTCATTCTACTGATTGATGTCAGTTGCCCTGTGAGAAGTATTCCAACTGGCAAAACTACTATAAAACCATACAGAGAAATAATGATTATATCCTATCAGCCCTTTGGGAAAAGGAAACAAGAGTGACATTTAAGCCCATACTACATTTTTCAGCATGCAGATTAAGGCAACAAGTGTGATCTAAACTGCGAGTCAATTTTTGCAATACAGATCCCAGCACAACAACACTGAGTTGGGACGAGTAGTAGGAAAGCAAGCTTATCTTCTTTCACGTGGAATAAGCATAATATCAGTCACTTGACAAGTACTTACATAATCGTTTTAGGATTTTGCAGCATACAGGCCTTTGGTCCAAACGTGGTCACTGGGCATGGTCCATGCAAGGAGCGTGTCCTCCTGAACATCAGAAGTTAAGAAAGAAATAAAGGTGATGGCAAGCTAGGTATAATTAGCTCCCCAAGCACCAAAACCAAACCAAACATCTTTGAAAGAGCTACGTTAGGCAATGAAGGACAAAGTCCATTTCTTAAACTTCTATTTGTGGGTGACTAGCCAATATAATTTTATACACATTAGCTCAGACATTTCAAAGCTAAATTTTAACTCCTGTACCTCCCTCCTTGACAGAGATTTTATAACTGAAGCCACACTCATAGTTCAAGCCCTCCTGAGGTGAGCACACACTAAATCCAAGCACAGTACCAGGTATGTATTTTTCTTGTATCCATTTAAACTGTGCACAAAGTAAGACCACAGCCTCAGATCTGTGGTTCTGTGAATTCATGTCAAACATGTCAAAGTTTCTGTTTAGTCACAAATCTCCTTGACATTACAGACCAGAACAGTATGTCAGCCTCTCAGGGACACAAAAAAAACCGTAGATAAATTCCAAATTAAAAAAAAAACAAACCCAAACTATGTTCAAGGTCTCACTACTGCAAAAAGGAAAAATGCTATGTGAGATGAAAAAAAAACAGAAATAACATTTTTTTAATAACCAAAAATATTTTGTCTATACATTTAAGGTAGCACAGAAATTTGCAAACAAAAATCAATTGCTACTGACCCAATTTACTGAAGTCAACTATTAAGAAAGACCAGGGTAATAAACTCAGCCATTTAAGCAGAGGAGTGCCTGCGAGGTTAATTTAATCCCCTGAAAGGTACAAAAACATCCCAACCTGAGATTAACGCGCTTTTTTAATCAAGAGAAAACAATGCAATGAAGCACTGCTCAGGCATTTTTGGCTTCTATCATTTAGTGGCACGCATGAATTCCATCACATAAAGAAACAGACCACACAGCAACCTGGTAGAGCACACAGCCTGCCACTGCCAATGGCAGCAGCATGCTGTTAACAGAGAGCACACCTTGCTTTTATGATACCACTTCTGGATTGCACAGTAACGTTACCTCTCCCAGCGTATATCAGAAATCCCAACTTGCTAACAAGGAAGTGTACCTTGATCACCCAGTAATGAGTGCCAAGGGGCATGTTTTGCAGTAGTCAGAGTATTTTACAAACAATTTCCTTAAGCACTGAACTTAAATTAGAAGCTCCAGCAACAGGGGAGAGATGGAACAAACAGGAAGGTACAAAATGCCTGGTTTTCTAGTAATTTTCAAGAACTACGAGTCTTAGCACTAATGGTGAAGCAAAGCAGAACTACCACGACACATCCAGGATCTCATGTCCAAGAGATCTCAAATGCCAGAGAAAAAGAGAAGACAAAACTTAAAGTTTATCAAATAAATTACAATATAAATCGATAAGATAACACTGAACCTTAGAAACGCAATGCCTCAGATCTTTTACAAACAAACAATTCCTTTGAGCGTGGAGAAAAACCATTATTTTTTCATGTATTCAGTAACAATTAATACAGTATTAATCTTTAAAGTGATTAGATCTGTAGGGTCATTTATCCTCAGACTTAAATTCCACTCAGAACACAGGACTGCTGCTAGCTCTAGGATGAGATGATGTGGAGCAAGTCAGAGCTGTTCTGCCTTACCCGCCTCCCTCCTCCTGCAGCAAATCTGTACATGGGAGTAAAACCCATTGCGTCATGTTGAAACAAGTAAATGCTATTAAAATTATTCCATTAAAATCAAGTGGGAAATATGCCTTTCCTGTGCTTAATTGAATTAACACAGGAACTGGTAATTAACCTATTCCTTGCTAGTAATAAATCATTGCTGCTCTGCCTATTATAGTGTATATTGTGCAGTAGCTCAGCCTGGCCTGATGACTCACTTGGAGCACTATAAAATCCCACACATCAGATTTCTACTGAAAATCAAAAACAGATGACAGATTAAAGTCATAATATTTTTTCCATGTCTAAGAAAACATGTTTGTGTAAGATTTTAATTATGATAATTAACATTATTTAATGTCCCATAACAAATACATTAAAGTTTTGTTTAACTTACGTTCAAACATTTTCTCCAGACACAACTATTATTTAAGCATGTTAAAAGTTTACCTTATTTATATTAAAAGAGAAATATGAGCAAATATGCAGATTATTAGAGATAAACACATGTAGCAGTACATGCAAAGGGAAAATCAAAGGCTCTATTTAAGAAAAGTTACATGTGAAATTAGGACAGTCAAACAGTACTCTGGTAACATCACCTGTCACATTTTGCTCCACTCAAGCCTCTACCACTATCTGCCTTTTTTGTCTTCTTTACACAGAGGTACTTATTTCATGTCCCTGTTTAGCTAAACTCCTATCCTACAAAGAGGCATCAAATATCCACATCTGAAGATTTAAGCAGAGCAAGAAAAAGACATTTCACAGAAAGCTTTTAATGTAAAGACTTACCTATTTGCAGTGATACATAACATAGTAACTAGAACAGTACAGTCCTTTGTGAATATTTCCCAAATACAACGTATCAGCTGAGCAACTTATGCAAAGCAAGTATTCCCAAGTATTAATCTCTTGAGTGAAAGGCTTTTATTACACCTCCTTTCACCACAAAGCTTCCCCTGGGATCTTCAGGTCTCACCCACATAAGCTCTGCCTTGCAACAGCAGTCCTGCCAGCAAAGCAGTAACTCTGGAAGAGATTTTCATCTGTTGAGCAACTCCTTCGTGATTCTGCCCATGCTCCAACCTTACCCCGGATCACAGTATAAGTAAAGTTAACTTCTGCTGCCATCAAGATACACTGTTACCACAGCACACCATCTGGCATATACAACAGGTCCAAAGATCACTAAATCAAAAGTTCTATCCAAGTTGTCCACATGACAAAGAGTATTGCGAATACATCAGGAATTTGGCTCAACGAAAAAAATGGGCGTTTCTCAGTGTTGTGATTAGATTTGTAAGCACCTGCTTATTTGTGCTGCCTCATGTTACAATATGACCCTAATTCTTACACAGCCTTTAAATACACAGCACTACAGCTCCAGTTAGAGCATTTAATAAAAAATTGCAGGTGTGCCTCTGCTATTTTTTGAGACTGTAAGCTCTGCAGATATCAGTTTTGACAGCTGTACCATTTTGATTACAGGTCTGATCTTGGTGTGGCCTCAGCCTTTAACTTGCTGACTTCCTTTTGGACTAACAACATTTTAAAGTGCATTTTAAGGTTACCTTAAAAGCAAGACTACGGGTATATAAAACCAGAAGCAAAAACTAAGATCTGGATATCCAAACTTCTTCCATTTTTCTTGAAATTGGGAAGAAACAGAAGCCATACCGGAATTCTTTGGTGCTTCCTAGGGCTGGTGAAGCAGACAAGCTTCGTGACTTCGCTCGCCCCCGGCTCGTACTGCTCCACTCCTCATCATCATGACACGCTGAGCAATGATATGCAGAATCTGAGCTCACATCAGCCTTACTGGTACACAGTTTCTCCCGATTCATCTCCATACTGGAAGTGAAAGAACCTCAGTGAGGGAAAGATTTAATTCCTGTGGAAAAACATCAGGGGAAAAGAGACAGGTAAGGGAGAGAAGAGAAATCCCAGTATTAGCAAAGTTAGTAGAGTTATTAGGCATGAATTGATGCTCTTTGGTAGACACTTCTCAACAAGATCTGGGCATTTGAGAAGTTCTTCAAGGTCATCACAAGACACTGGAAGGAAAAACAGACAAGAGTTGAAACTCCAGTGTTCCTAGATTTAAAAGAGTCTTCATGTAAAACTGTGGAGTTCAAGACCATCACATTTCCAGCTACATCCAGAAAAAGTATGCATGCTAAAGACTAAAGAGGAAGAAGAGCATTAAATATTTGCCAGGAATCAAGATTCAGAGAAGTCTATAAAATCTCCTATTAATCAATACATATCTCAAACAAACAAACAAACCTAGATCAAGCTACAAAAAATATATATATGTCATAGTGAAAAAATAATTGAACAGTTTAACTTTAATAAACTTCAGTCCTCCACAGACATGAGATTAATACCAAGCTGAGAAGAGATAAAACCAAACCAGAGCACAACACTGAAGATCTCAAACTATTTGTGACAAAGTGGAGAGGTGGTCCAAACCAAAGAAAATGAAACGTGATAAGCACAAAATATTTCATTCCACAATAGTCAGCACAAGGACAGGATGATGAACAGGAGTAAAAAGCAACACAACGCAACACATAAATACTAAAAACTTTAGTGACCACAAAAGAAATAGGAATCCCTTATTTAAGTTTGCATCATTATTTGAACTAAGTAGAAGATTTCTCACAATAAAAATAGAAAGCAACTTCAAGTGTATAAAGAAACACCAAACTGTGAACAAATCCTATCTTAGATGAAGCCTAAAGGAACAGTACGTTCCTCAAATTACTTCAACCCAGGGAAAAACATTGGCTCATTAGATATTTGCAGATGTTTTTCAACCAGCGTTTAGCACACTGTAACAGCTCCTTACTGCATCATGTACAGAACAGATCAGGACGTTACTGTAACTGTTAAAATAGACTTTGGCAATGGAGAACACTCAGAATATTCGTCTGTAAGGTTAACACAAAATGAGAAACATCAACAATTTAACAAGCACTGTGCTTCACAGTATCTGAACTCCTACACAACAAAAGCATCAAGAAAAGAAAAAGTAATTTATTAGGAGTACCAGTTCGTTACTAGATTAGACAGAATAATCACCTAATGGCAGCAGAGCACAGCTTTGCTCTCACAGCAGATCAGGTTTACCCCGACACAACGTGGTCATCAAGAAGTGCAGTTAGACTCAACCAGTAATAATTGATAAGATCCTGCACTTGTAAAGATATCAGTGTTTGGTTGTTGGTTACACACTGCTTGGCATCACCAGTGACCACGACTTGGGAAATTCTCCATTCAACACAGTCTTTATTTTAATTACTTAATTTCAGAGATTCAATATAGGGATGAACGAGCCTTTTCTGATATTTTTTCCCCACAGACAACCAGGATTCTAATGAATACTTTTCCCAGTCAAATAATGAATTAATTTACTAAATTACTAAGATACTAATTTACCATCCGTTTGTAGCACTCACATTTGTAATGCACTTGCCATTTCAGGCCTATCAATCAAACATACCTACCAAAAAATCTAGTACCATAATTTGTACTTTTAACTCTAAGGACTATTCTTTATAGGCAGAAATCATGGCAAACAGATCATTCTTGTGTTTGGTGCATTTATATCACAGGGACCAAACAGGCTTCTCAAGCATCTTTACATACCCAGACTTCCACAGACGCTGCTTTCTTGCTGATTAGTAAGGAATTACAGATCTGAGTAAGTCTTTGCCTGAATACTATGCTTTTAGCTAATATAAACCATAACTAGTATGTTTATAGTGAGTCAAAGTTAATCCCTAGGAGTAAATACATTCAATTTTTTAGATATAACCAACAAAAATGCCGGAGATAATTCCTCATCCGTGGCACAGATCTTCCCCTCAAGAATAATCTGGATAGGAAAAAAAAAAACAAACACTGGAACTGGTAGAGGGGGGGAAAGCAAACCAATGATACCAACAACCACTGCAGCTGCTATTTATTACCAAAATCAGCAACTTGGTGTTTCCAAAAGAAACCCTGTCTGCACAGAATTAACCTAGATAATGATACACAATAGCTAAGTTTAACTACATCTTTTGTTAGTTCTCAATGCCAGCTTCTCAGCTGGTCCAGAAATACTGAGTGAAAATCAGCAGTGAGCAATCTCTCATCATCTCTTGCCAATCCCCTACAGCACACCTCTCAAATTTACTGATACAGCCTCAGCTACCTCAGGGATACTCATACAGTTCCATATACTTGTAGCAAAGTATATGCAAATGCAATACCTGTGAAAGAAGCTCATGCAAAGTTACTTTTTTTTCCAATAACTGTGGAATTGCTGTACACCCATCCTGTTTCAGAATATCATCCTTAATTGAGAGGTGCAGAGAACAACAATGTATTTCAAAAGCAATAAAGTCTGTTTCCACATGACTTTGTTTGAAAAATCTTCATCTGACAGATGCCATCAGTAAAGAAAATAAAACTAGAAGTAAGACATTGCACAGATCTACCACTGCATGCAGCACAAGAACTTGATATTCCTCCCATGTAACGCTTTCTAATTCAGAATGTTTTAAACTGCCTCTTACACCACGTACTGTTTAATTAACATCCCCTCATAAGACCTTCATTAAATAAGCAGATCCGACACAAGGACAAAACTATCACCGACCAACTCCCAGGACTGGATCCAAAAACACAACGCACGAGTCAACAAACTAGCAAAGAGGCTGCTCTGCTCACAGTCATGCCCCAAATTAAGAAAAACAGAAAAGATTTAGGAGTACGGCATTCCAGAATAAAAGAAAATTGAGAATTAGCACTTTGATATTTAAAATTGTGACACTCAATAGCAAGTTGAGTCACCTCTCAGTCTCCAGCTGTTTCTTTTTTATGTCATACATCCCACAAACAATTACCATCACAAACCACAGCTTCAGAGATGTTTTGTCAAATCAACTTTAGATGGGCGGAAAGAACAGCAGAACATCCCAGATGTTTTACTGCACTTTTAGACTATTGCTAAGGAATTACACTCCAGCTCTACTGTAAGAATCCTGGTTATAAAACAAGTCTGAAACAATTTTACTAAGCCTCCACTCAGATGTAATCCACATCCTGTTGGCCAAGAGTTATGCGGACACATCTTAAACCGTTATCTTCTCTTCTGTTAGATAACAGGGAATAGCACACAAATATGCCCTTCCAAAGAGCTACACAAGGAACATAAGGTTGCAAATCACTAAGAACTTCAAACCTTTTGTTGAGCTTTGCTGGTCAGTGTTTTGTGAAGTTCCCCTCTGTCAAATGCATGGTCCTAAACCATCACAGCAGAAGGTTACCACAGGGTTCATCCCAGCCAAACACTGCTTTTATAAGGCTCCAAGGCTGCAGCAATTCTGCCAGTTTCTTAGCGTTGCATCAGCCATTGAAAACTCCTAATTATCAACATTTGTGTGATAGCAGGAAAGGATGACACTGCATCCAAACACCACAGAATCACAGAATGGCTGGGGTTGGAAGGGACCAGGAGGATCATGAATCTCCAACCTCCCTGCCACAGGCAGGACAACCAACCTCCACATTTCATACTAGACCAGACTGCCCAGGGCCCCATCCAATCTGGCCTTGAACACCTCTAGAGATGGAGCATCACCAGACTGGCTGTGCCTTGCTGCCCATCCCCTCTCTGCTTAATGCTCTAATTCTGTAGACAAGGTTTAATAATGATGATGTTTTACTTCGGAAAGCACTCCAATGGAGCTCATACGCATACAAGCCCATCTCCGAGGCACAAAGCCTCCTGCCTGGCAGAGAAAGCAGGCAGCACTGCATGGAGCAGACAGCATTTCCCTTTTTTCAGCGTCTGGCAGAAAAAAAAAAAAACAAACAACAAAACAGCAGTGAAACTACCAAAAAGAAAAAAAAAAAAAAAAAAAAGAAAAAAGAGATAGCATGACTATCACGTGTCTCGCACCCGGGGCAAACTCTGTTAACTCTTCCTTTTCGGACCCCGCAGCCCCACACGCTCCTCAGGCTCCAGGCGCCGGCCGCGTTCTGTCACCTGTTACCTTCAGGAAATTCCCGCCTCCCCGCCTCTCGCGCTCACCGCTGGGCGCACCCACCTCGCCCCGCTCGCACAACGCCGGCTTCTCGGAGTTATCCGAACGCACATCGCCCGCGGACGGCTTTCCGAGAGAGAACGGGGCCGGCGACCGGGCGGGATGCGGGCATCGCGGTTCCCGAGCGGCCCGGCCCCGGCACGCAGCCCCGCGGGAGGCCGCGGCCCGCCCGTCCCCGGGGGCTGCCCTCCCCTCAGCGCGGCCGCCCGCCCGCCCGCCTCAGCGCCCCGCGCTCACCGCCCGCCCGGCTGCTTTCCCGCCCGCTGCTTCCTCAGAGGCCGAGGCGCCGACCGCGGCGGTGGGGATGGTAGCGGTGGTGGCGGCGGCAACGGCTGCCCCCGAGCACTGAGCGGGGCCGGCGGACCCTGCGCGCCTCCATCGTCCTCTCCCCGCCTCCTCAGCAGAGTCGGCCCCGGGGGCGGGGCGGCGCGCATGCGCGGCGCGCGGGTTGGGCTCGGCCTGTGCGCCCGCGCGCAGGGAGAGTGGCACCGCGCATGCGCGCTCGGCGGGCGGCGTTGCCGCTGTATGGGGCGGTGAGGGCTTCCAGCGTGCATTTAATTAAATTAACTACATTTAATCAACTCTGCGGCATTGAGCAAGGCTCGACAGCCTCGGCCGTCCACGGTTGCAGTTCTACCACCTAGCTGAGATCCTAATGCGAGCCGTGTTTCACGTGGCACAGAGCCCACGCAGTTGGGGCAGGGAGAACTTCCAGTTTTCAGGTCTAGAAGTTATGTGGAACTGGAGTTATAGCTGCTAAAAAAGGACATTAGAGCGACATTGACTCGTCCAGCAGCCTCCCCTCAGGTGGGGCTCGGCCCCAAGGTCACAGACACTGCCACCTCAGCCCTCTGCTGCTCACGCATCACCCACACCCAGCACACCTCAGCTGCCACACACTTACGTCTCTGTTTCTCACATTGGTGGTTAAAGATCCCTTCTGACACAATCCCTGCTTAAGAATGCACGTTGTCTTTGGATGCTGGAATCACTCAGCAAGAGACAGAAGCTCCTGAAAAGCAGGAAACCATTTTCTGTTCTGTCCTTGATACAGAGCATGATTTTCAGCAAGGGAGAAATGAAGCAAAAAGCAGCATGTGATGATTGCAGTATTTGTTCTGACCAGCTCCGTCAGCCCCGAGCTGACGATCCTGAAATCATCAGAACTTTGTCACAAACTTTGCACCAACACAGAAACAATCCTTCACGGTCGCACATAGGTGCCCATCTCTCACTGGAACATAGATTGTAAGAACAAAGTAAGAACAAATCACACCCGTTGAGAATGTGGTAATTTGGGATTTTTCTCTCTTCCTTTTTTTACAGAATGCATGTTTCCAGGAAAGCAGGGAGTTACAGAAGAAGTGATAGTCAGTGAAGGAAGAAGCAAACTTGAAAAAGAGGAAGTAGCTGCTAGATAAGGGGAAATCCTACAGCACCTTTTAGGAAGTACACTATTTTGAGTCAAATGTTCTCCTCCTCTGAAGCATGTTAAGGGCCCACTATGCAAGGAGTTGATGAAACAGTACACAGTTCTATGAAGTCAATATCTTGGAGACTCGAAGGTCTCCAGGTGCTTAAAAGGCATGTTCAAACTGCAAAGGAACAACTGAACATGGTGCTAGGAAGGAATATAGCACCAAGTTCCATAGAGTCAAGACATTTATCTCAAAAGCAGCAGCAGAATATGTTCCACCACACAGGAACCGTGCTCAGACACAGCGCCTTTGTTACCTATGCCTGCCCATACCCAATTAGTGACTGCCAAAGCTAAATGAAGAGTAAGTGAATTGGCTTTGGGGGTGAATTTGTCCAAATAAAGATGAAAAGACAAAAGCACCACAAGAGCCGTTTCCTACAAAAATACATACTGAAATGTTTAACAGAAAAGGTGGCAGGTTTCCTTCCCCTAAGAAGAGTAACATCATGCAGGTGCTCGATATTTTTAAGAGGCACAAACTCCAGACCTGATGAACACTTATCCTCATTAACCAGTGAAGATCAGATAAGAGCCCTAATCAGCTGAGCCTACCCTATTTATAAAAGAGCTACAATTACAACAGCAGCTCCGAGCTGCTCAGGTTCAGCAGCAACCATGATAGCTCTACTTGCTGATGTGGATAGATATAACAGAGAGATTGCTAACATCTCTTCCCTTCTATGCAGACTGAAGTGTCACAAGAAATAGAAGAGTCTTCTTCACTTCTGAGCATGCTCTCCCTGAGAACGTGATCAGAATAGCATACTTCACTCTGGCAAAGTTGTTCTTACCTCTCAAACCTCAGGAGAAATAAAAAATGCACCAGAAATGTTTAAATTCTGATGAAAACAGTGATGTATGAATGTGACAAATAAGCAGTTATCAATGGTGAAATTACAAAGCCATTGATATAAGTATAGAGAAATGCACGCCACAGCTTGGCATTCACTATTTGGGCTGATTACAAATATCTCTAATAGTTACGTAAATGTCTTCATCCTCATTTTAAAGTCTGAGAACTAGATTAATTGAATTGCACAAGGGTTGACAAACCTGTGCCATAGCTGAGATAAGCAATCAGGAGTGCTGGCATGTAGCCCCACACTCAATCCACTTGACAATACAGACTGCCTTTGGTAACGCAAGGATAGACCTGAGAGTTGTTGGCAGCCAGGAAAGAAAGCTTAGGTAAAAGGGAGTGGAGAGATGTAGGAGGAATCTGACATGTAAAGAGCATTGCAAAGGGGAAACCTGCAAATTCTGAGTGTGAAAGGTCAACATTTCAGCACTGTTATTGTATACAAAAGTTAACTAGAAGAACAAAAAGACATACATGTTCGTTCTAAGTACACTGGCTCCAGTTAACAGAGATTACTGATTTCTTAAAGCTTCTGAAGACATTTTAGCTTTTTTTTTTTTTCTAAAGCATTATTCAGTAGAAAATGTTCTTAAGGAAGTTTAAGGAGAAATTTGATGGCAGAACAAAAGTAATGTGAAGACACTTTGGATGGCCTGCTAACCATGTGACACAACTGACTGGGATGAGTTTGTAGCTAAAGGCACTCTCTTCTGTTCTGGCACATGTTCACAGTGGGTTGATTTATAACACACCTCTTTGGACTGCCCCTGAAATTTCCTACCAGCACTGAGCTGGCACAGTGTTGAGCAACATCCAAAACTGGAGGCTTTTTACTAAGTCTGATCAGTGAAGACAAGTGTCTTCATCTTAATGAGCAATGATTTGGCTTGAATTATATGTGCCATCTGAATTATACCTGGGCTGGAAGTCATCAGTCCTGAGAAAACTTTAGCTAATGCAAAGTTCTTGATTTTGTCTTTGTCACCAGTAAGAACTACCCCAAGAAAAAGATCTCTTCCACTTCCATATTGTTCTCCATATGAAAATAAAACCATGTAAACAGTTATGCAATTCAATCTTGTTCTAGATGAAAACAGACACCCAGGACTTACCTCCTATCTCACAGCAGGATATAAAAGAACAAGAACTATGGAGAAAGGCCTGGACTACAACCTGGGGTTTTGGGAGGTGCTTCTGTCTGTCCCTGCGTGACTCAGAGTCTGTTTTTCCGCCTTCAGAGTAAAGATAAAAACAACTACTTCCCTCTTTTTCAATCTCCTCAAGACTGTAATCTCACTGATTCAGGACCTGCCTCTCTGCATGTGCCTGAGAAGCACTCAGTCCATATATTACTGGTGTGTTACCAAATATTGTTACTCTAATACAAACATTAAATTAAAAAAACAGATCTATTTATTACACCACATTTTACCATTCATAGGAGATCTGGGAAAAGCAAAAAAGCTGCAGCAGCGCTAGTTCTCAAATTTCAGGCCCAATCACTAGTTAGATGGGCAGACCAGGCCAACTCACCTGTCCTACAGGATCCTTCCCAAGTCAAACATCACTTAAACCTTTGCTGAACTAGATTTTCACACTTGATAAAATTAATTCTGCAATTCCAAGTGGAAAGACTAACAGGAACTCTAGGGAAAAATTCCTCTGGTTTTCCATTAGATACCTTCACCCTGACTGGTGACATCTAAGCAACTGACACTCCTCCTTGAATGCAAACCACCAGTGCCTGCAACATTTGTAACAAGAATACAGGAGAGAGACCCTACCTCAGTAATTGCAGTATTTCAAGGAAAATGGTTTGTTTGTATTACCTAAGCTACCGACTTTACGGATCCCATCACTAAAGCAAACAACTGAAAGATTAGAAGTTCAACTTCGTCTACTAGTTCACTCTTGAAAGTGGGGTGTGCTGTTTGTTCTGGGTCCTTTACTTGTCAGGAAATATCCAAGTCAAACAAATAAGGTAAACGCTGTATTGTAATAATGGAGGAAGTTGGTTCGAAGCTTGTGTAGCTGCCCAACCTTTAAACAGAGTGACAAGTGGTAGGAAAGAAATAGAGTAAGATGATTCCTCTACATTCAGTTCCTCTTTGTTGTCATGGATTATCAGTCACACTGACATATGGAGACCATTATGCAAGGCACAAAGGCAAGACACAAAGCAAAATGGCCAAACCCTTTTCTTGTCACTACCAAGGGTCACCAAGTGAAAGCATTACACTGCAATTTTTTCTTGTCTATACACACAAGAAATGCTATGTGCTATTTTTTCAAAAGAGAAAGTAACTGAAAGATTCAGTTATGTTTATGTTACTACAACAAAATCTGATCACACACTAACTAAAGTAAGTTCTAAGCCTTCATACAATGCACTGCAAATATGGGCATTCCTTACTGCATTACAGCTGATGCCCATTAATTCATTATGAGTTAAAATTTAAATGGTTGTTAGGTCGATCATCAAACTTATGGATGTCTTCTTACTATACATGGCTCTGAAGTCTTTTGAAGTAAGCACTGCTTTGTAGTGGCTGGCTTATCAGACCACTTACAGAAGGCATTCCTGTACTACACAGGATTTAAAGGAGAAATAAAAAAGGGAGTCTCTGGAGTTAAATGGTAATTTGCCCTCTTTTTTTTTTTTTTTCTTGTAATCACATTTCTTTGTTCCCTTAAGCTCTAGGTTTGTGCTGTCCATCTAATAGCACAAGAAATCTATATAGTGTCCTGGTATTCCTGTGATTTTCCCCCCCCACCCCGCAAGAACAGTTGATACTATTGGTGCAACACAGATGCAGGTGAAAGAAGTTTGGTATTCAAAAGCTTCAGTATTAGGTGGGAATTAATTCTGGATAAAAGCCTCACAATGCATCCTTCTGTCCAAAACAGAAAGGAAAGCAGACTAGTCTCTGCCAACTGCTGGATCATTTGCATTAGAATTCTCAACACCCCAGCATTATTAACATTCTTTTCATGTATTCAATTCCCTTCTATTTTGCAGATGCTCAGATAACAGATGCATTTGAAAACCTTCCCATTCAAAACCTTTATTCTGGTTCTCAGAAAGGCACAGAAGGTGAAAGCAGCCTTCTCCCCTCGCACAAGAGGAAATGTATCTACAAAACACACCATATTTAAAAACAAAACAAACAGGTGTGCAAGGAACAGTGAATACTAAATCCCAGTAACCAGAAAGGAAGACGCAGTAAAAACTGTTCACTCTTGTAGTTAAAACACTGCACAAGCAGTGCCTCCTAGTGTTCATTAGACAGAGCAAAGGTCTCTAACTTCCAAATTAAGCTCAAAAATCTCAAGTTTCAAGTACAAACGGTGAATTGTTAAACTCAGTAACCCTGCTTACACAACCTCTGTGACAGCAGACTGGCCTTCACACAGTGAGTGGGTTTTGTGGGTGTTTTTTCCGTTTCCTGCAATTAATTTTAGGTCAATCCACTTCAGAACACGCAGAAGGTTGGCTTTGCTATACTGTTACATGTTGGCTGTAGAGATGGACAGTAGAGAATAAATGGTATCGTTTCATTATACACCTGTGCAAGAATTAGCACTTTATATTCTATGTTTTACAAGACAGAACTGTCTGTAACAGCATTATCTAATAATAGCAGGGATTGTATATTGCTACAAAACACAGGGGTCTCTAAAAACATGCAGGAGGTACATTTCCTGGGGCAAACCTGCATGTTCTTCAGTGCTGTTCCCAAGTTGTTCATCACACCATGTTATGGCATACGGAATACTTCATGTATTTACCTCATTATGAAGCAAAGCTATGCACCTTCCCACGAGGCAACGCAACAAGTATGACCACACTGCAGTATTTCAAATCATCCCAAGCTGGTACGCCCCATGCACTGCACAGCAGCCTCCACAGCACGGAATAGCAGCTGCCATTCCGATTCCTTAGGCCACATCCTGACCTTGAGAGCCTCTCTCTCGCAAAGCATTATGGATGGCTGAGACAAGTCCCCAGGCTAAGCCAGATAATAACACCAGATGGCAGTATAAACTGAAGTTTGATACTCTAAAGCCAGCAGACATCAGATTCAACACAAAGCCAATTTCGTTCTGTTGCTAGACTATCCTAGATGACAGCACAGATTTAGTGAGGATGGCTTTTGTGCTCATGGTAGGAAGATATCTTGCAGAAGATGATATGGAAGGAAATACACCAGTTGGCAAGACTGTTCCAGTCTGTGTTCATTGGAGTGATTTGTGGAATAAGCCTCCTGTTCTTCACGTCCAATTCGTGATTTTTCCCACATTTCAAGCACATTCTGCTAACAGCCAGTTATGTGATATTAAATAATACAAACTTTTTTTGTGAAGCCACAAAGGGAATCAAGATACACTATATTGTCAAAGCAATACAATGTGAACTTCATAGCTAAAAAACCCTCCCCTAAGTCTTTCTGACTAACTTGAGAGTCTAATTCCCTTTTATCTGAGATTCGCTCCCTTTTATAAAATAAATCAGAAAGTTTGTGCACATTATCAAACATCATATTGAAACCAAAATTTCAATAAGTGACCAAAAAAAATCAAACTGCTTAGAAATAATTAACCTAGTAGTTAATTCTACAGTAATGACTATCTGATCAGAAGTCAGATGTCATACAAGCCAAGGAAAAGCAGCATTTGAGGTTTACATACAGCATAATCCTCAATTCCCAGCAGCTGAAGAGTCTGAATTTGATCACTCATGCAAGCAAAGCTCCTAAATAATGCATGGCACTACCACGAATTAGTTCTTAATGCACATGCTTTCCAGCAGGATCACAAATCTTTTTATTTCAATCTGCTGCAGTTAAGATAATCTTTCTGAAAACAGAGAAGTACAAACTAGAATCACTTGCAGAATATTTCACCAATGGATCCTAAATAGCAGGACAGTAATTAAAGCTGCTGGCTTTGTGACATGGAAAGGGGAAGGAAGGAAAGATCCAAGTAACTTTCAGATCCATTGCAGCTGCCAAGTTACATAACCTTTCATAGAGCCCGGACAACTGTTTTATGGTCTGGTCTTCCACCACAGAGCTGAATTTCCATGCTACAAAGTATTAAAGTCTCTCAAACACCATGAAGGAAAACAGGGCTACCATCTGAGTAGGATGGATATGCTCATAAATCCCTGATATAATTGAAGAGAATGTCCTGTGAAAAATTCAACTAAACCCAACTCAAAAGATTTCTATCAGAATAAACTGTAAAGTTCAGAATATTTGTGCTTTACCAGGCTTACACCCAAATGTATTACAGTTGACATTTCCTCCAACAGTATCAGAAAGTCAGGCTAACCCCACCTGATCTGTTGCCACCATCTTCCTCTGTTCACAGGAGTTCTTCTGCATGGTGGAAAATGATGGCAACTGCCAAGATTTGTCAGCCTGAGCAGCAGATATCAGACAGGAAGACACAGAGACACTCTTCTCACTAAACACAGAACCGGAGGTTGAGGAGTCAGTTTGTGTTCCAACTCAGCCATTGGAAGACAAGGGTAAATGGCAAGCATCTCTGTGCCTCACACTCCCAGAATATGAAATGGAGGTAACTTCTTCACAGGAGCATGATGAAGTCCACTGGGAGGCTTTTGCCATTTTAGCTGGAAAGACACGCCAGCATCGCATTATCAGGTTGACAAAGTAATTCAAAAGAGCACATGCAGGTTTGGCAAGGACTTCCTTTAAAAAAAAAGTTGACAATGTTTCAGATAAAAGCTTTACAAACATCATGCCACTGCTATCTAACTGCAAAAGAAAGCTAAATTGCTTGCTGCTGCTTGCCATTCAAAGTGTAAAAACAGTGAAGCATTATGAACAGTAATTGTAAGTTCATCTGTTCAGAACCATCACATAGACAGAACGGATATTTGTAGCTGCTGTACTGCTAATAATCCTCATAGTGCATTTCCTACCCACTTGGGCACCCTGCTAATGGTTGATGCATGTTGAGATACTGAGCAGAGTAGTTTGGAATCTATGGGCAGGTGAAGAATACAATTGTCACCGATGTGCTTGAGTTTTAATTGATATTTTTAGTAGTTAGAATGAGAAGCTAGTCCTTGTTAGCTTAGGCTTCATAAGTTGGTGAGGAACTTGTGTTTTTACCAGGATAAGAACTGAGATCAGATGATTGGCTGGCTCCCATCTGGTATTCCTGGTTAAGTTATTCTTGGTGTCTAGAACTGATATGAACAAGAGCTGATATGAACAAGAGCAATCCTTTTACTTATGAATGGTTAACCTTCAATTCCTCTAAATGTTCTCTGGAGTCTATCCGTAATTGCGAACTTTCGTTCAATTTCCCATCACCATGTCTGATGCTGTCACTTGATTCAAATAAGCCATAGGAAGAGGAAGACAGAACTGCTGAAAAGGAATTTTTTCTCCCCTCCAATTCCTCACCATTTTCTCAGCTCTTTGGCTCTGCTTTGTAATTCAGCATCCTCACATACTTCAGACAATTCTTTGATGTTACTTCACAGGATGAATCTGGGACAAGTACTGTAAAGCTGTTCAGAATGGGTTAACTACACATCTGATGCTAGCAGTAGATGAAATATAGAATTATTCAATTAAATAATGCAGTCATTCTTGGAAAAGCTCCCAGATCTCTCATTAGTGCAAACTGGTGTCCATCACTTCCTGAGCTGTCACTCCTTTCATACTTATTATTCATTCAAGAGCTCAGACCCCCCACTAGACAAAGAACAGCAGCTGTTTAATAGTTAAACAGTTCCTATGCACTGCAAAACAGTTGGAATGGTAAGAGGGAGAGTGGAACTGGCATCTCAACGGGACTCACAGACTAACCTGATGATTTCTCCACTCACATACAAGAAATGAATGTGAAACAGTTAATGCTTGAACACAAAATACAAACCAGAACATTTTCAATGACTGGGGGAAATGGATGGCCTCGAGCACCTGCAAATGCCATGAACTTTTTAGTTTCATGTTGGCAGCAGGTGAACTTCATCAGTCTTTCTTCCTTCTGAAGAAAGTGAGATGAAAGACACCGTTTGAGGGTTTTCATTTCCAAACTTTCCCTACATGATATGAGTGAGTGCAGTCATGATTTATAGCCTCAACTACAGATCGTATTTAAAATCAACTAGGCAAACTACACTACCCTCATTACAGTTAGAGAAGTAGAACATCTAGACCTTGATGACATAATCAAAACAGGTAAGTGCATCAACAAGATTTGCACTTTCACAGAGAAGAGTCTACAGCCATAGAACTATTAATGCCTAAGAGCAGTAATGGTTTTTTCCATTGTGTAAGACTACTTGTTTGTGACTGGTAAAATTTTAGAGCCTCTTAGAAACATTTCTGCTAGCTTTCAGAAGGTATATAAAAATAAAGCGTATGTTGGTATATTACCTAAGAAGTACAATCCTGTGCTGCAGATGTAAACTCTATCTACACCACTGCATCCACTATTCCATTTATGTTTTCTAGATACTATCATGGTTTTCAGCATTTTCAATATATGAAGAAAAAAATAGCACTAGAGCTTTCACTTATAGCATTACTTAAGCTTTATAGGTCATATAGTGGCTACCACTCACTCTAAATCCTGTCTGGTTCTTCTCACTGGATTAATCAATGGCAAAAAGCAAAAGCACCAGCTTCAGGAAGTCAGATATCAAGCATGATTATTCCTGTTGGTCCTTGTTTCCATTTTCTTTACAGTAGCACAGGAAGTACACCACTAAAAAAAGATAAGGAGCTACAGTCAAAGACGGTGAAAGTTTAGATAAATATGTGTAGTTACATATTATCACTGTATGACTCACTGTCAAGTACCAACCAGTATAGAAAAGGATTTGTTGCTGCCTCCTTGCTCTTCGCTCAACACAGAATCCTTATTTTGCAAAGAGAAACAAAAGCCAAATATTACAATTCTGTAGTTCTGTGGTTTTTCCCTCCCTTAGACAAGGGCTTGGAACTTTATGATATACAAACAATACACTTTCCAGTTTTCTTCTGCAGCAGGAAGATGCTTCACTACACTGCTAGAAATGGACATCATCTTAGCCCCACCTTAGCAGAAATACCTTGTCAACCAATATTTCTTCATTAGAAACTCCAGATCCCAAAACCTACTAAAAGCAGAGGAGGAAAGCTGAAAAGAACAAACACTTGGGAGTAGATCTGTGACAAGAGATGTCAAAAATGTTGAGAAGGTGCTAAGGAGTATATGGGGGAGGCAGGAGGGAAGCAGAAAATTACTGAGGCTCATCATAATCTCCATCCATTATTTCTGAAATCACAGTTGAAACCAAAGCTCACTAGTAGACCCTGCTTGAATTAACACTGGCCTATTTTAATTTCTCTACCTCTACCAAATAAAGTTTTCACATAGAAAAAACAAAGCACCTATGAAAATAAAAATGAAAATAGTCAACTGATAGCATGCAAGCAGCTGTCATTTGGATACAAAAAGTTTGGTTCCATCACCAAGCATATAGCAAACTTCCACGTGACAGCACAATTCAGAGCAGGAGTGACATGGCAATAGGCCAAGCATCCCTGTTCTAGAACAATGCAACTGATATCATCCTTCTTAACTTTCTCCAGCTCTTCTTCCTCCCTTTTCTCTCACAGGTCTGAAGCAGAAAAACATTCAACATATCACACTTCAGGATTATTATTACACCTTGGATTACGATACTTACACAAAATGACCACTGCAATTCAGATCCAATGACTAGTTTGATGTTTGAAGCAAAAGCCACCTTTCTAAAGACCATAGAAAAGGGAGAAAAACAGAGCATTGCTACCTGAAAATTGCTTACTGCTGTTTAGACTTGTTCATTAATTCATTTTTGTAATCCCTTCACCTCATATTTGAATTCAGGAATGCACCTACCCTAAGAACATTAACTGAAATACCATACACAATCCTGATTTGTTTCAGACCTAGTTACACAACTCAGCAAGGGTGGCAAGTTTTGTTATTCTTTATTTACTCTGTCACTTCCCAGAAACCAGATCAATCTATTTTTAGCTCTTACAGAGCATGATTCAATCAGTAATTTTTAGAGTGATTCACAGCTGATTTTAAATGTACACTCCAGGGCACTTCAAATGGTCAACATTTCAACTGTACAACTCCAATCTACTAGCAATAGTTCCTCAGATCTTTTGAAATGCATCAATTCACCGAGAAATTAAAGACCCATTAGGAACACAGCATTCTGAACTCCAGCTACTGAGACTGCAAAACCTGATATCTCTTCCTCCACTTGACTTCTTCCCCTCAGCTGCCTGAGGTATACAGTTCCATGGATGTCCATTTTTACTGCAACACTCTTTCTAAGTCACGGCCAGACAACTGTGACTTTTCTCTGCATCTACTCATTACCCAAATACCTCAGATTCATTGGTCCTGCTACCTTTCTCATCTAACATGCTTCTCACATCCTGTTAGTTTTACTCTATAATTCACTGCAAAGCCACCACTCCAGATCCCTTTGTGTTTCTTACATATTTTGTTCATCCCCTTGTGTGGGCTCCAGAGCCCACAGTGAATAAAGAACTACAGAAGCTGTCACTGAGGCCAGGCAGAGATGAATCATTTTCAAACACAGTCCTCAACTTATAAAACCTTGCTCTAGAAATGTGCCAGCAGCGGGGTGATGCTACTCTTTTGGAACCACATTCCAAGATTATCTTTAAATTCAAATCTTTTGTCTTGAGTTACAGCTCTCTGAATTACTAAACACAGAAAAAGACATCTAAGCAATACACTGTAAAGCTTTGTGTTTAACAGATGCACTGCCTGTAATAGAGAAATCTTCACCTGCTAGCATTTCAAATCAATCACACGACATATTAGCCTCTTGACATAGGAAGTTTCCACCTTGCTATCTTACTGCCAAGCAAAGGCATTATCAGAACAGGTAGGAAACAGTAATTTAGTGCATGGATGGAGATTAAGCAAAGTAATACGTAACATCTGCACTGATTTTATTATACACTAAACAAACTCACATACAAAACATCAATTGTAATAAAAACATTCCATGTGAGTGGAAAAACAGCTATACCACCTGAAGTTGGAAGAGACTCTCTGAATTCTAAAATTTAAGTATTTCCAGCCTTTTCCAAGCAACTTACCAATGTTATACAGTCCCAAAACACAAAGCTCATAATTATGATTTGTAGTTAAGTAATGCCACCATCATATTTTCCATACTTAAACTTTAATACTTCTCTATCAAGGCTGTGAATATCCATGTTTGGCATGAAACCAGGACTTCACATTGGAATTTGTCTTGGTTGGTGTGAAATGAATGAAAATCTATCCTAATCTGAGTCAGATTATCAAAAGAAATTTTACCCACAAAAAAAAAGGGGGGTGGGGGTCTTAAGTGGACCAATATCAAGTTGCTAAACCAATTGCATTTCAGCATCCCTAAATAGTTGCTACAGAACTTTACTTCTGTGGGTACAAAATCAAAAGAGTTTTCTAGATATAGTGCTATTTGGTGCAGACTTTGTTCTTACTGAGCATTAAAATGACAACTACTTACCCTTCTCAATACCTACAGTAAGGACAGCTAACACTGACAATACAGCTTATCTGGCCAGATCCTCATATGGCAGTAACATAAGATGTTCCACTCAATTCTTTTCCTATTGAAGGGCACAAAAGTTTAAGAAGTTACTAAACATTTTGCTCTCTGATGTCCTGCTTCAGGCATTACACTCAATATATATTCCACAGAACATTTTTGTGATGTATACCAATGCAAATCACATCAACTGTTTTTGTTTGGAATCCAAGCTAAGGGAGTGCCAACTGTTTTCAATTAAGCTCTTGAGAAAGCCTAGCAATAAAACCATCCTAAATAATTAAGAATGGAGGAAGAACTGAACTCCATATACATACTGGACCATTAAATTCTGCATTAGCATATATCACATTCACATATATATTCTCAAATATTGCTGGCAACTTTTAAATACTGTCTGTTAATAAAAAACACGGAGGTTTTAGTTCATCTTGCAACTGTTTTTAGCACCAAAAACACCAAAAACCCACCGAGACCTGCATCTTTTCACATGTATACAATTTAGACCTTTCAAACACAGTACATGCATTACCCAATTACAATACCGAGCAATGAAAAACATGTTTTGACCTCTCATATTATATTCCATAACTCAAATTCTTCTGCCAGATGCAGTTTTCTAAGTAGAACAATAAGCTGCAAAACAGATCAGTCAAAACTCATGTCAAACTGCTTTATTACATCTTAAATAACATTACATTTTAATATAGTATCTATCTTGCATCCAGCTTTCTTGAAGTACACTGACTTTAAAATTAAATACAAAAGGTGAAGAGGGATACAGGGTGTGGAAAAAGCTCTACAGAGTAGTTTCATGAAAGAGAGAAAGAAGGAATTCATCTTTTATGCCAAATCCAGGCCTAACGCACAATTACAGCACATTTTTGTACAGAATGTTGCAGAAAAAACAAAATGGAGAAAAGCTACTACTGCTGCTAGGAAGGAGCATTTCTGGATACAGTGAGAAGATAGGAAAGTTTAACAGAACAATCCGCTGTCCAAACACTGCTGCTTTTAACATTTTATTTGAAAAGAAAGCCAGGAAAACCTGCTTGTTACAAAAATGATTCTAATCAGATGCAAAGGACTCATCCTACAAGAGGAACTGGCTGTGAGGAACTGATTTTATAAAGAAGATGGTTTAGGTTCCCTCCTCCCACACCCCAAAATCTTTGACAGCGATTGTTTGAACAGGCTGTTTCTCTTTTTTTAAAAAAAAAAAGTGACTTACCACGCTACTCCAAAACGTGCATAGCTTTTTACTTGAGTTCTTCATAGATTTATGCACAGAGTAGCAACAATAAATGAATACAGCAACAATGGTTACAGTTTTTAAACAGGTTATTTTTTCAAAGAAAAAAACATCTAAGGACTTAGTCCAATATGCACTTTTTAGCATTTCTACAGCATGCGATTCTAAGAGTAAACCCACCCAATATGGCAAACAATCAAAAAAGGTTTTTTTTTTTGTTTAACTTAGAAAGTTCAAGATCATTATTTTCAAAACATTGATTTGTACATCATTTCATACACAAAGAATTGACTCAATACCCAAGTGTAGGATAGGTCTCTTTTGAAAACAGAGATTCCTCGTTGTTGAGACTACAGGATAGTGTTAGGATATATAAACTGCCCTTTCAAGTGGACAAAACCAAAACAGATTAAAAAAAATCAGTGTGGTGAAAAGAGGGGGTAGGAGGGACCAAGGATTGCATTTGTTATCCATAAAACGTGAAAGGATTCTTTAAACAAGCATTCATTACCTTGAACAGCATGTGCTTGGTTACCTTACTGCTTAACGTTATTCTATATATGCCAAGTTTTGTGCAACAATTATCCGTGATACTAGAAAATAAAATAAAAAAAGTAGGGACTAAATTTACATCGTTAACAACCCCCAGATGCTCTGGGCTAGGACTCCCTTGTTTTGCTCAATTAAATACATAAACAAATGTATTTAAAAAGGAAACCTGAAAAAAATCCCGCTACAAACATGACTTTAAAATTTGCAAGTGTGTGAGATAAAGTCCTTAACTTCAACTTGGAAACTACAGTGAAAGCTAACTGTTTCACAATTATGCTCAAGTTTATTTTCTGGTCATGCTTTTATGATAGTGTTTGATTTTTAAATTCTCAAGACAAAAAAAAAATGGTCCCAAAAGGAATGCACTATTTCATTTTGCTTACAACACAGAAATTCTTCTTGGAAAGGTAATTGTGCTCTTCAATTTCAGCAACAGGAGACGGAAAAGATCTTGCCCTTTGAAGTTGGGGAGGATGGGGGTCCAAGTTAGTATAGTTGGATTGAATATGCTATCATTTTTAATTTTCAACCGTTGGAAACTTCTTCCAGTCACGGAGTCCGCCACTCTTCTAACACACAGAAAGATGGATTAAGAGTTGCACTTAGATAAATTGTAGTCAAGTTTCAAATTTTGATCTTGTTACCCACTGATGCATTCAGCCATTATCTCACTGCCATTTATTTACCAACCCAGACTCTAAAGACCATACCAGTCATCCCTCCCAGAAAAGTAAAAGAGTAGTTTACCACAAAAACATTACTGCATACATTAAAGAAACAGCCTTCTAAAAACACAAACAAGAAGAAAACCCACGATAAACTGTTGGATTATTTTTCCCCCAGTGACTTTCTTAACTTGAATTATATGCTTGTAGCATCAGTAGAAGAATACTGTTTGGACCTGGAAAACAGCACTGAGTACCATGTAAGGACAGAGTTAATTAGTTTGATGCTTGCTTACTTCAGTTCCAGATCTTGAGGAAGCTATCCCATGATCCTGTTGCCACTGCCATACCATCATCAGTCACGCCTAAGCAACTGACACGGTTATCATGACCAGCAAGGACACCTGGAAATAAGAATATGCAACAAACCTGTCACACTGCTCTGATGCTTTCTTATTTCTGCTCAAATAACAGCGAAGCTGCCACACCACAATTACTCAGTCTCTTCCTTCAAGAATTCTGAACATGTACAATTTCGATTTTTGAATGCTTTTGCTTTCTGAAGCACAAACTTGTGTGGGTTCACAAGGAAGTAATACGGAAAATGCTTGGCTCCAGAATTCTCCTTGTACATTCCTCAAGTCATGACCTTACTGATTCAAGTTGTGAAATCACTGCTTTGAGAATCCTGTCAGCACTGTCATAGTAATAAGTGTAACCATAGTTGCTAGCATTTCCTCTCCATAGTGATAAACATCCATTTGATTTTAAAGAATTTTAACCCACAAAAAAGAAGCTGAAATATGTTCTGAAAACTGAAACATTTTCCATCTATTTTTAACTGGTGATGTTTACAAGCACTTACAAGACTTCAACACCTACATAGCTTTTGCCAATATGGAAATCTGAAAATCAATTATAGTACTATTTAAATAAATAACTGGGACACTAAACAGCAAAGATACAGAAGCCAACATTCTCCTCTGTTACATTCAACTTAATAGAACAACTATTTATGTTCAATCTCTACTCGGCCTGCTGCACTGAGCTAAGATATTCCTTGTGGCGTAACTGATGCTTTTTCTCCTTTTTCCACCCCCCATAAGAGAAGTCTTGTTTTTAAAGAACTCCAGTTGAATTGACTTAACTTCTGTATAGAAAAATTCACATTTACTTTCTCAAAAGGTAATCTGCAAAATCTTTTTGTTTTCTGTTCGCTTCTGAAGTCTCTGCTTCAAACAAATACCATCCGAGATCATTCTTTCACCTTAATAGCCACACTAATGAGCAGCAAAACCTCTAACAAAGCAGTTTGAGCGACTGATGTGGGAACATCTTTGATGATCCTTTTATCAGCACGTGCTAAGTGCTATTTTCCATTAATAGTTTAAAAATAAACTTTAGAAGTTTACACAAAATAACTAAGGAATAGATTTTTAATGAAAAACCTTCTAGAAGTGATTCCTTTACAAAACATTGACCACAAATCGCTGCTTAACAGTTACAACATCATAAAAATCAATGCCACTGTTCAGTGAAATATTAAACATCAGACAGACTACCACATGCTATCAACTTCCAGCTTGTAGTATTTCTATAAGCTACTGTGTCAATACTGATGTCAGGCAACTGTATGCCCTCCACAGAGGAGGTGGACAGTATGCTGCATTGCTTTCAACAGATCATATGCAAAACAATTTCTATGTCTAAAAAGACAGTCCCTATCCCCAAAAGTCTGTTTTTCATATTTAAAAACAAGTATGTTTACCTGCTCTATCAGCTTTCAGCGTATCCCAAACATTGCAGTTGAAGTCATCATAACCAGCTAGGAGGAGACGTCCGCTCTTGGAAAATGCTACAGAGGTGATGCCACAGATGATGTTATCATGTGAATAAACCATAAGTTCCTGATCAGCCCGAAGATCAAAAAGCCTGCATGTAGCATCATCCGAGCCTGTGGCAAATGCATTGCCATTGGGGAAGAACTTCAGCAGGGGGCAGAAAAGAATGGGGAAAAAAGAAAAAAGAAAGCAAATTAATTTAAAGAGTGGCTGATAAAATGGGCAAGTTACTCAAAGGCTGCAAAATACGTTATGCTGTGAAGTCAGAAAAGTTCCAAACATACAAAATGCTTTTCATCTGGCATTCCAGGCATAGTGCCCACTGTCTCAGGAGTATCCAAAACTGTACATCTGGAATAGAACTTCACCCTAGCTCCCAAGCAGGACTTGATGCAGAAAACATTAAGAGAAAATATTCCATAATATTACACCATACAGTACACGCTTAAAAGCTGAGACCAATATAACAAAAAAAATTGAAATCCTATGTCCTTGTTCAAGCTGATACATACACAGATGGCGTTGATGTCCGACTCATGGCCAGTGAAGGTTTGCCGACACATTCCTTCTCTAACATCCCACAGTTTGGCAGAGGCATCGCAGGCACCGGAAACAAAACACCGAGCATCAGGAGCCAGAGACAAACTCATGACATCTCCAGTGTGCCCAGTAAATGTAGTTGTCTGCTGACCAGTTTCTATGTCCCAGAGAGCGCTTGAAAGAATAATCAAAAGGTACAATTAAAAACCTATTTACAGTCCTGTCTTTTGTGCTCTTCTTGTTGCCCAATGTATAAAGCAGCAATGGTAACAACCGGTAAAATTCAAGTCAGCCTTTCCCACTCTTAAAAATTCACTGAGGATGTGTGACTTTGTAAATTATGTCTATCATTTTAAAATTGCATCGCTTTCCCAACACAGCAAAATCACTGCTACTCTGCCAGTCAAAGAGTATACAATGATGAAATAGCACCATCATCCCTTAACTTTTAACTTCCCAATAAACCAGATCCATCAGCAGCAGATCTGTACCAGGCAAACAGAAGATCACTGCACCTTGTCATTCTTCTCAAAGCTTTGGACAAAGCATTATTCAGACAACTGTCAAGTAATTATGATAACTTCTGAGAACATCTACGCTGTCTTGTATGAACCTTGTTTTAAGGGATCCTTTTTGTCTTATAAATTATGTTTAGGAATGCCTTGATATAAAAACAAATGCCTACATTCATTAGTTACTCAGAATCAGTGGACAAATAAATGGGCCTTCAAAGAGACTGACACTGTGTAGGAGAGCTATTTATTAGACAACCTTTGCTGTAAGAACTGCTGCCTGGGAGATCTGTATTGATTTTAAGCAGCAGATATAATACAAAAACTAATGAAAAGAAGATTGAGGCCTTTTCTCATTCTGAAGCTAGTTTTTATTAAGACATACACCCACATCCACCTCAAGGAAAAAAGCTGTGCCTGCTGTCACTGTAGAATATTTTCTAGGAGCTTTTCATATTAAAAACATCTAAATATGACTTTGTAAAAAAAAAAAACCCTGTAATTAATACTGAATACTAAAGTGTTTTGAGAAAAATCACTTATTACTGTAAGGCAAATAACACACAAAAAAAGTCTACAAATCATTTTATCACAAAAAATAGGTCAATTGAGAACACAGGCTTAACTGAACAGTCAAAGGTAATAGCCTTGAAAGCTCAAGTCTTCCATTACTAGCAAAAATGTGACTTATAAGCAATTATCAATCTTGTTTAAAATTCTGGATGACCTTTATGAAGAAGTTTATTTCAACAGACTTGAAGTGTGAGAAGTCATTACTAACAATCATGTCACAATTTTACTGCTTACCAAGTGGTGTCGCCAGAGCTGGTAACAATTTGATTATCATCCAAGAAACGACAGCATGACAAGTATCCTGAAAGCAAAACACAAAGCCAAAGCATAAAATCAGAGATTACTCTCCACGCTGCATACTGACTTATACACTTCTTCCTCCCTGGAAGATGCAGGAAGAACTACTACAGAAGCCTAAAGTACAACAGAATTTTTATAGAGAAACCTCTGAAATTTTAGACAAAGATATTCTGGCTCTTTACTGACCATGTCTAATTAAACCATTACAATAGCATAAGGATACATTAGTATCACAGCAAATTGATCTAAACGCAGCAGAAAATTAGTAAAGTACCTTAACCAAAGCAGGATAGAGTCTGTTTTGGGACTACCTTACTAAAAACTAGGGGAAGCTGGAAGCAAGAGGGAAAATTATTGAGCAGCTTTATTTACTATTATTTAGCTCCTAAATTAAAAAAAAACAAACAAAAAAAAACCAAGACAACACAGTAGAGGAATTAATAAAAAAAGAGTTGAGATAATTAATTGCCACCCTACACCAGGCAGTAAGGTAGCCTTTCAACAAAGCTCAAATGTCATGTGTTAAAAAAAATGAAAGGCTTCCACTGTGTGCCTCCATCACTCAGGCCATTCTGAGTACGTACTCACCTGTATGCCCAGCTAGCTCACGGCTGACACGTACATTCCCTTCACGAGTTTTCAAGTTATAAATGGAACAGATGTTATCAAGACCACCACAAGCCACATAGTTTCCAGAAGGTGCATATGCACAAGTCATGACCCAAGACGAACGCAGGGGAATAGCATGCACCTGAAACAAATACATTCAGCACTTCATCTGCAGAACAACTGATTCAATAATTTAGCATCAGTAGGTTTTCATCTCTCCCCCTCTCTAGCAGGGCATCTTTTCATCAAAAGGACAAGAAAATACAGCTTGCCAGATCAAGTAAACGTAATTAAAACCTCAGGTTTGCCTTTCCTGAATTCAGCTTAATCAGCAATTTTGATAAAAATCAAATTATTTCAGTGCTCTGATTACTAACAGTTTGCAGTAGGTTCAGGAAAACATTGACTACCAAGTACAGTCAGCAGAACTGCCAACTCCAGGCTTAGATGCTATGTTATGAATGAACCAGTGAGGAAATTGTTACTCTCAGAGCCACTTAAATCCTACTTTGGAAACCCACAGCAAATGAAGACTTAATATTTAACTAACTTCCTCTTTGTCGTCTTCTGTTTGCAGTGCATATTTTCACACACAGAACACTTAAAACACTGCTACATTCCTTACTGGAAAAATCAAGATTTAGGCTTATGTCTGCATTGCTTTGGTTGACAGAGAGTATTTCCCTCCCGTGTATTAATTATCAATTTAACAGTTAATCTTACCTTGTTTGTAGTATAGCTGTCCCAAATTATAAGTTTGCCATCCTGGGAGGCACTAACTAGAAGCCTGAAGAGGAAACAGGTGGTAAGTACAGTCATTGCAGGAAGACAAGAAGGAATGTATTCTGATAGCATTGCCTACACTGTCAAAACTAAGGTACCACTTAAGTACAGCATGTCATTACTTAATTCAAGTTATCAGCACTTAAGGAATTATTTTGGAATCATCAATTTTAAATGTGAAATATTATGGAAATATGTCATAGATTATCAATATGTCCACACATTCAGATTTCAGAAAATCTCTAGCTAGGTAACAATCTTGAAAACCAAAGCAGAAAACTTGCATGGAATCAGTGCCTTTGTGTTCTGTACATAGGCTTCAGATTCAATGAGTTTGACAATCTGTACTGCCAACTTTTCTGTTTTCCTGTTTTTAGAACAGAAATTGCAGTTCTAAGCTGTCCCAAAAAACTGAACGGATATCAGCACTGAAATACAATGGGGAAAAAAACACAGCAAAGATGTCACTCATGGAAAGGATAACTTTAGGAAGAATTTTTTTAAAAAAAATTTAAACCCAAACTCTCCACGCAGAAATTGTTTGACACATAACATATTAGTTAATTGCTCAGAGCTCTTTTACATACTTTTAGTATGCTCAGAGGTAGATTGGAACACTGGCATAAATCATCTCTTCAGTCTTTTCCTTTTATAAGTAATTTCAGAGAAAATAGTTCAATATGGTATTCAGATTTGTTTCACGACTCTTCCTCTAGCCAAACACAGAGCACTCACTGAAGTGCTTTGTGGTCTTAGTGGTGTATTGTTGGTTTTTTGCTTTTTTTTTTTTTTAAA
The DNA here is from genome assembly GCF_987193195.1 of Phasianus colchicus. Classification (NCBI taxonomy): domain Eukaryota; kingdom Metazoa; phylum Chordata; class Aves; order Galliformes; family Phasianidae; genus Phasianus; species Phasianus colchicus. Next base: position 5,611,901 of record NC_143457.1, read on the forward strand.
TCCAGCTTATATCTTACAGCTGTCACAATGCACTTTTGCCACACAGACTGAACCCCATTTTAAAAATAAATTTAGATTCTGATGACAAAACCACACATACCAGGAAGAAAAAGTTATATTAAGTGGTTCCAAGTTCTCTCGGTTCCCTACATTCTTTTTGAACTAGTGGATCCTTCTGGCAGAACAGGTAAATAACAGTTGGATGCACCCAACTTCCCACAGCACAGTGAACCCACCTGGAATCAGTCCCCCAATGCATTGCATAAATTTTGGCCAGGTGTCCCCGGAGCGTTCTCCTGGTGCGCATCTGAATTCTCCCCACCGGGTCAATATTGGCTGTGATCTGAAATAGGGATTGTAGCATCCATTGAATCTTTCACTTGATAGTTCCACAGAAAAAACAAACCATACACAAGGACATTTCAATAAGCACCGCAATGCAAACCAAGAAGTCCTACTTTTTTTTTTTTAAATATATATTGACCATTTTCTTTTTTTAAATGCCTAATCAAGAACAACTTCATTTTAAGCAGTACTTGCTTTAAAGAAACCATCATTTTGTTGGCTATTTCGTGGTTTTTTTTCCTCCTAGACAGGAAATGGAGTGCACTATTTCAGCCTTTAGACAATGCCTCTGCATTTGAAAGATGGATGAATAACTCACTTTCAGATCCAGATGACCTTCCCTTCCAAATTCTGGAAAACTATAATCATATTATTCCTGTTTTATTTAACTTTTGGAAGATAAAAGCAGCCTCTAAAGTAAGTAAACAGCAACATAAGGAAGTAATTAGTTTAGCTATCCTTATGCAGCTAAGTTTAATATCAATAATTTCTCCAGCCTAAAGAAAAGTACTAGTTAAAAACAAAAACAATGAAAAAACCCAAATCAGCACACATTTCCAGTAATATAATAAGTACACATCAACAAATCCAAAAGTATGCAAGTTTGTTTTATGGATATTGTCTGCATATTTCTCATGTCTCCATGTAACAGAATTATTTAGCAAGAATATTTGAGCAAGTGTCTCTGCTTCTTTTCAAAGGCCATCAGCATTGTGAAAAGAGCACTTCCATGACACAAAAATCCTCATCGCAGACACATTCCATGCTAGTAATATGAAAGTTTTTTGCTTTTGTTCACTCCACAATTTTTTATTTATTTATGGCACACTTTCATCCTGGAAAAGAGGCAGCATTGTGCCTGAAAATAATATCACAAGATCAGTACATTCATACATACCTACCACACCGTCTCCAAGAGGTGTACTGTAGAATACAAGTTCCCCTCCCCAAGTTAACAAAATTAAAACAGGAAAGCACAGCAACACGCAGAGGTATCAACTCAGGTTCTAAAGTATGGGCATCAGTGCATAAGTAGGTAAACCTCAGAGGTCTTATGGTTCTGAGAGTCCCAGTAACACAACTGTGCTGCTACCACATCTGAAGCAAAACACCAGGGCTCCCTTCAGCAGGCATCAGCCCTGAGTGATTTCTTCAAGAAAGTACTGCTCCAGGTTACTGCTCTCAGAAACTGAACATCAGCACCACATATATTTCTTGAAAAAACCACCTAAAGGCAAAATTTAAAAAATAAATACAAAAAAATCTACCCAGATGTACCTTTTTACAGCACATTTTCTTTTTGTAAAGGGAACATGCTTTTGTAGTTCATGTTAAACTATTAACTGCTTACCTGAGCCAAGGTGGCATCTGCACATGCTTTCCTAGCATCCTGCAATAGAACAGTTAGAGAACTCAGAAGAAGTTCTGTTCAATCTTGGTTTTGTCAAGTTAATCAAGTTGTCACAAAATAATGTTTAGAAAGCATTTTGGTTTGTTATTCAGAAGGGACCCATCTAACTGCAGCATGAACATAACATGACAGACTGCTGTCAAAACATGCTGTGCATTTGAAATTTCCTTGTCATGAAACCTCACATCCGGCAAAAGATTCCAGCCGTAATGACAGGCAACTTCCACCGCATTCAGGAAAAAATAAGACATGAGAGGTGTTCATTAATCAAGCTAGTTACATACAAAATATATTTTAGTTAACAAACTGTCCTACACTAATACATTGTTTGTACAAAATCAGCTCAAAGGGACTCAGCTATTTTAGTTACATGAGAATTTTCATTGCAGAGGTAAGAGAAGTACGTGCAACTTCCAGGGGAAAACAGAAAACTAAACCTAGTATCTGAAAAATACGAAGTTATGACAAATTTTCTGACCATAGAACTAAGTAGAAAGAACACAGCTTGGAAAAGGAAAAGAGAAGGTAGAGAACTTAACTTTAGCTGTAAGAAATACTGGGTAACAGAACTATCTGCCAAAGGAAATACTTTAGGCTTATTGTTGAGACTCAGTGGATTTTTTCCGCCTCGGAAGACCAAATTTGGAGAATTATCCTGAGCTAGCAAGTAGGGAAAATAAATGGCCAAACCTTTTCAATTCACTTCTGTGAAGCACACGTGGTTTACCAGTTATCAGTTAATAGCACCTGGCTGAACTTTGCTTAAAAAGCACAGGTAACCACGCAGTCTGTGTGGATGTGTGCTCCCACACGAATGTCAGCGTAGGAGTTCTGATAACAGAATTTAGTTTAAGATGTAACCAATGTTCTGCTTAGTCCCTTGGAAAAAAAAAATTAAACAAGCATTAAATGAAGACTAAAAGCACCAAAAGGAAACTGTTATACTAATAAATCTGTTTATGCTCATTCCAGCACAAACACTACTCCATAACAGCCACACTTTACATGCTTTAAGGCAGTAATACACTCTATTTTCTTTTTCTAGGCAGCTTTTATGTCTGAAGGGGCTGGAACAACATATCCAGACTAGTAAGCATCATAATAGAACGCACAGAGATTTGTTCTGGAGTTAGAGACTGGTAGTATGCAGTACTAGTGGCAAATCTGAGCTTTACAGTTAATTTAGATATTTCCCGTGTGCTGGCTGGCCAGAAAGCTGTGAAAAAAATTACTTCCTGTACATTAAAAACAATAAATAACGCTTGAAACAGAGATGGAACAATGAAGACAAGTACTTTTTACTTAATCTGAGGCAGGCAATACCTTTACTTAGTTTTGTTAACTCCTAGATTAAAAGACTACCTCTTCAGAATAAGGACAGAAGTAGAAAAACTTCATAGTGCCTCTTCTCGGGACTATGCAAAATTCAATCACTACCAAGTATGACTGAATACTTAGAGAACAGGTGCTGAAGACTAATGGAAGGAATACACAAGAAGGGATGGTAAAGTAAACCAAATATAACATTAGCCAGAGTCTACTGAATAAAATCCTCTGTTTTAGCCTGTTTCACAGAGTTTATCTTGAACATCTCAACTTATTATGTACAAAAACAACCAACAAGTTTTTGTTTCACTTTCTACAGGAGGTTTGTTGGTTTGGTTTTTTTTTTTTTAAGCTTTCAAGAGACAAGTTTCTTTTTGTCTTTTTTTTTTTTTTTAAACCTTCAACCTACCTCAAAGAACAAGTTGCTAAAGAACTTCCCAGAAAGAAATGGTAAATACATACAGGGAGACCAAATTGAATAAGACATGGGAGTTTCAGCTGTTCTATCTTTGATGTCCTTCCTACTAAAGCATAAGACCTCTACAAAGTCTCAGCATGAATGAACATTTAGAATAGGCCTGTATTGAAGTCATTTATAGTCACTGAATTCATTTTGAAAGAACAGATTAAACTCTGTTCTGTATATGTTACGTTTCTCTCCACAAGGAATTACAATACTGACTACACTCCAGTTCACTTTGGGCTTCATGATACATTTTTCAAATTAAATCTAAAACAAATGTCATTTGGACTACATTGTATCTTTAAATAAACAGACTGCTTTCCTTCTTTTACTCAGTAACAGAAGAACAGACACACCATTTATTCAGAACAATATACTAACTCCTATAGTCTTCACCTTAATACTGCCATTTCACAAAACAGTTCACAGATGTAGTTTATGTAAACCTTTAATCATGCTCAGGAAGTTTTAATCATCTTCATTCTTCAGCTTGTTTTCTCATAGAGTTACTGGAAACCAAATACATGTTTCTGAATTACCCGTTGACTATTTATTCAGTACAAGGTCATTATCTGGAACCAACTTACTGCCCCAAATATGTTCTCAGGCTCCTCAAAACTACACTTGAAAAGAGCAAGTGAAACAAACACTGAAAGATAAATGGAAACACTGCTCATGGTCTGGCTCAGAAAAACTTCAGTAACCATTCATCTTGATCTAATCCAATCTTATCCATTTTGTGAATTTACTTGTGTAAAGTTGCATATACGTGAACTTCATTACATTAACTCTGACACTGTGGAAAAAAGCACAATGCACCACATTTCTGTCCATCTTTGCCATCTTCAAGACACACACATCTTTTTTGTAAACTTCAAGACCCACTGATGAAATACATACTCTGATTTGGTTTTTCAGTTGCTCAGCCTCCTGGCGTAACTGGTCGAGCTCACTCATTTTCCTGTGCTAAAGGTGTGCTCTGCTGCCACCTCTCAAACAACCAGAAATCTGAAAGACAAGCGATAACAGAAGAATTAGCAGAAGTCATAGATTAAAATTAACTGAGTAGACTACTTGAGTTACCTCAAACAGTACTTAGAAACCACTGATGTTTTTTTTAATCTTCAAAATACAGGTGACTTTCTCTGAAATGTCTTCAGAATACAGTGTTAGCGTACGTGTTCACTATTTTTTTTTCCACCTACAGAAAACAGACTATTATTTGGACTTATTCCTTTTCCTCCAGGTCTCTTCTTTTGCATCTTTTCTTTCATTAGCGTTTTTTTATTTAGTTTTTTTTTTAAATAAACTCCATTTTACCAAGAATGACTCTTCCAGCAATTGATATTAAGGTTAGACAGGAAAGCCAGAACACCTCCAAAGGACACAAAATTAGAACTTAAAATATTTAGATACCGACAGGCAATTGCAAAATGCTGTCAAAAGGCCCTTATGAACTCTGTCTGAAACACAGCAGTGATGAAAAGTGCGTTCTATTATCTGGATAGATCATTCACAAGTGTTGTTGAGTTTTTTCCGGCCAATTGTTAACGTGTCCCCTGAGATTTCCCAGAAAGGATTCCAGCATTGATACATATGTCAGAAAAAAATTAACATTTTTTTCAATGTTAAGAGAAGGAGTTCAAACAAGTGCTGCTAAAGCCATGTCTCCATTACAACACCTGGATTTCCAGTCATTAACACATTAATATGCTCACTGTACTCTGTGGCCAAAACTGAAACCTCAGTGAAACAATTACCACCGAACGCCCTCAACCATTCTGCATGTAACTCCTCAACAAGTGGACTGTTTTCTATTATAAGCACATAGGTATTCTCCATCAAGCACCCTGCTCATGATTATAAGTCTGTTCTAGAAATATGCTGGCATTTCCACGCTGGCATCACGTTGGCATTTTCACTAGCATTCTATACTTGAAGAAACCAAGGTAAAGCTCAATTTAACCAAAGAATTTCTGCATACAATGTAAATTTAAGATGCTAAAGAAACTCATTAACAAAGTTCACCCTTTACAGGAGAACAACGTATTAGATTCACTTTCAAATACTATGTAAAGCACCTGCAGGTTATTAAAAAACACACAAAACACACTACCGGTAGTTAAGAACACTTTATTTGCCAGAACTGACCCTTTATTATTAAATAATGCAAATGCTTTGCTAGCAGCTTTACATATTATTTCATTAAGATTTAATCAGCTTATTTATCTTGGCAAGCATGAGGGGTTTGGCTTTTTTTCCCCAGAGCTCTGAGGCAGCCCTTCCCAAGGGGAAAGACGAGGATAATTTCTGATGGTCTGTAGAGCTTTGACACTCTAAAGAGAGCAATTCCACATAACCAGACCCAACTCTATGCTCTCTCTTATTGTAATAGCTAGTATTCTAAACTGATGACCTCAAGGAACTTAAATGTCTCATCTTGTCATGTCATCACTTACAAGTTTATACCCAGAGTATTTTAAAGAAGGAATTTCACTTAGTTTCTGTCACAAAATCTCCACTCATAACTTTAAACCCCTTTTCTTCATTGTGAAACCAGGTCTCTTTCCCTCTTCTGGCTCCAGGGTCATCTTTAAGCCCTTCAAGATTGCTTGTTCAGCTTAGCCCCAAATCCAGTTAAGAAAAGACCCACCCAGACTTTTATTATCCTCTAACCACCTTTCTTTCCTTTCAATGTTCTTCTCTTTCTCAATATCTATTGTTCATTCTACATGTAAGACAAATCACTCCACCGTTGGGTCTCCCTGCAATTTTTAAGCACATAACCATCACTTTCTCCAGCTGTGGTCCAGTCACACTGTGAAGTAGTATGCACTACTCCCCAAGGAATCAAGAAACTCTCAAGACTGTTCTTAAAAATAAACTTCATTAAATTTTCAGATCTTTCAGCTTCTTAATATCTGATTCTATTTCTGCCCTTCTCTAAGTTAATATATAGCCCAATTCCCACTAAGCAAATACCAACCTCTCCAGGCAGAGTACAAGGAACTTCAGATGGTATCACTTCTATTTCAGAGAACGAAATTACAATCCAAACCTTAAATGTTCTGCTCAAGGACAGAGCAACTCAACGATAGGATTAAGATAAAGATTTAGGACACAGAATTCCAGCTGCAGAGCTACAGGTAATTACATTGAAGATTTACATACAGCTTTATTTAAAAATATAATAGGGTGAATAATCTAATGTCAGTCAACGCAGGTATGTCATTGTGTAGCATACAGCTTAAAATAGTGCCAATTTATTCTTACCAGAACTTGTGTGACACAACAGAATTCTCTTGCATTTAAACGAAGCAAAACTTCTATGTATGGAATAAGAAGAGGCTGAAGGAGTGTGTTCAGAGAAGGGCAATGCAGCCAGTAAGGGGCTTGAAGCACAAGTCTTACGAAGAACACCTGAAGGAACTGGGATTATTCAGTGTGGAGAAGAGAAGGCTGTGGGGAGATGCTATTGCTTGCTACAATTCCCTGAAGGGATATTGTGGTGAGGTGGGGGGGGTCAGCCTCTTGTTCCATGTAGCTAGTGATAGGACTAAAGGGAATGGCCTCAAGTTGCAGCAGGGGAGATTCAGCTTGGATGTTAAGAAAAATTTCTTCTCCAAGGGAGTGGTCATGCACTGGAACAGGCTGCCCAGGGAGGCAGTGGATTCACCATCCCTGGAGGTGTTCAAGAAACATTTAGATGTTGTACTGAGGGACATACTTTAGTGGGAAATACTGGTGATATGTGGATGGTTGGGCTGGGTGATCACAGAGGTCTTCTCCAACTTTTGCAAGTCCACAATTCTAAGAATACTACACCCCTAGGAAAAGTCACATAAGAAATTCAATACACAGAAACCAAACCTTGTCGTTTCATTTCTGCATGTATGCAAATGACCATATGAGCCCATTTCATGCTCGTGTTTTATAGCTTAACATAGCTCATACTGGAAGGTGCTGCTGCAAATGACAAAGCCAGATGAAATACCCCAACCACATCAAGGTTTTTCGACCAATGGTAACACAAGCAGCAACACTGATTCAGACACGTAAGAAGCTGCAAGGAAGTCGGTTGTTCTACAGCTTAAGGGTACCATGGTAACTTCAGCAGATACATGGCTCCCTTCACACAAGTACCAATCCCAGGAGATTGTCAAAAGTCTCGTGCCATAACTCTCTGTTGCCTTGTTACAGAAGAGAGGCTCTATTCCCAACTCTCACATCAAATTGAAAACAGTGCTCTGCTTCAGCACTCTGCTTCAATTTCCTTCCAATTCCCACTTTACAGAAGGTGACAGAAGGGGACAACAGCCCAAATACCTTCAAAAAGAATTAAAACTATGATCAGAACACAACCTTCAGTCTTTTCATGACCACTTTTAGCCAGACATATGTATATTACACACAACATACCCCGTTTACTGCACACCTCAGCTCCTAGAACACTTTATTCATGAACTCCATGCTAAAAGGCAGCCATTCACTTAGATTTTAAAGACAGCTTCCTTTTAGTGAATAATTTCAAGATGGTTTACCATCCCTACGAAGCCTTTACACCCACACACAAGATAAGTGTCCATTACAGCAGCGAGTCCAAGGAACATAACTGTAACTGTTAAGGCTTCTATGGAACTTGACTATCAATCACTTGCCAGAACTCATGCTTCAATATTTGCTGCATGAAAATCAATAGCTAAATGCTTATAACTCCCAGTGTCTTGCCAGCCTGTAATACATATATATAGAAAAACACAGAACAAAAATAAATACACTTTTACACTTGGTGTTCCAAGTCAGCCCTTATGCATTTCAAGCAGCTCCAAACTCTGAACTGCGTTTCTGACACAGCATCAATAGGAATTGTTTAAACCACATTTCCACATTCCCTTTGTAGTCTTTGTTGCTTGAACATCAACAGGAAGTTCTGATTCCTGTCAACTTGACTGAACTCACTAACACTCAGGAAATGAAAATCCTAATGAAGCTTCAAAATATAGGAGCATTCTGAAAGATTTATGGGTCTGTAAAATATATGGGTTAACCAACCATCCGACGTGGCTATTCCCCTATTTCTTTTACATCAAGTCTTATGCAATTAATTTTATGCCAAAAATATGAACCTGTGGGGAAAAAAAACACCTTTCAGTAGCATCTGAACTTCTCAGCTGCACTGTAAATCATCAGAGCTTACTGGTACAACAAACAAACAAACCAAAACCAAAAAAAAACATCACCACAACACAGCACACACTCTCATCAAGAACAAGAACAGCTAAGGCAAAGAAATTATACAGGAAAAGCACTTGAAGTAGCAGAAGCTTCAATACATGATATGTAGGCTCATCAGAAACAAGCACAATTTAATATCGTGTAATAATACCTTTTTGTTCCTTGGCATGCTAAAAAGGCATTGAAGTGCATTCTAGAAGAAGGTTTCAGGAGAAATACTTCTATTTCTGGTGTTTTGAAGCAAGTTGTTTCATTTCTAAGTCAAGTCAGCCTCACACAGCAACTAATCAAGCTCCACACTCCTTTTCTCAAATTACCAGCTGTGATGAAATAGGTAGCAGTCAAGCTCAAGCTTACCTCACTTCCCTGTGAATGTGTTACTGTGCTCCTGAAGGCAGGCTTCTCAAGAATAACACGTTCACTTTGCTGAACTCACTCAAGACCTTTCCACAGGCTGATGTGCTTAAGTGTCTCTGCTCTAAGCCTAATTCCCCCTAATCTTGTTGACAAGTATACCTTATAGATAATACTCTTCTTGCTAGGGACAATAATACACCTACTTGCAAGGCAGTTGACTATTCTTCACTACTTCAAATGACCCAAGTCTCTAATCTCTTCTTACATTTTACTCATAGAAGAATAAAACATTGTTTCCCTCTTTCCCAGCTAAGAAAAACAAGCACTGACAACAGCTAACTTGTTACTCTCTGTATATGATAGCCTGCAATTAAACCAGGTTAGAAGAAATTTATCATGTCACGCATCTTGACTTCCATTTTCATTTCCCTTTGTGCCACAGAAGACAAAAGGTTTATGTCTGGCAGATGTTTATATACTGAACAACTCTACACAGAATCTTTGAAATATGAATAGAAAGTTTATGAAATCTATAAAACTTCCCAATACTTCCTGCAAATGCAAACATACTTAGGATCCCAGTAGAACAACTCTAACTTAAGGATAAAGCTTACAACCTGGAAAACAGTGACAGGACTACAATTAAAGGGCTAAGAACTCAAATCCACCCATTTCCATGCTAGACACTGAATATCCTTTCCAATATTCAAACTGTTTATACAACGAAGCCAAATTATTTGAACTACCATTAATAATATCATTTCTGCATGTAGACTAATGCTTACCTATACTGAACTACAACAGACCTCAAACCCATTGAGCTATTTAAGTACGATTCTCTAATCTGACAAGAGCAAGGAGGCAAGATTTATTAAATAATTCATTATTTTCCATACAATTCTAGAGAAAAGATACAGCTTGCTTCTCTCCTGAATAGCCTGTCCTATGAGTAACCTCCACAGCTTAAAGGAGAACACGCTTTTCAAGGCACAGCTAATGAAGTCAAGTATTTATAGAATGGTCTTTCCCTTGATGGTGCTTTGTTTGCTGCTATCTGTAAGTGAAGTAATCCCATCAAGCCACTGGTGATGCTAAGTCCAGCAAACACAGAGAGCTTACATTTTTATTGTTAAAATAACTCCTGAATGCAGCTATTTCATAAGCAGGTTAGCTAAATCACCTTTCTCCCAAATGAGCAGACTATTCCCTATTTGTTCCCTCAATACCTTTTGTGGTAATACACATCACTCCAGTGTGTAAGGAGCAGCCAGAAAAAAATAGACATAATTTGCAAAAACAAGAGTCCAAAATGTACAGCTGTAAGAAAGGCTCCACATTATGCCTACCCAACAGTCTCATAGCAGGTCATCTGATTAAAAGAAGCTGTGCTAATCTATCAGATACTATAAATCCTATTAGTAACATGTACAGCAGCTTGTACGTTTTCACAATGACAAAGGAATTATACACAATCCACTGTTAGTTCCAGTGCTTTGATATCATACCGACTTTGGAAAGCTGCTTTTTCTTGTTATTTAAACAAAAGTGCACAATGATTCCTATTTGACTCTCACTCAATAAGATTGTTAATTGCCTGCAGGACAAACTTCTGGTGTTCTCTTCCCAAAAAAGATTAAAAAAAAAAAAGGATTCAAAGATGCCTTCAGATTGTGAAGCACACATCTACAGACACAAAGAATTTTAGAGGACACAGAACACAGAAAGATATACAGGGACACAATGTGAGAAATGGATGGGATCACACAGGATTCTGTGACAGAACCCTTACTTGAAGCAAAAAAAACCATATTAAGACACGTGGGGAATAGCTGAAAGACTTACCTGCTTAATAGATGGTGCAGGTTAAAACAGAACAAAAGTTTACACAAAAAATAGGACAGAAAATACTGGCAATACTACAGTGACACTGTCTAAAGCAATGATTTCTCTACACCTGGAACACTGAGTTCAGTTCCAGTGTCTGCACCTCCAAAAAAAAAAAAGGAACACAGATGATATTTAGGGTTGACCAAGGCAAGTAATTAGAGAACACCTCAGGAGATGCCTTTAGAGAAAGAGCATGGGGGAATAGTTTGCTTTCTGAAAAAATAGCTAATACATAGTAAGCATAAATAACAAATCTAATTCAGAAAACGTTTCTCACACAACTTAACACTTACGAACAGGCTTCACAAGAGGCAGAAACACTTAAAGCTAGGGCCTGGAAAGTAGTAAAGGTTTCATTTATCCAAAAAAATATTAGTGACAATTATGATTACACAGAATATCTACTTAAAAAATAAAAAAAAAATACTGAAAGAACAGCATGACGAGCTCCTTTGTTCACAAGAAACGTGGCCTTGTTTGTCACAACATGACTGGTAAATAATTTTTCATTCATGAGAATAACTCTCCTAATCTTTTTTTTCCTTTTACTTCCCTGCCCCACTGAGATGAAACAGTTTCACCTATGGTCTCCCTCTGCTTCGCGAGTTCCATTTCTGAAGGCAGGCAGGCACTAACATCTATTATTTAGCAAGTTTCCTGACCATTTTTAAATCCTTCCTGTTGACATACGAATCCAAATACTAAGGTAGAAAATCGGTATTTTAGACTTGTGTAGACTAAAACAACTAAAACTGGTTAGCCACTTTTTGAAGTTCGCATTAGTTTCTCAAAAACTAGAAAAAAAGGAACTACCTCATTCTTCTACTTACATTTTCTCTCACTACAGTAGAAAGCCAACTTCTGCTGTCAAACATGTAAATTCTGGAAAGAAAAACATCAAAATGAATGTAATTATTAAGAAACGACAAATTTTGTAACAAATTCAGCAGAAATTCAGCTACCAAAGCATAGACTTCTTTTGCTATCATAATGGGAACAACTGGTTTTTCTTCATGAAGGAGAGGGGCACTGCTTTATTGCTGACATAACCTAAAGACTTGTTCATCTCAATAAGTTTAACATTTGTGAGGAAAACTCTTGGAGCCTCAGATCAGTTGTTCTCTCCCTAGCAATACCTAAATCCACACTGCTGTACTGCAGAGCTCATGGTTAGAACGGAATGGTCTCGCTCACAAGACTGGAATTTCCTCTGTGCTATAAAGCACCCCCCAAAACATCTCCATTCTCTAAGCATAGAAATTATTTCTGCTCAATAGTGTTTCTGATGTATGCTTGCTTTTTAAGTAGTTCAATATCAAGGTATCTATTTCATCAAAAGAAGTTACGTAAACCTCCTACTAACAAGCGCAAGTGAGAGCACACCACTTTTCTTTCTAGAAGGGTCACAATTCTAATCACCACAGGATGTAAAGGATTAAAAATGACAAATTAAATAACTCACATACTTCCATCCTGGAAAATGGTAGCAATCTAACACACAAATGGACTTCACAACAAGTAGAAAAGACTTCAAGAAGTTTTACAACTTCCTATTTCTCTAACAGCACGTAGTAATGATTATAATTCACTCCATGGTTTGAAATGCTCCTATTCTAACATTCTGTGATCCGTCTCTACCGCACAGCACAACCTGGGCTATGAGTGATGCCAATGGACATCTGAATACACACCTTCAAAACCACTGCATCAAAACAGTGAAGGATTACTCTAAGCATAAAGCAGGAACGTAACGAAGCCAAGTCAGCTTAAATCACAAAGTCAGCCTGCAGCTTCCTATATTTTGAACTGCAGAACTTAGATGAAATGCAAGTTTATGACTTTAGAGTTGACTATTAGCTGGGAAATTTACAAACTACTTCAGTGTCTGGTATGGAGGTTAAGCTACTTAGGATATGGGTCATCCTCATCCAAGCCCATTTACAGATGAACCGTTTAGTGCTGTGATTATGAAACCACAGTGTAAGCAGTTTTGCTCATTAATGCCACAACACACTTTCAAACATAAAACAATAACTCTCACTTAAAAGCCAAATTTCTCTTCCCTCCTCACACCCTTGAGGAAGCAAACACATCTGATATCACCATTATAAAGTCTGAGAAAAAAAAAAAAAGCAATGTTCAACTTCCAGAGGTTGTGACAGAAAAAGGTACCCACACTGCAGACACCATGAAATGCAGTGAAATTCTGACAGAATTACCTGAAAAGCCAACAAGTAAAATTACACTGGAATGCTAACAACAGCACACAGAATACACAAGTGCAAAGGCTAGAACACAGACCACTATTGCCCTGTGCTACACCCTCATTAATGCAGGAGAGGTGTTGCAGAATTCTTAAGCTTTGCAAAAAAAGAAAAACTGTTTTAACCAGCCTGCAGGAAGAGTCATAAAGCATAACAGCAAACTTCTCCAGAAACTTCAGCTGTTTCCAAAAGCAGGTTCCATTTTCAACCAGGTGTGCTGGAAACATCCTTTGATGCCTGCAGAATGCAAGCCTGGCACTGAGATAGCTTTGCTTCTGCATTACAGATGGAGCTTGTTTAAGAACAGAAGTAGACAAACCACTTAAGAAAGATTTGAATTGCCACAATTTTCCATTTTTAGATAAAACGTAGCCTGGTAAAAGCAATATGAAAATTACAGGCTACTTCATTCCTTCACCACAGTACTGGCTCAGCAAAAAATCCTTATTGTAACGAACTTGATACACACTCTGCCTTAATCAGCCCTATACCCTGTTTAGTGAGTTTGAGGTTCTCACCATCAAGAAGTGGGATTTCTAAAACAGGAGAGAACGGAAGGACCACAGAATACTTGAAGCATGGCTTCAGTGGTTAAACCATGACACCAAAGCACCTGGAAGTCAGCCAGCCCTACCAATGGTTGTACAACCAGCATCCCCATGCCTACAGCATTCTGCACCAAGTAACAAGGCATGGCAGCCCAGACTAAAAATACAAAATTGCAGCAACTCTCAGAAGGCAAAAGCACCACTGCTTCCAGGTAAAGCTTCCCTACTACAAGTATGTGCTCTTACTGCTGTTGATCTAAGATGCTTTTGAACTGAATATATTAAGCGGTCATACTGAGGCAAAAACTTAACCTGAAACTTGATCTCAGCTCCAACACCCACCAGACTACAAGTCTCCATGCCTGAAGAACTTCTGCAGAAGAAACTATGGTTATTTTTCCTGAAGGTTGGTGAAAGCAGAGAGAGAAGAGGGAAGGATGAAAGAAAACACCCCAGACCTCAATGCAGTTACACATTTCAGAACCATCATCGAGTATTTGCTATTTTGTCCAGTATAAAATTGAGATGAAAATTAACTTCCTTGGCATTAGGAAGATCAGAGCAGCACCTTCCAGTTTCAGCTTTCTGGAAAGCAACAGTCATCTGAAAGGGACAGATCCTACACTCAGCAAGGATGGCTGTATGCAGGCAGACATTTACTAATTCAAGGTGCAGATGCTTTGTTCCAGCTACCAACCAACACTCAGCACCACACTAGACATCAAGATACATGGCAGCTATAACATAGGCTGAACCAGGAATGGCAAGTTAGTTACCTTATAAAATTACTTCTAAAAATTATTCCTTACAGCCTACAGACTGTTCTGCAGTAATAATCAGCTGTCTTAAAGCCCAAGGGATTACACGGCCTTCCCAAACCAGTGACATGGAGTTCCAGCTATGCCACTGGCAAACAGTAATTAGAAGTCTGAAATTTGAAGCAGCTTTTCAGAGCTATTCTGTACATACAAACAAAAAATTATCCTCACAGTTTGATTGATCAGTCCTCACTTTCAACCTAAGCATTTTATCAGATAGCTAGAAACTCAAAGGAGCAATAACACGCGTTACAGAATACCCTTCAAGAGATCATTATTTTAGTTCAGAACTCTAATTACAAACCCATATTTCAGAAGTTTAGAGGTTAACCTCATGTGCAAAATCCTCAGTGTGCCAGAGGCTATTATCACACAGCAAGGCCACACAGAACATCTACTGAGCAATCATCCATCTCCAACTGGATATGCTTTGCATAAACCACCAGCTTTTGCTTGCATATCCAGATTTTCTAATACCTGAGGACTCATCGTTCCTATGTTTGAAAATAAACCTTAGGACAGTTTGCCATTCCCTCAAAATAGAATACTGATCAGCAGAGAACAGCAATGAAGATCACGGCAGGGACAGGCACTTAGAACACACAGCGCTGCAGCTCATGGCTGACTCCTGCCCCCAACAGTGAATAAAAGCTGCCTTCATGGAAGACAGCATAGCATCCCTGTTGTCAAAGTACTCACATTTCCTGATGCTAATCCCGTGACCTACATATATATAAAAAAAATCATATTGATGTAATATTTAAGCATAAAAGTCTGGGCTGTAACAGGTCATTTGACTAATCCTTCCTAAATTCATCTGCAAGCTATGTGTATTATTAAAAATCTTAACTCTAGGAGTAGCAGAGAATTTAATAAAAACAAGGGGACTATTGCAAGCACACACTTCTCAAGAAAGGCATCTTATGAGATATCTGAAGTAGTTAAAATACTAATAACTATTTTAACCTCAGGAATTCAAGTCAAAAAAACTTTTTAATTGCCACTTCTCTGTCTCATTCAGAAAGAAATTCACATTTAAAACATTTCAAATGTGAATTTCTTGGTGAATGGCTGGCATAGGAAGTTAACTTATTTTAAGAACAAAAATTAGTTTTCAACAACTTTTTTAAATTATGTCAAAAGCCAATATGTTAGTTCCTACTATTTTGTTCAATATTATCTGTATGCAATTCTTCTTTCCAAAGAGCAACACATCTATCAGTAAACTGTATCAATTTTATCAAAATGGCCAGGTATCCCAGCTGAGTTCTGACCTGCCTACTTTATACTTACAAATAACTACTGTAACTGCCACATCTTGCAAAATCATCACATCAACAAAAACGTGGTAGTTCACTTACAGATTGGAACTGATCCTGAGGAATAGATGAGTAGAGCATCATTGGAAAGAAGTTATGCTACACCATGAAGGAAGAAAAGTATTTCAGTGGTCCTTAAAGCAAACAAGAAGTATTTTATAAGTATTTTATGCATACAGCAGATAAAGGACGACACAGGGATTAAAATATGGCATGATTTCCTTAATCTTTTTTTTTTTTTTTTTTTTTTACCAAAATAGATTGAGCAATACGTTGTTCCCTAGCCCTGCAATCAACATAATCCATCTTTAGTCAACGTGCAAGCAGTTCCATGAGTTTTCATTGCAACAATTTATACCTCCTAGTGCTCATTGATTTCTCCCAGCAATTGCTGTGTTTTGATATGTACTGCTGATACAAAACCAGTTCAGATAAAGAGCAGGAAGAACAAAAACAAGGTCGGTGGACTGAAAAGTAGAGTAACACAGGAGACCTCAGAGCCGTAAGACTCAGAAGGGGTATCTGAGACCAGACAATGCAACAATGCTTAATGTGATATGGAATGTAAACTTCAAGTACAATCCAGTGACAGTACCACAAGAGAAAGCACAAAGGTACAACAGGAAATACTTGCTTTCATGCTTGGACATTCCTCGTTCTACAGTACCATGTTAACCCTCATAAAACCTCTCGCATTACTCGTTGTGTACCAGCTGTATTCCTCCTGAAACAAATCTGGTGATCAAAGTAAAGAGAAAATACTCAAATTGAAAAAAAACAACACAAATTTATGTGGAGCCAGCCACCCAATACTACTGTTGTGCAGAACTATGTGGGTTTTTGGGTGGGGAGACGATGGGGAAGGCGTTTTTGAGTTTGTTTTTACAACAGAAAACACATTAACTAAGAGGCAACGTATCAATCATTGGGGTCCTTTAAAAACAGAAAAGGAGAGGCCTGCCTGAGGACAGGCCCTATACAGAATATTACAGACTGCCTTGTGAACAACAAAGCAGTAGTTGTTTCCAGCTCCAGCTTCCTCCTCAGCTCGCTTCTAAGTTCCGTCATCTTCCGTAAGAGCTGAGCTGCTCATTAACTAGGAGCTGATCTATCACAGTTTTACAGCACAGTGCCTGGCAGTAAACCATTTGCCATCCTGGTTTGCTTCACATGCAAGATTACGAACTGGCAAGGCAGCAGAACAGCGGATGTCTGTGCTACCTTTTGCGACAGAGGGCAGCAATACCTGCCTTCCCCACGGCGATCCTTCTGCGTTTAACTCACAACTGCAAGGATATAAAGGAAACAGAAGGTACTACTGGATAAAATACTGAGAGATCAGAACAAACTGAAACAAGTCTGGAATTCCCCAAGGTAAGCATCAAGGTAAACACATCGACACTGCTAGCTTAGTGACGCAGCTTAACGCTTTATGTTCAATTCCCAGAGCAGCAAATAAGTAACACTGCATAACCTAATTTATTATGAATTCTACCATCTGAGTTAAGGAAAGGAGAGAAATCAGACTAAAAGCAAGTATGAGGATTATAGTTGGAAGACAGCTGTGCATTTTGGGCTTCCTGTCACATCTAAGGACTTGAGTAAGATTTCCAAAAAATTTTGAAGAACTCTATCATACTTAAAATACACTTTTTTCTTTACTCTAGGCAATCATGGTAGAAGTCAATGACTACTAGAGTTTGAAGATTTTTCTTTGAGTAACGTAGACTATGGTTTCAACATACACAATTAAAAATTAATTCATTTGCTGTATAACTGAAAATTATGTATTTCTTCATCATTCATCCACAAAAATCTGACCATCCATTATAGTAGGTTTGGATAAACAAGAAATGCCATTCTAAGTCCAAGTTTTCAGGCACAGCAGACCAATGCACCACTAACCAGATAGCATCTTAGTCAACCTGCAGCAAAAGTGCAGGACTACACAACCTGGGGCACAATTAAATTACTTCAAGCACCAAGCGAATCGTTCTTGATCTCCATACAGACAACACCCTCACGACACAGACAGTGACATATCTGTCTGAATCTTCAGTGTTCTACCAATTCACAAAGAGCATGCGACAGGAATGCCAAACATATGTTCCAACAAAGAGAGTTCTTTAATTAGTACACTATAATCTTATTTCAAGTACCAAAGGTTGCAGCAGACTATCAGGTCTACTTTGTTTTTCTAGACAAACAGAAAGATTAGCACCACCACCACTCTCCAAACACATTTCTTTGGCTAACTGGAAAAGACAGATCTAGGAACTGGAGAAATCCAGCAGGATCACAACCAGATTTCTCCTCAGTAACCTGAAGCACACACATACAGGCCTGCTTCATTGAGTAGTATTGCTCTATTTACTGGAAACAAAACGTGTGCTAAGCTTGTATTATGCAGCTGTAAGTCATGATATTTTATCTGCTACATAGAAGTTGACATAACTTATCTTTCAAGATTCAAGTATTGCTGTGTTCAATACTTAACACATACCTTGAATCATTTGGTGTTAACTCAGATGCATCAGCTCAACAATTAAACTTAAAAGGAGCAGAACTAATTCCATATATGGCAGGAACAGACTCACTGCACTGATTTTCACTAAGAAGATCCCACTAGAAATTAATACTACTGTACACAGATAAGAAAAAGTTTGAAGACTTCTTGTTAATGCTATTCACAGAGCAAACATTTCTACTTGCCTTTGTGAATTTTAATATTAAAGGTAACCAAGCACTAAAAAAACAACCAAAAAAGCACATTCAAATCATCTGCTGTTTATTTTCAACCGTGGGGCTCTGACTTGCATCCCACCCCTCATTTGTTTCTCTACAACACAAATACCTAAAATGGCCCCAGCAGCTCCACTGAACACAAAGCATTCTGATTTTAAAACAGAACATACTGGGGCAGTTCAATTCCTCTGCTTTCAGAAGCTGCATTCCCTACCAGTTACAAAAGGACAGCGATATTCAGGCAGCGGGTTGCAAGGCGTGACATCTGGACAGACACAAGCATACTACATAATCTCCCAAAACATTTATAGGCTTAACAGCCTGCTCAGCAAAGGAAGCCCAGTAACCGTACCCTGCGTTACCACAGACGTTCCAATAAGAATGAGAAAGTCATTACAGTACCTTGCACACCACTAATACCAGGTGCTTCCATTTCAGTTTCTACTCACGTAAAGAATTACAAGTTCTTCTGTCAGAAAAATGCTGGAAATTGGTTTCAGCATTTCACAAAAATCAGCTTTCAGTTTACACTTCGCACTTTGCCCAAGGATGAACAAAGCCCTCGCTGATACACGAGCTCGTAAAATATCATATCAAAATCAGTCTGAAAGACCGCATGCAGGAATCTCCCAGCCTCAATGTTTTTGTTTTTGCCCTTTTTTCTAGAAGGAAGATTTTTTAAAAGCTGTAAATAGTGTCAGAATCCCTTACATAGCTTTTAATGTTGTACTCCATTATAACAAGCTACAAAAAATGATCTGATACCTCCAATTATGGATAATTAATATTTTCTCTTTTTGGGGGGGAGAGCTGGCAGGCATTGCTGCAATCCCCAAGAAGACAACAAAACGATATTCTCATGTGAGAAAACACGATCAACATAATTGGCAAGAAGATTTAAATGAACCTTCCTGTTTCTCTGACCAGTGTAGGAACATACAGGAAAAAGCCAAAGTATTTTGCTATCTAAAATTCAATTAATCTTTAAAACATATAAAGGGTATTTTTATACTACACAGAGAACCTTTAGAAACTGCAATGATTGACAGCCTGAAGATGTAGTCATTCTTTACCATCATCACAGTCACAGAGCTACCTCATACCTCACATCCTTGAAGCTTCCCCAGATCACCTTCTTTAGGTCTTCAGACTCACTTCCATCTATACCTTAGGATTCCAAAACTGCCAAGACACAGATCACATTTTGTCCTTCAATCCCACCAAATCAACAGATACTACAGTTCTTTTCTTTCTAAATCTGAGACAACAGACAAAAACATTGTTTTCAACAATTCCCAAGCTAAAAACACTCAGAAAGAAAAGAATTTCAAAGCAAATTTACCTGAATATTTAAGTCAGTATGAAATCTCTGAGCTCTTGGTATCAACCTATACAGATTCAGCCTGCCCGCAAGCAAAACAAGGTTCAAACTTAAGAGCACGTTTCCAGTGCCAGCTGACCCACAGCAGCCATTTATACGCACACTGTAAGACTACACTGACTTTGAGATACAGGGATTACTTCTGACCACCATCACAAAGGGCTGTACTTATTTGCATAACCTTGCATTTCTCTTAGGAGCGCAGCCATGGATTATTACCACTGATGGGCTGACAAGGCTGACCTACCTGTTAATCCAAAGACAGGTCTTCTTGAAGGAGAGCTATTTCAAACTGGCTACAGTTACTTGTATCCATTTTCACAGGACTTAGATCTTGCAACACCTACATAACTGAAGAATTTGCTCAACAACTGCTTTCTCAAGCACTTCTTTTCTCCTGTGTCCTCTCCTTTCCCCCTCACCTTCCAATGAACTGTAATTTCAATAACCAGTCAATGTGTAACATTTTGTGGGAGGGTCCTTATTTAATAACTAAATAACCTACGTTTAGGACAGCAATAAAAATGCAAGACAGAATTTAGAGTTACTTCCAAGACTCACTACACCTTACACTTCCATAACATCCCTGTAGATATATTTTTGCTTACATTTAAGTCTTTTGGGCGTTGCATACAGTGATGCTGTGCAAAAGACACGGGTAGTGCACCAGGTCTTGGCTGCATCCAGATGGCAGATGAACGTTCTGAAGTCATTACTCTCCCACTGGGCTCAAAGAAGAACCAGCCCTGGGTGCCTAAGACCACACTGGGGAAAGCAAACCTCTTCCCTTCCACCTAGTATGCTCAAGATTTCAAATGCAGTCTTCCACATAATCAGAAATATTGCATTATATTTCAAGGAACTGACTTATCACAGCACATGCTATGCCTCTTGAATAAACCTAATAGATAAATACATTCAATACAAATAAATAGATGCACAAGTTATTCATTGTAAAGAACAAAACTTAATAGGCCGACTGTTAAGAAAACAGATCAATAAAATATCTGATCTTAAAGTTCCCTTCAAAAGTTTTGTTTTTTTTTTTTTTAATAATGTGTGACTTTCTTACAAGGCTTCAGCATCAAGAGATGATTGAAGTCTTCTGGTGCTTCACTAAGAATGTGATAATCTGCTAGAAAAACTATTCTGGAACGTTGACATTTTTGTCCTAAGAAGCCTTACTCAGTAACTCATGTTGATTTTAGCATTTCAAGGAAAGGTGCTGCTAGCAGTCAACTCAGTGCTTTTAAAAGCCTCTTAACATTCTGCTGAACTACTAGTTGGCTCAGTTGTCTATGGATTCTGTGTACGTTTCTGTTTGGTGAGAAACAAATCCAGGCACACAAACCCCTAGCACACTAGACACTCTGGGAAGAAATAATGCATCGAGATTCTATGCTAAATAGAAAAACAGGGGCTTGCGGGTATTTTTGTTTTTTATGGTGACCTTGACAAATACAAACTACAACATTAGCAGTGGGAAGAAAAAGACATTTTGAATGTACAATGCATTCTTTTCATTCTGAGACAGCACTTTGAGCAATCAAGAGACTCCCTTAAAAAATTCCATCTTATTTTCAATCACATCTAACATTTAAAATCTCACTCGAGGTTATGGATTTCTTCCCCAACACAAGCAGTAAAACACTGTAAAAAAAAATACCCTACATACTGCCACGAACACAGGCATTAGAGACTCCAAAGAAGATTTGCCAAAGCATAATTCAACCACTTGAAAGCAGGATTTCTCTTTTCAACTTAGTGGTAACAAACCAGCGCTAAATGGACTTCTTGAAACAATACGGTATGCCATATGGCTAAAAGTGGATATTAAAATTGAGAATATCAATTACCAATCCACTAATGCTGAGAGCCAAAATCCACGGACAGTAAGAATTTAATCCAATTCAGTGACTACAACACGAGCCAAGCCTGACATACAGGAGACAAATCTACTGCCGTTCTCCCAGGCAGCAAGGAGCTCCACTTTTCTACCGTAGCAACTACAGAACTAAATAAATGCAATGCTCTCTTAGTATTCCTAACTAAAGCATGGGCATAAGAATCTGCAAAAGCAGCACCAGTTCCATATGAACTGTATCTCATTTCACACTGTGATTGAGAAACCACAACTCCTAAGAAGAAACAGTTAACACAGTTGTTTCCCACATGACCAAACCGAAGCCTCCAAGCACCACGACTTCCTGGTATGACGTACTGCAGCTGACATCAGCCTGCTTCATTTCAAAAAAAAGCATCCTAAAAACACAAGAAATATATATAGCTACTATAATTAAATGATCTCAGAATTTATTGCATTAATTGAAAAATTTTCTTATTCTCAAGATATTAGTTTTAATTGTTCCAGTTTCAAGTTTTAATAGCTGTAGAATGCTCATTCTTGGATGATATTAAGAATACAGCTACACAAAGTTCTACATTACTTCTTCATTAACCTAAGATTAAATTGTATTTGTTACTTACAATAAATTCTCATTAAGTCTAAATACAACATTTTCAGATTTCCATCTCCTGGGATTTACTGTGGAATTCTGGATGTACACATTGTCAGCAATGTCATGGCAGGATGCCTGCTATGTACTGACCTAGCAGCTGTGCAAGGACCAGACTTGCATACATGCAATTTATCCTAAGATGAGATCTCACTTCCTTCTACTCTTTCCAATCCCATGCTAAAAGGCCAAAGTACTACTACCAAAAAAAACCAGACAGTTAATTTCAAGTACATCAGCACATTAGAAGTATCAATCAATGGAACTACCAGTTTATTGGAGAAGCATTCATTTTAATATTTAATTCCTGACACACCACAGGAGCAATATGCATTTGGATGATTTCACCTTTCATTATTCCCCCTCAAACAAACACCACCACAAAGGAACCAACCACACCACCCCCAGCTGCAAAGTGGGCCTTCTCCTTTCTGTATGAAGAACAGCAGGGCTACGGCTGTTACAGTAAAGTAATAAAGCACTGGTTCATATATGAAGTCAAAGATAAACACTACTAGAAAGCTTGATGTTACCAAGGGTTCGGAGGTCATCTGAATCCAGGAGACAAAAGAGACATTTCTTCATTTTTCCTACTGGATTCTGTATTATTTTAAGTCTGAGCCCAGTATATTTACTCTCTGGGCAGCCTGGCAACCCCACACATAGCAGGGGGTTGAAACTAGATGATCATTGTGGTCCTTTTCAGCCCAGGCCATTCTAGGATTCTATACCAAATACTAACCAAGCTATTTTATTTAGGTTACCAAAGTTAAGAAGCTTGGAAGCATGTTGAAATCTCACCAAAATTATCAACTGAAAGTCCTTAAAAAAAAAATTCAAAACCATAATTTCATAAATCTCTATAATACCTTATAATATAGTATCTCAGAGACACAGAATTGTTTTAGTATCTCTAAAGCCTTTCTTACTCTTAACGCATAAAAATAAGAACCTGCATACAGAAGTATGGCAACAATTTGGGGCCAAAAACAGCTTAAAAAGCCTCCGCCCACCACGAGCACTGAGTGAGATGGGAGATTTCTATGTTACGTGAAGGGAACCGCCTGCAGGAGACCTGGTTGTTACCTGGCCAGCAGGACTCAGCAGCAGCACACTGCCCTGGCAGGAAAGCCTTTGCATACTTGTCTTCTAGGTTTAAAATACCATTTTTCAGCAACAGGCTTAAGAAAAACAAAGAACATTTTGATGGTACTAAGCAGGCACTGCAAGGTTAAAAACAAACAAACAAAAAAACAAACACAACAAGACAACAAAAACCTCAAAATTGTGTCACCTCTTTGTCCAGGAACAGCCGATGTGAACATTTCACTAAAACTATTCACTCCTCCCACCCAGTTCCTATCTGGAAAAGCTCACAAAAATGAAAAAAAAAATAAAACAAAACCCCACCGATTTCTTGCAATAATCTCCCAAATGCTTCTCCTACCCCCCACCCCTCAAAAAAAAAAGAAGCAAGCAAACCGAATGAGAAAGTAAATCTAAATACAATTACGAAATAAGATCGAGTTTGGCCAAGCTGTGGTGAGGAGGAGTTGAAAAATGAGAGCTGCCTTGCTGCAAACGCCATCTTGTTGCAGCTACTGGGCCCAGGCACAGAAAGATCCATTCATTCACAGCGAAAAGAAAATCAAACACACACCCTGGTTAATCGGCAGCCACCAAAACAGCCACACTATTATCGCCCCTTCTCTTTCTCCTCTCCTAAAGCACGCAGGGGGGGAAAGTCCTTTAAGATGTCACATTTCAAACAAATTGAGAGCTGAAGAGCGTCTGCGTTTTCTGCATGCATTTCACACACATCGGCAGCGTTTTGTCTCGATGCACACATCCTTGTGGCTGGCAGATCAGCTTAAAATACGGGATAAGTCTCACGATTAGGGGCAGCAAAACCTTTAATTTTTCGCTTTTCCATCGCCTCTCCCAGCTGAGCCACCAATTCCCCAGAGCTGTCCCCAGGACCCCTCACATTCAATCCTTTCCTCCTATTTTCTGCTGTGGGGACAATGCATAATAACGTGGCATAAGGATGCCTTATTTTAAACCAGTCCTACCTCTGACTGGAGAATAATAAGAAACATCACATTTGTTAATATTCCAGATTTCCTTCAGGAATAATAAATTGACATCTTTTATATCGTTCTGATTTCCTTCTGGACAAGATTATTTCTTTAATTAAAACGGCTTTTTTTTTTTTTTTTTTTTTTAATGTACTTCACACCATTAGGAGAATTTCACACAAAGCTGTAGAAATAACAATCCTCCCATTCAAAAACCCCGTTCGATGGGTTAAAAAGACGACGAAATAAATCAGAACCAAAACCACCTCAATAATTAATAAACCGGGGAGCAGAAACGGCGTTCTTAACATCTTCAAGGAGAAAAAGCTCCTTTTTCCTCTCGCAGGAAACACCCTCCATGATCTTCCTGACGGCTGCTACGGGCACAGCGATATGCAGAGCGATTTGGGGACGAGGATGTGCCAACAAAACGCATCCTCGTTCCCATTTTAACGGGAACAAAACGTTTTCTGACCGTCCTCCTCCCTCTCCCCCCCCCTCAAAGGACCCCACACGCAGGGCTGGAGCCGTCTCACCCCTCGTGTGCCTCACCCTCCTCTCTCCGTCAGCTTTCCACCATTACAGCAGCCACACACCACAGCTCCTTTTCTCTTCACTCTCTCTCCCAGCGTTCCTCCCTCCGGTTCGATTCCTCTGGAAACTCACCGTTCCGCACCCCCAGCCCCTTTAACACAAGGCGCTACGGCCCTAACGATCATTAAAAATGGAACCCCGCAAAAATCCCAAGCTCCCCTCCCTTGGTGCCACCCCCACCTTCTTTTTTTTTTTTTTTCCTTTTTTTTTTTTTCCTCCCTCCTCTCCACCTCCTCCTCCTCTCCCGGTTCCAAACACGCTTCTTTTTTAGGGGAGGCTCGAAGGGCGGTGGGGGGGGGGGGGGTCGTTCCAGCCCGCCATGCTGAGGGCGCCGCGCCGCCCTTCCCGCCCAGGGCTGAGGAGACGGCGGAGAGGGGCGAGGAGGAGAGGCGAGAGAGAGGCGGAAAACGGGAGGAAGGAGGGAAAAGAGAAGTGCGGCAGCAATGGGGAAGAACGGGGGGAGGGGAGCGGGGTGGAAGGGCGCAGCCACGCAGAGGAAGAAGGAACCAGGGATGGAGGGGAGCGCTGAGGGAAGATGGCCTCAGGGTGGGGCCGCGCTGAGGACGGGGGGCTCGGCGAGCCCCGCGGGGGAGAGAGGGACGCCAAAAGGCTTCTGTGCGGCCGCGCCGCCCCGCCCGCCGCCCTCTCTGCCCCCTCAGACGGTTACCTGCCCTTCCGGCCGCTGCTCATCAACAGGGCCGCTCCGGCCGTCGCCCGCGGCTCCTGCCCGCGTCCCCGCCGGCCTGAGGAGGGGAAGGGGCGGCAGCGGCGGAGGGGAGGGGGAAGCCGCCCGCGCTGCGCTCCTGAGGCAGCGGCTCGGGCCGGGGCGTAGACTCGGAAGGAGCGACGGAGCGGGGCGGGGGTGCCAGCGGGTCTCGGCTCCTCCTCGTACACTCGGGCCCCGCTCAGCTCCCCGCAGCCATCGGGAAGCGAGAGCCTGGGCGCGGTTAACCTCCCCCCCCTCCGCCCCGCCCGTGACTGCCCGGCCGGGAAACCCCGGCTCGGCTCGGCTCCCCGCTCCGCCCCGCTGCCGGCCCCCGGCCCCGCCCCGCCCCGCTCCGCTCCCCCCACGGGCGGTGGCGCCGCCGCCGACGGCGAAGCGCAGCGCCTCGGGCCTCGCTGCCTCGACGGCGGCCGCCGCTGCTGCTCGGGCGGGAAAGGCGCGCTGCGCCCCTCAGGAGCGCGACGCCGCGCTCAGCCGCTCAGGCGGCCCGCGCTCAAACGGCGGGCGGCGGCCGCGCGGAAGGCTCTGCTGACAGGAAGGGGAGATTCGAACGACTGCCGGCCTCCTCCCGCCCGCCTCGCTCTGGTTCCTCCCCGCAGCGCGAACAAAGGGCGCGGGCGGGTTTCGCTTTCTGCCCCGCCGCGCCATGCTGCCGCGCCCAGGCCGCCCCTCACGGCACCGCGTTTGGGAGCCGGCCTGAGGCAAACCGCGCGTGTAAACGGCGGGAAAACGGAGCAAAAACAGCGCTGTTTTTTGTTTTAAGCGGTGAGAGCAGGGTTTGGAGGAACGGCAGATACCGTTTTACTTCGGTTGAAAGGGGATTAAATGTAAGAATTGGCGGTTGTGAGGGGTAACGGCAGGGGAAGGGGCTCGGAAAGGTGCCTGGGAAGGAACGAACCCCCGTTGTGTCACAGTATTTCCCTCAGAGATTTCAGTATGTGGTACAACACGGCTTACAACTTCCTGTTTTTTATTATCTGTTATTTATGAATTCATATCACAAAGGTTTTTTTTTTGCACGGCTGAAATCCTCAGGGTTTGTTTCATCCCCCATTTTCATATTCCTCCCACAAACACCCATCTCTGGAAGGCATTGCAGAAAAGAGCAAGTCAAAAAAAAAAAAAAAAAGCAAAAACAAAGCCAAAAAAATCCGATTTCTGTTTTACAGACCAGACTTCCCCCAGCCTAGGCAGGAAAGATGTTCATAAGATGGAATCACAACAGCACTCACATATTTAAACTTCATTACTTATTGATGGAAAGTAAGTACACATTGCATCATTTTTTTTTTCTTATCAGCACATCTAGATCTTTTTTTCCCCCCATATTTGGTTATACTTTCTTAAGTCGAGCAGTGAGGAGATAGCCTTGCTACCTGAGCAAATTTGAACTTCTACTTGCCATCGTGTTTTTGGGGAAGGCGGGTGTGATTACCTGTAATTAGTAAGAGGTTTGTCAATTAAACTGTAAGGAAGTGGGTGAGCTGTTATTCAGAGTGTCTGTTACGAATAACTGTCCGATCCTGGTGTGGTTAAGCCTTTGTTTTATAATAATCAAATGCTTAAATATGCCATGTGCTGAGCAAAGGCTTTAGGTTTTTTTGCCCTGAGATCTACAAAAGAAGAAAAAGACTGAAATTAGAACAAAGGGCTCTCCAACTATAGCCCCAAATTGATGCTGTTCTATCACAGCATCACCACAGGAATATAACTTCTAATACATCCCCACAAATAATACACATGCATGCACATCACGGCCAGGAATTAGCCCCTTACAACCTGCATACCAGAGGTTCCACAAGTTTTATGTATATAAATGTTCCTGGCTAGAGACTGGTTTAGCATTCTGCAAAATATGGATTGAATTTAACTGAAATGAGAAGTTACAGATGCTTTCAAAGTATTCTAGAGATTTCAAAAACAGTTATACTCAGCCCTGCTATATGTAAGTTAAAAAAAAAAAAACAAAAGAGGTATAATACATAAAGGATTCTTTAAAAGGCTTTGTCTCACCAAGAAAGATTCATGCACCCTAGGAGAATTGGTGGAAATTTCAGGTAATGCTGCGTGATCCAGGAGAAATCTGTGTAATGAACAACAGTGGAGTTCTGAAGTTCATAATTAAGAGTAAATCACATTTTCTGCCTTTGAGTGGTGACATGGAAATATTATTAATTATAACATAATAAAACAATGTATTTCTTTCCCCGTTGCACATACTTTATCCTACAAATACTACTATTCTTTTTTATAATTCTCTTATATGCTTCTATAACAGCACAATTTGAGTGCCTAAGTGTTTTCTCCTTTTTTAATTAAAATACATATTCAGGTCATATCCTATCCTAGAAATCTAGTGATTTTTGCACTGCACTTTTTATTCATTCTCTGTCATATGAGAGCTGAATGGAATCTCTTGTCCCCAGGTTTGTACTATGCCAGCTCCTTAAATCTGTGCAATTTAGGTAAGGAATTGTGAAAGGCCAGATGGGATTATACATGCTGAGTGACAACTCATTCTGTCACCACACCTATCCTTTTGTAAAAACACAGCTGTTGCAGTGGTTCCTGCTTCTGACCCAGTGATTTAATTATGTCTCATCTTCACGAAAACTTTGATTGATAACACAGTTCTGCTACTGGTACGAGGAGAGCTTGTGATGATTGGAAATGGTTACAGGGTGGAGGGTTGTTTGACACAGGGTGAATTTTTTATTTGGTTATGTGGTTGGTTTTTTTTTTTTTTTCCTGTAAATCTGACCAGACCGATCAGTTCTTCATTTTTAAGTTCCAGAAGATAAACATTGCACAGCACAATGTTTCATTCTGTTGTCTTCAGACAGCCTTGTCCTGGATACTACTGTGTATGCATTACATATGATTCAAAGTGAAAAAAAGTTTCAAATACTTATCAGTCTTATTGAATGTGTGAATTTCTCTTTGGTGTTACTTTAGCTACAAGCAGTATTTTTTACCTCTAAAAATAATAATTTAAAAAATAGATAAAATTAGCTGGTAATACATTGATGACCAAATATATGTAATTAGCCAAAGAAATCTGTTTTTTAATGAATACAGCAAATTGAAATATCCAAAATAGATGGGAAATGTAACTCACAAGTTCACAAAATAGTGAGTCTTCTCATAGGAGCTTCCATACATGCTAGGACTAGGCCTACTGAAGCAAAAATAGTAGTTTTCCCTAAGAAGCTTGATTTAGATTTAAAGAAAACCTTCTCCTCTAAACAGGTTGCTCCATAGTTCACAAATAGTTGCAAAATGTCTTCTAGCTTTTTCTCAATCATTTATATAACCCCTTTATAGAGAGCGTGCCAAATTAGATAAATCTTTAGGAAAATTCACTACTTTGTATGTTTTTTCAGTTGTTTTAAACACAATGACAAAACTAGCTTGTCTGTCATACTTGGTGTGTCACCAGGACACCTGTTTTTGCAGGCTGTTCTGTCATTCTAAACCTGCGTGTTTCAGCACACCACAGCACGGTGGTGAAGCTGTGAAAAATCATTGTTTCAAGCCACTTGTAGATCAGAAAAGAAGAAGTTCTTAAAGTGTTCATCTCAGCATGTATTACTGTGAAACTTTCAAATGGAGAGCAATCATGCCACACAGTTTCGTATTTCTACCAACTCTTAACTTACAGGATGTCTGCTTAAGGAGCTCCAGTGACTGCATACACATCAAACCTTTCTGGCTTTCAGCCTCCAGGCTCTGCTTTCACTCTTACATGTGTGTGACTGCTATCAACAGATAGAAATGAAGGTTACTGAGAAGCTTTAAAACATCTACGAAATGCAGACTTAGGAATCTTGACTGTCAAAAACTGCTATGTTTCTTCTCTAAGATGGTCTTGCAACACGTAAGAAGGATGGAGAATTTCCAGAGAATGGAAGTTCTGGGATGTTTCTTACATACTGTTCTTTTTACATCTGTATCACAGTCATTAGATCTGTAAAACTCTGTCTTATGTCTGCAGGATGCTGCACCATGAAGCAAGGGCCCAGGCAGCCGTGCGTCCTGCTCAGACATCTCTGCTGCAGAGGTAAGAACCTTGGTTATGTGGCCTGGACAGATTGTGTTAATGAAGCACTTCAGGAATCTCAGCTACACTCTGTCAAACGGATGGCTCTACCTTTAACACTAAAGAATTAGAAATAAAGAGCTGGAGGGTATAGCAGAGTTTTTGAGTTCAGTAGATCACATGTCAAATAACCATGCCTTGGAAGATGTGGAAACTCCATCTTAAAGTTAGTTATTTTCCCTTTGCTAATCAAATCCTCTTGTAAAGTGATTTGCCTTGCAAAGTCTTACTGCATTGTTTAAAAACAGTAAAGTTACTGATTTAATAATGTCACGATGTAGTATGTTTGGAAAAATTCATACTGGATATTGATCAGTGTAACAGTTAAAAACAGTTGTTTTCCTTACACTTCAGCAATAAGAAATCTCGTCCAAAAGCAGAAAGACAGAAGGACAGATATCACATAGTCCTGAGAGATGTTCTTGTTAAACAAGAAGAGCAAGGATGTAACTTGATCCCCAAAGTATTAATGAAGTACAAGTTCTATTTGCAAGTGAAATTGCCTTGCATACTGTTTATAAATGTATTATATTCATATTTTACTGAATGTTTGTCAGCATTTTTAGGAATTTCTTAGAATTCAACACATTTTTGCATTAAAATGGAATTGTTACTGCATTATTATAATCAGAACATACACATTGTGTGAATAAATGTACTGCATGATTCTTAAAACTTCAGGCACTTCCAGACTCTGAAAGTATAACCATCACCAATCAGGTATAAATTAGACTTTCTAGAGAAAGGACAAAACTCAGCACCTATCAAAATTACAGAGCACCTCAGAGGGTATAAAAATACTTGAGAAGTGGTAAATATAGATATTTTTAGCCTACTTCTCCATTTGCTACTTCCTAGGTGAGTGTTTCTAATGGATTTACCCAAAATAACTCAGAAGAGCACCTCATATTCCAGAATCATGCTATCTCCCATTCCAGGGTATTTTGCCTGCATTTGTGTCCTTTGATTTCAGAACTGTGTACATTCTACAAAAAAAAATAATAATAATCATAGAAAATGAAGAAGCTTATACAGTGTTTGCATTCACTCTGAAATCCTTTGGGAAAAAGAAAATCCATTGCTATAAGCTAAGGAGAACAGCTGTAAAGGCCTGCACTATTCCTATAGATTTTATTCTGCTCCATCAGTGTGCATATTTATTATTGTGAATGCAAAAAACAAATCAATATCAACAATATATTCTAATTCTTGACAGAGCCAGAATAAGTTACACGAGGCAGTACACACTGATGAACATATGTCTGAAGAGGCATTGTATGTTTTTTGTTTTCTTATTAGTTCTGGTTGAGCCAGTTTTATTTCCAGCAGAAAACTCTGTTCAGTTCCTGTTGCCTTGTGACCCAATTAAGGTCAGTGCTTTATGCATCTCTGACTTCAAGAATCATAAAAAATTATTGCTTACTTCCTGGATGTGATTGTTATACGTAGATATCTTTTAGCATTTCCTAAGGCCAAAATATGTCACTAGTCTTGTTTTAGACATAGGAAACTGATGCATATCCATGTAAAATTGCTTGCTGCTAGTACCCAGCAGTTTGCAGGAAGAAGTGAGAATGGTAGTGCTGCTTGAACCTGGATCTAGCATTCCTTGCAGTCAGTGCCATAATTTTATACTGTGATACAATCTTACAGCGTGATCCAAATATGTAATTTTGCAACCTATATTTATACTTGTTCTACAAAGTAACAGAATTTCTCATCTGGGAGTAAGCTGTTCTGAATTTTCCTCTGCATTCAGCTTCCAACCTTGAAACATGTACGTGTGTCTCAAGGTTGGCCCAAGCCCGATTGTATACTTCCAAATTCCCTTCTTGTCTCTCCCCTCTCTCCTTCCCCAGCCCCTTCCTGTTTGAACAAACCCATTTAGAGAGAGCAGAGAGAGCCAGAAGGATAGGGTGGGGTTTTGTGCTTGTTCTGTTTTTCATTCATATTCAAATATGAATTATAAGGGAAGGGAGAAAAAAAAAGCTAAACTAATATCTTTAAGCTTAGCAAGCCATAGCTCAGTTTCTTAGAAGTCCTTTGGTGCCAGAGCATGTCTGCAGAGCTGCCCTACCTGGGCAGATGGATATTTTTCAGTACCCTTAATAGCATGAAACAAACGTAGCTGGTGTTGCACTGGTTTGAAACACAGCAAGTGTTGCTAGGAACAAAGGAGAATATAGAAAATAAAATATATAGGATATAAGAAAACAATTTTTTTCTGAAAGTCTCTTGTCATATAGGCCCTTCAAAACTGAGAAAGATCTTAATTGGTAAGTGCACAGATATTAACGAGCAAATAAGTGAAATTATGTGTTCTGTATGGATCCCTCTCCTTCAGCTAAAATAGCTACAAAGGGCATTGTTATTATTCTCTTAAGATCAGATTCTACAGCGTATCTATAGTTATATATAAGCATACATGCAACCAATTGTACACCTCTGTGTCTTCCTTTACATAAATAATCTTTTCAGTGACATTTCAGTAGCATTAATGCAGATGAAGCAGTTTGAGTAAAAGCTTACAGCCTAGTATTTTCCCCTTTAAAGGGACTTTCCTCAAGGGAATAATTGTCTCATTGGGCAACTAGGAGAAAAACAACTGGTATCCTGGAGATGCTGGGGATTTAGAATCCACATTGAGAATTCAGCCTAGCTACTAAACTTTCCATGAGGTCAGATGCGTCAGACCTGCAGTGAAGTTTGCCTTTGGGGAATACCTTCAAGTACAAAAAAGAATTTGCTTATCTAGCTATGTGTCAGATTCCTATAGAACATTCTTCTGTCCTTGACATAGCAGTTCCATAAAGTGGGCTCAGGTGTCACAGTGAAGCAGCTTATCAAAGACTGGAATTATTGATCAGGGTGCTGTTTCTTAGAGAGCTCTATACCTTTTTTTTCGTTGCTGCAGCTGCAGTAAAGCGTCAGTGCTGCTGCAGACTCCAGAAAACAAAACTGCATTCATAAGACAAAAATATTTGGAGTAAGGGACTTGTATTGCTGTCTTTGGAGAATCTATGCTTAGCCAAACAAAGCCTATCTGTGATACATGAAAGGGATAAGGCATGTTTAGAAAATTCAGTAGTCATTCATTTAATTGCAAGAGATAATAAAATGAGTAGATTCAATAATGGTTACATCCTGTACTTCAAAAGCAAGCATTTATTTGGAAAAGTATGCTGAATTGAGCAAATTACAGTCTGAAGAAGGAGGTAGGCTTCTATCATCCTTGTCAAGCAAAATTGGCAGCTGAGTTCCGCCAACCACTCAGTAAAAGATAAAAAACGTATGCCAATCTTATTGTTTCAGAAACAGCTCCAGAAAAATCTGTGTGGATGTTATATAAGGTGTATAGAGCTTATTTATAGATTGCATGACAATTTTGCCTGGCTGGCTGCTTACTGGCCCTAAGAGATTTATGAACTGAAGATAGAAAACAGGCAGGTCAGGAAATCAAGTTAGGAGAGAAGCAGTAAGAATCACCAGTCATCAGATCCCAAGGTACGTGGGTTTGGGTGTATGTACTGTGCTACAGCAGTCTTGGGCAGGAAAACACTGCATGGAAAACACAGAAGGAAAAGTTCATACTGAGTATGTCAAACCACAGCCTGAGCAGGCTCAATGGTGTGTGATTCCAAGAGACATCCCTATTGCACTACATTTCCTCACTCACTGGAGGAGAGAGAATTAGTATGAGAAATTCATGAAGATCATGGGAAGAGATGAAGCAGGGAAGCTTCTTTACAGAATTGAGTTGCATTAAAACCAGCTAAAGGAATTAAGTGTTATAATGCAGGACCCGTATCTACTGTGCTATTCAGCTGCTGCTAAGAAAGAAGATTTGAAACAAAGGGCTGGCTTTCTTCTATCTCTAAAAAATAACCTCTTTTGTACATGAGTACAAGCCTAACTTATATAAAAAAAGAACTTTCTGCTGACCTCTAAATTCCGTTATGGTAAATATCCCAGATCTCAAACCAATCATCCAAACAAGATCCTGATTCTGCAAAACCCTTTCTTGTGAGCACCTGTTAGAGAAAGATGTGCTTATAAAATTCAGGTTTCCAAGCAACAAAACAAAACACACATAAAGTGAAACATCTCTCAGGCCACTACCCAGGGGAACTGATGGAAGCAATTGCCTTATTAGTAAAGACTGATTTTCTGAAGCCAAGCGATGGTATGCCAAGGGTCCGGGAAAGATTTTGAGTTACTTGAACATATGACATGCCCTTTGTCTTAACAGAGCCATTATTTCACCGTGCCTGCCTGAATGCTTGGGCTGGTTGTGAAAACAATCAAACATAGAAGCTCTTGACCTGTAATACCAGAGTAAAGAAAGATGGGCACACACTGCAGCTGTACTGCCCATAAAGAGGGCAACTTCAGTTATTCAGTGCTGGATAAGCAAGAACATGCATAGTTTATGTCTTCACTAAAAAAAGAAAAAAGTAAAGCAGTAACATGACTTTCTCCTTTCATTCCACCTTTTCCCCAGTATCCATAATTCAGCTAAATGCAGAATTCTGTGTTGAAAAATCATAGAAGAAAGAAAATCATTTTGAAGTCATGACTTGTATTTCTTAGATAAATTACTCTTTTGACAACACTTAAAGATGGGGGATGTTTTGCTTTTTATGTACAATGTAGACCTTTTCACACTATGCATTTCACAAGCACTCTCTTAGCATCTCCTCTGTGCTATTGTTTATGAATGTTCTCATTTACTTTAAAGAAAGTCTCACTTCAGTTCCCTTCCTATCTATACCTCTGCTGTATTTATAACTCTCCAGCTCCCTCCAGGGTTGTCAATACATGGCTTCTATCCCAATCAGTTATCTTGTTTAAAGAAAATCCTGTTTACAGTTTATCCTGACTGCAGAACAGCCTTGTTCATAGCTCCCACACGTAGCACAGAAGAAATGGGTTATGGCAGTGGGCTTCAATATCCAGAGTTGGATGCTCTGATCTTTTCAGTTTTATTCTTACCTTTGCTATGGAGTCTGATTTTGAATTATTTAGTTCCTTTGCTTTAAATGCAGTGTGGAATGAATGTAGTAATACAAAACAGCACTGCAAATTTAGTCCACGAACACTTGGAAAGTATTTTGATATTTTTTTCATGTTGAAAGAGGTGAAGAAACTTGAATTCTTGTTCTAAAAATGGGATTTGAAATCCTTTGGCAGAGATACAGGATGAGATAGAATCCTACTGTGTTTTGTAGCATTCATACCTGGATAAATAGAGCCTCTCTACGTGTATATTTTTCTTAAACAAAAACATTCACAGAAAAAAAAAAGGATGGATTTTTTTTTTTTTTTTTTTTTTAAACCCAACTAACATTTGGAGTAAGGTTTTAAAGGGTTAAGGAACATTCAAAAGCTGGAGAGTCACACCAACATAAACCACAGGCTTTCCCCAGTGGGAACACATCTCCATGAGCAAGCACAAAACTAGCAAGGAAACCCAGCAGCAATGTGAGTTGGTTACTTCTCCATGAGCTGAACAGACTAGTTGCAGATAAATTCTACTCTTAAGTGATTGTTGTGCGCTGAGTTTTGATGCTTCATTAAAGACATTTTTACTTGCAAATGTAACAGTTGGAAACCAGGTTTTTATGTTCCACTGTCAAGAACACACTGACAAATTTCATACGTACAAAAGCTCAGCAACAGCTGTAATATTTCCTGTGTGTGTTTAGGATGACGTATGCTGTTATATTACTAATGTGTATTATGTTAATTCAATAAAACCTAAAGACCACTGTGTCTTTTGTATCTTCTACCACACTGGTACCAGTAGGTATTTACATTGGTGATACAACAGCAGCAGAACAATCTCAATAATTGTTGATGTTTCCAATTTTGAGGTTATGCACCAAAGCCTCCAACTCAGTGAAATTCCACCTTAACTTTAGTGAATCCTGAAGGGTTTAGAGCTAGAAAAAACAAGCAAACAAACCAGGAAAACAGCACTACAGAATACTGACGTGTCAATATGGTATCCATCACCTAATTAAAAATACAAAAATAATATATGTTGACAATT
The DNA here is from genome assembly GCF_987193195.1 of Phasianus colchicus. Classification (NCBI taxonomy): domain Eukaryota; kingdom Metazoa; phylum Chordata; class Aves; order Galliformes; family Phasianidae; genus Phasianus; species Phasianus colchicus. Next base: position 5,648,063 of record NC_143457.1, read on the forward strand.
TCAAATAAGTGAACTTCCTGTTTTGATTACCAGGTAGTATTTCAAAGAGTAGTTTTATTTTCTTTGATTTTAGTATTTTTAAAATAAGGGATGAAATTGTTTCATTTCTCAGTGTTTATATCTTCGACTTAATGTCTTAGTCATGTGCACTATGGGCCACCATCATAGCACACCTAGAAATAATTTAGCTTGCCAACAGTTTTAAAAGAGCACCCAAGAGAGGAAAAAAAAAAAGTAAAAAAAGAAAAGACATCTTAAAAAACAACTTCTGTCAGCAGCTTATAGTATTAGAAACTTAAAAAGCAAATGTGTTTCTCACCATTTCAAATGAGAGTTGATTTTTGCATTTCCATTTGTTGTTATCATTGGCTTAGCCAGTTTCACTTCTTGCGTCTCCCATAGTTCTATACTGGAGCTTCAAATCCTTACAGGAGTCCCCCAGACAAACAAATAAGATCAAATGACAAATAAGTAAACAAACAATGAATGACACTTTGTGTTTTCACACTGCCAAAATTAATGTTGGAGTCTAAGCTAAAAGCACGATGTGGTTTACTGATGTGCACTTTCAGCAGATGTACAGCTAGATAGGATATCACCCTTTGGCATTTGTTAGTGACCATACAGCTATTTATTAATTATTAATCTGTTACTGTGAGTGTCTGGCTATGACAGAAGCTTAGTAGGTTCTCATACATATGCATGAGTAAGTGGGTGACATGGTATGGATTCTAAATGCTCGCTGCTTCCCAAACCAGGCAATTGCATTTGGCACTGAGCTGAGTCCTCTCCTCATGCTTTCAGATTTCAACTTTCTGCCAGTCTTGTGGAAGGCTGCATATTAGTAACACATCTCATAAGAAGGCTGTCAGATATGATTTATGTGCACTGTTCTGCTTTATCTGTATGGACTGCATTAGTTTATTTTCAACACCATGCTTGCTTAGCCTGAGTAACAGCTGAAGTCAGGCCTGTGTACTTGCTTTTGCCTGCATACGTAAGGCAATCACAGAACTGGAGTGAGGTCTTAGGAACAGAGATTCAGGCAGGGCTGTGTGGTGGTAGAAGAGCTATAGCTCATTTCTTCCTCCTCTTGTATCTGCTGGGAACAGCCTGCATCCCAGATCACATGACAAGCAATTAGTGGCTCAGGCCTCTCCCCATGCTCTCGCTGCAGCTGTACTGATGTCTATTCTTGCTATGCTAGTGAAAGGTAGTGAAGCAGGTGCTGCTACTGTTCTTTTCCCAAGAACAACATTGTGCTCTGGAAATCAGTTGGTAATGGAATAAGCCATGTTTGGTAGAGCTTATTCTACTCTGCAAATGCAGCATATACTCAGAAATCATTCTTGTAGGGAATATATATGCTGTATAAAGCACTGTAAAGCACTACTTGCACAGGCACACATCCCAGACGTGGCTTGATAGGCAGACTTTAGAACTGAAAGCATTGTGAGCTACATCAGTGTATTGCTCTACTTGACCTAGCACTGCATACAGTGCTTCTACCATGGCTGTATTACCTCTGTGATCCTAGCAGGGATCTTCACGTGTACACACACATAGGCCACAAGGTAGTGCCAGTTTGTACAGACCTAGCTCAGAGGTCTTTAATATTGCATCACACTTCCTACATTGTCTTTCTCCTAGCACACTTAACATGCACTTCCAGAGGTCAGCTATAATGCTGTTTGGATTGTTGATGGGGTTTCTTTGTTGTTGCTTTTGCTCTTTTTTTGTACGTTTTTGGTCTGAGGCTCAGACTGGCTGGCCTAGCAAGCTGTTATTAAAGGACATCAAAACTTAGGTAAAATCTAGGTGTTGAGATTAGCCTGTTAAAAATCAATTTTGACTTGATCCAGGTTCTGTTTTCATAGTTTTTCTTCCTCTGTACTTGTGGAATATTTCTATTATGGCTATATACCCACTGTCATCACTGACATTTTTGTAGAAGCAGGACTGAAGGGCAGAAGTAGTTGCTTTTACCATTCTTTATATTGTTTGTTTTAGGAACGAGGCCCAACTTTGTGAGCAGTTACAAAATGCAAGTCAACCATCAGAATATTTTCAGGATCAAGTCTTGTCATTAAGAACCACTTTGTCTTCCACACTGCCTTTCTTCAGCACTGTATCTGAAGGTGTTGGGTGTAAATGCAAACCATTCTACAGTTATCTGAGTGTTCACTCAGCACAGGAAAGGCTCAGATATCTTCCCTGCAGAGCTGCATATAAGAAGATGGAGGAAGGAAATCTGGAGAGGAAGCTGAACTTCCTGTGCCAGAGTTTTTATGCTGGAGCCTTCCCTGAATTCAAAACAATGCAACAACAGCTTGAAATATGAATCACTAGAACTGCAGACATGCAATATTGGATTACTTGCCAGGGAGAAAGATCCTTGTGCATCCATGACTGCAAGTAGGGATTTGTGTTCTTTGTAAATCCCTAACAGAAACAATCTGACTAATTCTTGGACTTAGTAGTTGCCTCTTTCTTCCCCCACCCCACCTCCAGCCTGATAAGAAACTCCCTCTTTGTAGTTTCATTTCTCTCAATGTTGTTTCAGATTTGTGAAGCAACTAAATTGGTCTTCTAGATTAATAATGAACACAAGCTGAGTTAAAACAGAAATGGGTACCAAATGGCCAGCTTACAGAATCAAGCCTAAGCAAACAATTAGGGGAGGGAAAAAGTAAGAAGAGCTGTGGAAATCTTTAAACTAAACAGGTATATGTACACACTTACATTTTATAATTACAAATGGATAAAAGATATCAACAAATGAATTCCATAAGTTCTCAACTTATCCTAATTTTGAGTCCTGTTACTTTATTACTGATGTTACACAGCATCTCACCGGGTCACATCACATTTGTAATGTGAGGGAAAGCACAACAGCAGAGAAGAAGGTCCTAAGCTGTAACAAGCGCAGGCTTGCTGAAATACAACAGCCATGGGCACAGAAACAAAGGAAAAGAAGCTGCTTACCTTCTGAAGGCCTCTAGCATACAGGGATCTCCAACAAGATTCCCTTGTCTCCGCTGCCAACCATTACATGAGGGCTGGGAAGGGGTGGATCCTGGCTCCAGCCCTTCTGATCACTCAGCTACATTTCATGCACCTGAGCTCCCCTGGGCTGGCCCTGCCTTCCCACCAGGTGCTCCATCACTGGTGCAAGCTGTGACTTAGCATTTCTGCTACACTGGTTAAAGCACAGAGATTTTGGATTTAAAGTTTCACACATAAAATAGAGAGATGCATTGGAAAGGAGAGAGGTAGGAATCAATAAGAAATTTAGATTTATTTATTTATTAATTAGAGCACAGCACCAAGCAATCGTTTTCTGGTATTGCTAGCTATAATTCATGTAAGAAAATGAGGCCAATTTTTTTTTTTTTAATCAAAAACCAATCATTTGGCTTGAAAGCTATGGAACAAGGGCATGCTCTGATGAAACAGCTTTCTTGTTGACAGTGAGAGAATCTGGAGAAAAGAAGTCTTCGTTTTCAGGGCTAGAACAGTGTTATTCCTTATGTTCTTTTTTTAATCCAGGTGATTTCCTGTATTTCTAAAATGTAATCTCCCACAGGAGGGAATACCTGCATAGCATATTCTACCCAGAAGCACCATGCAAAGCAATAGGTGGATTGTACTTATTTTCCTGCTGTCAAGCAGCTCATCTATTTCTGATTAATCAGGTCACGTACAAGCATCTCCTCTGCTCCTTTTCTGATTTAGTTTTGCCTGTTTTCTCACCACCGGGACACAGATCAGCAGCACACTGAGCTGACCACTCTAATTACAAGCCTGTGCTGAACTCTCACTGAAAAAAGCATTGCATAGGTAGCATCAGCAAAGCATACAGCCTGCCAGCATGATGTGAGGGGTAAATAGGATGATTAGGAATATCACTCACATGATGTTTCTCATGGTTTTCTTTATGCAACTGTTTATTCTAGGCCTACATCCAGTAGAAATATGTTTAATGTCACAGTTAAATTCAGGTGAAATTCGTAAATGATTGAGGATCCAGGCAAGTTGGAAAGAAGATGTTATTAAATATTTTGATGATTAAAGGATTGAAGCATCTGACATAAAATGAGAGTATGAGCAAGCTGGGGTTATTTAGCCTCAGGAAGAGAAGACTCAGGAGAGATCTCACCAATGTGTATAAATACCAGATGGGAAAGCTTAAAAATAGGTGGACTTCTCAATAGGTACCCACTGACAGGGCAAGAAGCAGCAGCAAGAAACTGAAATGGAGGAAACTTCACTCAAACATTCAGTATGCTACTTTTACTGTAAGAGTGATCAGACGTTAGAACAGGTTGTTCAGAGAGGTTGTGGAATCTGTCCTTGGGTAATTCAAAACCATATTAGACAAGCTCCAGAGCATGTTGACCCTGCTGTGAGCAGCGTTTGACTAGTGGTGTCCAGAGGTCCCTCCTAAACTCAGTTTTTCTGTGATTCCATAATTGCTTTCTATTTGACCAATGGAGAATACAGGAAAGGACATTTTTTCTTCCAAATATTCTTAATTAAATTCTGTGAGGTCAAGCATCTGAAAAATTGATGTGTACATAGGTCAGTTAGGCTCACTGATACCATCTGGTGGAAGAAGGCAGACTGCAGGCTAGGTGGAATAACAGATGTGTGGGGACAGTTCCTCAGAGATGCATCCATCCTTAGGATAAAGGGCTGGCATCCATCTCCTTCCCCTTCTCCTCAGGCCAAGTCACAGACACTACAGGAACGTGTAACAGAGATCACTGCACCTGCAGGAATTCCTGACCTACGTACTCCACACTCGCTGCTTAATACAGTAAACCAATCCTCAGGACAGCCAGATCTATTTTATTGACTGGGAGCATAGCACATGCTGCACGGTGAATAAATGGTATTTGGGGGGCAGCGAGACAGACAAAGGCAAGCTTAAGGCAGGAAAAGAAATGGCTTTTCTGACTCGTACTGCATCCAGACCCTATTGATGCTTTGCTCTGGATGCTGCTGGTTTACCACTTAATACTCTCCAAAGATTCTAATGCATTGATCATAAAAACCACTATAGATGTACCACTTTACTTATATTGTTAACGAGCTTGGCTATAAAAGGATTTGCAGCCTGAATTTCATCACAGAGCCAAGGTATAATTTGCTCAGGGCTATAAAGCCTATAAATTATTGAGGCAATTTACTTGCAAGCCTGAATTTTCTTTCTGAGCACAAGGGCTCATGGTGAGCGCATGTGTGTGCGAGAGGAGAGACAAGACTGCAAGCTGCTGCCAGTGATGTAAGCACTGCCTTGCTCCAGCAGTGCGTCTCCCCATCATAAGCTCTTGCACACAGCCAGCAAATAACAGAAAATAGCTGCCAAAACAATTATTATGGACAAATGGGAGAAGAAGAATTACATGTTGAACAGTGCCAGATGAGCACCAGATTCAATTCACAATAGATATGCACTTCAGTTAATTACTGAGAGGAGCTTTTCCCTTAGAGATGTCACAAAGCTTGTGCGGATGTAATCAGAGTTTAGCAGATGTAGTAATGGTGTAAATGCTAGACTGACAAATCAGAATTCTTAGGTCCTCCATCCAGCTGAGCATGCGGGACCCTCTGTGACCACATTTCCACTGTGGTAGGCACTGTGGGGAGAATTTCCCATTCCAAAGGATGCCTTAAACAGATCAACAGGAAAGGTGAAGAAAAAGAGACAGGAGAAAGGAAGTAGCTTTGTGGAGGTCACCCTGCAGGCTTCTAAACACGTCACAATAGCACACACACAGGCAGCTGCAAGCTGATTCCCTTGGCCAGGGAATGGAAACCTTCAGCATCACTGTAGCTCTAATAAATAGTATCCCTTATAATGTCTTGTTTTAAAGCTTCAGAATACTTTAAGAACTGGCTATAAGCATTATGTACATATACATTAATTGTCATTGAATTAATTCCCATCCACCCACTTCTAGTTTCTCTTTAGTGGCTCTCAGAGAGCCAGACATTGAGACATATCAAGGCTGTTTGGAAACAAGTGAGAACGGACATGTGGTTAGACACGTGGTTAAGAGTAATAAAACCAAATGTAAGCTGGGCTCTTTTTCTGCAGCTGAGTTTTATTTTTTTCAAGTCGTGCAGAATGCAATTATAGAAGCAAAAAGTGCTTTCAGTGACAAAACCAGGAACCCTGTCAACATACATAAGAACAATCAAAGAACAATCCTATCTTTTGGATCCCCTTTACAAGCTCGATAGGGTAGATACAAAGAACACCATGCCTATCTGGGTTGGGAGCTTTTGAAAGTATCCTGTTTGAACCTCACTAAGTGGCATCAACCATCAGCAGAGTTTTCTAGGATCACGAAGTCAGATCTCACACAGAGAGATAAACAGAGCTAGAAAGAACACAAAGAAAAAGTTAAAATGGAAATTTATATGGAAAGCAGTGGTAGAAACACAGAACAGTAATCTCAGTTCTAAACTCTCAGATTTAATTAGTGAGTTTTAAAACATTAATCAAAGTTAAGTTCATTTTAACTTACCACTCATTAAGGCTAAGAAATATTACCATCCTTTTACATTTGCATTGCAAAAATGCAGGTTGAATAGAATCTTCTCAAAGCTATTTTTATAGCCATTAACAAGAAATCATCTTTCTCTATCTTGCCTTTATTTATGATCTTTATATCTGGAGAGATATATTTCATGCAATTCTATTGAGCAAATGAAATGGGTTAAGTGGGGATGCAAATAATGCACAGTTGTCGGGGGGCAATAATCTGCCTCCTCACAGACAGGGTCGGGGTGAGCTTTGGTTATCAGTGGTGAGAAGTCAGATCAAGGGCTCAGACATCACTACTGAAAATGTGAGGAGCAGACTGAGCTGCTTTTAATCCTTAAATAGTAAATGTTTAAAGAAAATCCTATGTTCTGTGTGTAGATTAGTTCAAGGAAATAGTTTATTTTGAATTAATGAACCACGTTGTAAGGCAAGAGCCTTACAATACCCTCCATGGGCATCTAGTGTTTTGATACTGTGGCTAGCAGCAAATATGAGCAAAGGGAATGGGTCTCCTTGCAGCATGGTAGGTAGTCTGTCAGGAACTTCTGAGAACTCACATGACAGTAGCATTGTAAAAGCAAAACATGCACCCTTGTGATTTTATTCCCCTTTTTTTCCTCTAGCAAACTCAGTCCTTGCATTGCAAAGTAACCTCCCTCTGCAGAGCTGGTCAGAGCCCAGGCTCAGAACCTTGCCTCTTGGCAGTACCACTGAGCAGATCCCAGTGATCACACAAGGCGATTCACTGAAAAGCGAAGGACTGCCCTCTTGTGTCAGTCACTGTTTTTTCATGTACCTCATTTTATATTCCTGCCTACTCACAACAAGAGCGCTCTGCCTTGTCTCTCTAGCAGTACTAGAGAGTTCAGTGTTTTAGCCCACTGATTGCTGTGCTACGAAACAAAAAATGGAAAGTTTGAGTAATCCACACATATATTTACCACCTTGACAGACAGTTCAGAACACAAGAAATACAGAGAAAACATGTTGGCTAAGTGCAAGCTAGGCAAAATTTGCTAAAGTTCTTTGTGAGATAGAAATGCAATTTCTGTTAAAAATTAATTACATTTATTGTTTTACATACAAGATTTTTGGTTTTGACATTTTCCTCCTAGTCTCTCTCTAATTTCATGTCTGCTGAGTTTTCAGTTTGTCCTGGATTTCCTCATAGCTATAATTAACATAATATAGCACATTAGACACCATGCTACATTTCTTACATTAAGCTTTCAAAACATGTTTGTTAGTGTGCGCATAATGACTCAGAAGAGAAATTAGCCCTCTTCTATGATACAATCAGAAATACAGATACAAATGTGATTTGGTGGCATAAAGAATTGCCTGTGTAGGCCATTGTGTTAAATCTTGATTTTTACACATGAAAGGTTGACAAGGGGTATCTCATGTTTGCAAGACTGCTTTGAAATTCCCCAGAATTTTCCTGTTTAGTGAAAGCAAATGTTACCAAGATGGGAAGAAATGTACTTGGGAGAAATTCACACTGCAGAAAATGATTATGAACTTGATGCTGACACTGGCAGGCAATGTAATTAGCTCTTTGTGGTCAGTTACAACTGATTAGATAACACAGTTTTTCCATAAACCTTAAACTGATGCCACGTGTGTTATCTTCTTATTTACTTCAGTCTTTAAAAATAAGGAAAAACTACTATGTAGTTAAGTGCTTGTCAAGTTCACACTGATAACCCCTCCAGGTGAGATGTCACATGGGTTCTCATGATGGTAGTGTCATGTTCTTCTGAAATAGCCAATTATTATGTATTTTCTGCATCTAAAACAATTGATATTTTCCAATTCATTCACTGTATTTCAAACCCACTGTGCTCAATCAGCAAAGAACATGAATATTGAAACACATTACTAATACTCAACCAAGTATGGAAATCTCTTTGAAACTAATTTGTACTTCAAGTGGCACAAAAAAGTAGCAAAAGGATCCCACACGCAAGCCAGCTCATCTTGAAAATAGATTTAAAGAAAAAAGAACTACTCAAAAACAATCCCTTCAAGTCTTATGACCAACAAAAATAATCTCTCTCTTATCTGTTTCATTCCTTGTCTGTAGCTGTGAAACATAAGGTAATGCATTTTCCTCCAAACACTTTCCTGTCCTTGTTTGCAGTCATTCTTCAGTTTAAGGAACACATGTCATTACGTAGTGACAAATTTAGCACCCCAGCAGTTTGCTGAGCAGTTAAAGTTCTTAAAATAAAAGAAACTATAGAGAGACAGAGTATCACTGACTCTCTAGTGTGAGTTTATAGGATTCTACTTTCAACTCCAGTTTGGGAAAGCTCTGTTCAGGAGCAGCAACTTGCTTTTTGTACCATCTGACTGTTTCCAAGATGGCAATATCCCTGTGGTCTTCTGCTGGGCACGGGGAGTTATTTTTCTTAAACAGGCGATGAAGAAGCATCCATGTCCCACCTTTATAGGCACTTTTAAACTGCTGCCCTTTATCATGATCTGTTAGGATAATCATCTTTCCATCATAAGTTTGTCTTACAAGACCAAATTCTTCATGTCCTCTTTAACTTTCGTAGTCCTTCCATTTCTTTACTCCCCATCCAAAATGAGCTAGAGCTGAGGCTGTTCTTGTGTTGCATCTTCTGAATTTGGCTGTGTTGCTAGATCTCTGTTGATTACGTCAGGTGAATTCTGGCTGGGATTCTGCCCCCCTGGCATCACCTGTCCAGGGATGTCACTGAGTTTCTGGCTGACCAGTGCTACTTCAATGTGTTGTTTACCCATCTGGACAGCTTCATCATAAGAAGGCGGCAAATCCATTGCGTAGGGACTGTAAGCTGGAGGGGATACAGTGCTCCTATCCATACCCACAAATATTGAAGGGATAGGGGCGCTCGGAGGGTACTGAAATGAGCTATATGCTGTGAAGAAAAGAAATGGAAAGGAAAAAAATCAACAATTGCATGGAACCCTGATATATAAAGGGCTCATCCCATTTTTCTCCGAGAAATTATAGCTTGCCTTTTGCTTGCAGAATAAATGCACGCTGTACTAAAAGCTAGCACTATAGAATTACCCATGATAGAATCTATATACATTTAATAAAACCAAACAAACAAACAAAAAAACCCACTATCAGAAGAGCAAACATCTGCACATATTGCCATCAGCTACTGTTGTAAAGCTCCTGACAGAGTAGGGGTAACCCAGAGGATACCTACAGGTCACTGTGCTGTGAGCAGTGCTGTCGCTGTCAATAGCAACAACAGTCAGATCATAGGGGTGCCGAGGGAAGGGCTGAACTGGAGGCCTCTTCTTCCGGCAGCAGAACTTCTTGCAGCTTGCTGTGATCCCACAGAGTAGGAGCATGAACACAGTCAGCAAGATTAACCTTAGAGAGGGTGAAGAACACCATAATGTCATCAGTTTTACTTCTTCCAGAGCCAGCTATAGTTGCACTGTAAATGAGCGAAAGACAGGTCAAACCTCCTCTTAATGGGTCCTGGATCCAGAATTATAAAGCTGAATCACAGACAGTCAGAATTGGAAGCACTCTGACTACTGGTACCATCCTTTCTGGCTTACAGATTCTGTGATGTTAATGATCCTGGGTTGTATATTCAGCTTGTTTGCAATGAAAGTGGAAAGGAAATGCAAGTATAACCTTGCAAAACCACTGTGCCTTGAAAATGCAACCACTGTCTCTAGGTATGGTGCAAGAAAGTAATATACACTGGGGGCACACTTAAAATGGACCTAGAGTAAAAGGAAAACTCTGAACTGAAATTAAAGAACACTAATTTTTTGTACAAGATAGAATTTTTGAGGAAGTGCTGCACTCTGCATCTTCTGGTGCTAAGAAGGAGTACCTGCAAGTTTGGAATAAAACCTTGCTTTCTCTTATTACAGTCAGGAATGGAGGTAGATAGAAGAAACACACAGACCCTCTGAATACAGTGTAAGCAGCCTACAGGCCTTGGCTCTCATGTGTGAGAAGTACACACTGTCCTGCTGGAACTTTGCAATGAAACATTCCTCCAGTGCAAGGAGTGTGACCTCATCTCTAGCCAGTGGGTATTTCCTCGCACTACCAGCTCTGCATGCTGGTGTGCAGTGACAGTCATGCCTTCACATACTGCTACCCTTGGAGGAAGGCAGAAATCACCTAAGGAGAGGTATCTCAGCACTAGCTCATTAACTTTCATGATTTTAACTCTGCCTAATTACAGAAGCCTTAAAATATTTTATGCAACCATATGTATTTTTAAACAGTCCTATATCAGCATGTTCTAAGAAAGCAAAGAATAGCAAATTAGCTCAGACAGAATGATGATTAAAACTAATCAATTCAATCTGTTACTATCAAAATTAATATGTTATGTGACAGAATACAAACTGCAAAAATAACATTAGGATACACAGAGTGCATGTTCAGGAAAGAGACAAATACACTTGAGGCAAGACCTTTGCCTCACTTACTATTATTCTTTCATTCAGCTTGAGATCAGAATGAAAAATCAACACCATAAGCTCACAGCCTCTTGTCCCATAAAAGGGAGAGCACTGAGGACTGCACTTGAGGCAGTGCCAAGTCCTAACAAGTCCGTTCTGTGCAGCTGCCATTGTGTCCCAAGTTGTTTATTTAGGAAGAACAAAACAAGATCTACAGCTGAACTCTGCTGTACTCGGAATGGAAAGATGACAGACCCCCAGATGAATGCTGTGCTCTGCCTGACACCTTATCTCCTCTGCCATCCCATCTGCCATGCACTCCCCTGGCGGCTTTCCCTGAGCAGTCCTTCCACCATCCTGACTGAGAGGAGCGTTCCATTACCTTACTGCAACTCCTGCTCACGATGTGTCCATTTATTGAGTAAGATTAATAATAAACTTACCAGACATACCACAGACTTGTCCAATGAGACATGTTCTGAGGGCATCTGTGAAGAAAGGTGATAATTCACTGATTTTAATACCCACACTCAAACGGTGAATACATAGCGGGGAATCAATTTCATGCGATTTCTGAGGTGTAAAAAGGGAAGCGATTAATAGGAACACAGAACAAAAATCCTTCAGATTTCATTTCAGAGGACTGTTCTTCGTAGCTGTAACGTTACTCCAGCTAAGAACATGCAAAACCCACTGTAAAAGTGGGGCTTTGGTGAACAAGTGCTTTCAAGGAGAGAGAGCTACACATGCTGGATTCCCATGGCGCTACAAAATAGTTCTCTCACGTTACCCTCCATGAAGCAGCTGTCTGAAAATCCCAGCCTAAGACAACTTCCCACTTCCCCCGCTTCTTTTTAAATTGCTTTTTCATAGCTGCAGTACAACCAGGAATATCTTACTCAGATCTACTCACAGCACAAAAACCCACAAGATAAGGAGATCAGCTGTAACACATTTCAGACACGGCAGCACTCCAAGTGGAGACTTGGAATGGATTTGATGCAGAGCGGTGCTTTTGGCCCCAGAGAGGAGCCTGCCGGCTGACTCCCAGCAGCTGACACTTCCGAGTCCTTAGGAAGAAGAGCGCTGTGCAGCTCCGTGCGTGCAGCAAGGGCAGCCAAGTCACGGCCCGGAGCTGGGAGACAAATCTTCCTTCTGACCCGATACTGCCACTCGACGAGGAAGGGAACAGATTGGGAAACGGACATTTGAAAAATTTCGATTACTCACTGATCAGAGTCCTTCTTGCTATCTCCAGAAGAGCAAAGCAGTGCCTAAGAAAGGGGAAAAAAAAAAAGGATCACGAAACCAGACGGGCAGCAGCAAAGCGCCGCCGAGTCCCGCAGCAGGTGGCGGGCCGAGCACCGCGGCGCTGCCCAAGGACGAGCGGCTCCGCGCCCAGGCCGCTGCGCTGCGGGGGGAACAACCGCGGATCGCCCCAATGGAGCGGAGCTGCCCCGCCCCGCGCCGCGTACGAGCGGCCCCTCGGCACTCCGTCCCGCACCGCCGCCCGACTCCGTACCGCTGCGAGCCGAGCGGAGTCGAGCCGCCCGCCGCGGGGAGGAGCCGAGGCGGGGCCGAGCCCGCCGGGCCCCCGCAGCGCCGTGGTTTCCTGCGGGGCTCCCCCAGAAGGGCCCCTCCGGGCTCCTCTTACGCGTTCCGGGGTTCCCGGGGTGCCGGCGCGGCTCCTTGCAGCCGCCGCGGGGCTGTGATTCGGGATGGCCGCGCACAGTAGAAGCCGTGAAGTTGGGAACGTGATACAAAAGGAGTCCGGATGGAGACTCTTTGAAAGGGTTGATAACTACAGGACAAGGGGAAATGGTTTTAAGTTAAGGGAGAGAAAATTTAGGTTGGATATCAGGGGGAAATTCTTTACTATGAGAGTGCTGAGGTGCTGGAACAGCTGCCCAGAGAGGCTGTGGATGCCCCGTCCATCCCTGGAGGTGTTCAAGGCCAGGGTCCCAAATGGGACCTGGGACCCTGGGCAGGTATGAAATGTGGAGGTTGGTGGCCCTGCCTGTGGCAGGGGATTGGAGATTCGTGATCCTTGAGGTCCCTTCCAACCCTGGCCATTCTGTGAAACAGCAGTCAGTGGTTTCACCAGAGGTGTTAGACTGCTGCTCATTGATTTTTAAAAATAGATAATGATCAGATTTGCTAGCAGCTGAGCACACACCTGGGGGCTGTGAAGTTTCAGAGATATTATAATGTAGTGAAAAAGAAATGAGAAATTAGGAACAAAAAGCAGCAATGAAGCTTCGGGAAAACATCATTTGTGTTTTTAAAAAGCCTTGTTAAAACACATTGAAACACTTGAAAAGGTTTTGATGGCTCTCTGAATACGGGCTTGCTCCCAGAGAAGGTAACCGTGTTCAACGGTTATAACATTTATAAATTCAGTTACAATTCCTACATGTTGGTGTGGCTGTCTTGCAATTTATTATTTGGGAGAAAAAAATGTGAGGAAATATTTTGTTGCTTTGATTATACTAATCCCTGTAGCAACTTTCCCCTTCTGAATGATAACTTTTGTGCGGTTCTCTTCACAATGAAGCCTAGCTATTGTAGATGGATCACACACACCCAGAGCATTAAGAAGCTCCTCTTGCTTGTCTTACCATCAGGGAGGAAGAAAACATGCATCAAAAGCTAACTGTATCCATACAAAAGGAGTATTTCTGCATCAGGGCTGAAGGTGACTCAAAGGTCAGATGCTGTTGAAGCAGTGGTACAGCAGAGGTCAGTTACATGGCAGGAAACTAATGTGAGTGCTGGGGCATAAACCAGGCAGCAGCTGAGCACCATTCGACCTTTTTCTCCCTCCCCACCTCTCCCAGTGGGATGGAGAAGAGAATTGGGGAAAAAAAAAAGGCAGAACTCATAACTTGAAATAAAGAGTATATATTAAGACAGAAAAGAAAGAGAGGAGTAATAGCAACAATAACAACATATATATACAAATAAAGTGAAGCACAACACAGTTGCTCACTACTCACCAAGCGATGCCCAAGGAGCAGCTGACCCCCAGCCCATTTCCCTCAGTTTTATAGTTTTTTACATGATGTCATATGGCATGCAATATCCCTTGGGCCAGCTGAGGTCAGCTGCCCTGGTTCCAGCCCCTCCCAATTCCTTGTGCCCCCAGCACCTCGTGGGCAGGACAGATGCTGAAAAACTGAAAAGTCCTTGGCTCTGTGCAGCACCGCTCAGCAACAACTGAATCATCAGTGTGTTATCAACAGTTTTTCTTTGGAAGCCAAAACACAGCATAATACCAGACAATATGAAGAAAACCAACTGTCCCAGCTGAAATCAGGACAGCTAGCCACTATGCAGAATGATCAGAATGGTAAGACTGGGTAAACAACAAAAAAAAAACCCCACAACTAGACCTATAAAGCAGGGAAGCTAACTGGGTTGTGGAAGATCTCAATTGGAGAAAGAGGGGAAGAATAACTAAAAGAAAAACATTTTGTTGAGATCTCTGACAGTAATTATAAGCATGACAAAATACAAGGTGTTTTTTTTGTTGTTTTTTTTTTTGAGATTTTACTGAAACAGGAGGAAATATATCTGGACTCCTGTAGGCAGAAATTTCTTTTGCAAGAAGCAATAAAGAGCAACAGCAATAAAGAGCAGACCTGATAGCATGGAAGTACTGAGTTGAGCAGCTCTCCCCCCAGCTGGCAGTCACTGGCTTTGCTCTATCAGAGATGTCACATGTTGTTGACTGAAATATTTTCCTACAGGACCAACCAGGGTCACGAGACTGCAGCTCATTTAGAAAAAGCACCATTCATAAGTGTGGAGCAATCTCTGAAGTCACTGGATAAGAGAACACATACCCATGATACACACTTACTCTCTTACTCTGTCTTAGTAATGAACTTAATGTAGCTTTTAAGGAACAGAAAATGGATGTAAATGGCATTCTTACTAAACTACAGCTAGATTAGAGCCAAGAAGTATATCTACATGTAGATCCAAATTTTTCTGAAAGTTCAAGAGATCATATCTGGTGATCCAAGAGCAATCCACAGTTGCAAAACTCAGTGTAAAGCATGATGTTCAGGAGTACAGTTAGAGAAGCAGAAAACTTAAACTTTTGGAAAACTCAGATGTATTTCTGAGGACACATTTTCATATCTTCCTCACAGTGTGGGCTCCATCCTTACTGAAGTCTTGTAAGCTTACATTTCTGTTTTGATGTTATACGCGTAGCAGCTTCTGGCAATTTTAACAGAAATTCTTGCTAACCTGCTTTGGAGATGAAGCACTCAACAGAATTATTTGTTCCTTCAAGAGGTAAGTTACATGAAGGCTAGAGTTGCTGTGTTGAGCTCCTCGTAGTTGGGCAAGCATGAGGCATTTACCTTAGTGACATTTACAAATGGTCTAGTTCTGTTTTCTTACTGCTAAGCTAAATGAGCAATTTTAACAACTACACAAGTGACACAGGGCTTTGGAGTGGTGGACAGGAAGCTTTATCATAGGCTTACTGTGATTCATGAAAGATGATGCAAGATTTAAGGGATTTCTATGCTCCAGATTTTTGCTGACTCCATGGTCCCTTGTTCCCTATCTTGAACTGGTTCTGTACTCTTGCCTGAAACCAGATAGCACTTCTTGACCCAAGTTAAACTATGGGGCACTTCAGCTTCCCCAGTAACTGTTCTTAGTCAGAATTCAAATGAAAACAAATATAGAAAATGAAGTTCCTGGGCAGCCATGACCTAGTGTCTAATCATAGACAGTGATTAGTAGACAGCATGGTCACCATCTCTTCTTGATCATGAAGATTTCGTGATGTACTGTAAAAATGATTGCCCAAACCAGCAGGAGGAGGCTTAAAATAAAGTACTTTATTTTGGTCTTAGTAGGAAAAACAAAAAAGAAAGCCACCACAGCCGTTAAAATGATATGAAGTTGGAAGCAGACATTGTTTGAAACTCCCTCATTTAGAGGTAAAAAGATACTCCTTTTGAGGGAATTCCTGACTTTGGAAGACACTGCAGTTAACACAGTTGTATCTACTTGGTGCCTCTTGTTAATTCTTCCCTATACTACAAGGTTAGCAGCACCAGATCAGTCTAAAAATAAAACTAGTAGATATGGAGTTTATATAGAATTCTGCAGGCAGAAAAGCAGGAATAGTACATGTTACCTTCCTTTCCACTTTCCTTCTCCCCTCACATATTTGCAACAGTTTCAGAATCTTCCCAGGTTCCAGCTGAGATCCAGCGATTTCCCAAATATCAAGTCTTCACCTTCCACATAGCTTTGAGCCCTCAGCTAGTGGGAGCAGATAACTGTTGCCACAAAGAGAATTCGGTAGGATTCCTTTATGTCACCTTTTAAGTTCAGGAAGGCTGTCTCAACCAGGGGGGCACTGGCCTACAAAGAAAAAAAAAAAAACAGAAAAAACCAACCTATTTCTTTTGTAGATCAAGAAGGTCAGTTGATCAAATTCTAAACTATTTTTCAGCTCAGGTGTAAGATGCACCCCTTATAGCCATAGGTTACCTCTCTTCCTTCTTGGTTGATTGTTTCCTGTCTTCACACAACATTCATACTGCATTAACCAAAGCAGCAGTGACTAAGTGCTCTATCCACAGAGCACTACAGATGCTGTCACCACATTATGTCCATGACAACTGGGCAACAGAGTATGCTGCAGCAAGGGTTAGGAAAGAAGCAAACCCCGTTAGCCATGATTTAGCATTCAATCTTGTGTAACAACTAGTGGTTGCCAAGAGGAACTATGTCAGCCTCGTATGTCATGCCAGGATCTTTACTGCCTTCTTTCCAAGCAATGACAGCATCCTTTTAAATTTGGATTAGGCCACTCATTCTGCCGTCCCACACACTGCTGACAACAAAAATTAGCAGAGTGGATTCTTTCAAGTCTCCACAAGTACCTGGGAAGATTAACTTGGAAGGGCAGTTACAGCCTTAGGGCTGTTTTGAAATCATACTAAGAGTCTGCAGTACAAAAAAAAAGCAGGAGGTGACAGGGAAACAGGGTTCATTAAGCAGTTCATAAATCGGAAATGAAACAGGTCCCACTGACTTCTAGGAACATACCAAAAGAAAAGGTACCCAGAGTTCTGTATCAGCAGGACTGCAGGTTTTCTTGAAAAAGGAGCATTAAGAAAGTCACTTCATGGATGCGAACAAAGCAGTGCCTTTTAGTGAATAGGAGCAGTATTTTGGCACTGTATAATGCAGTGGTCTGTAAGAATTTATTTTAAGTCCCATAAAGTGCAAGTGACTAATGCTTGTTCTCATCACACAGATGAATGGAAGTCAAAAGATGAGATAGAAAGCCTTCAAATCATACATATAGTTACTGGCTTTTGTTCCTGTATCTTAATGTGTCAAAGCAGCTTTTGTATTGATCCTTTAAGTCAGTGAAAACACAGCTGCAGTGCTGGTGGTTTAAGAAGCAATGTGCAACTGTTACTTACATCAAAGTCAGCAGGTGGCACCCAACAAACGCTGATGCGTTTTACATGACCACGATCAACTTTTCCCTTTACAGGCTCAATAGCAAATCCCTTCTTCTGGAGGTGTGACAGGTTATCAAAACTGAACTCCACATTCTGTAAGAAACACAACATACCTCCATCACAGTCAACTCAATTTCTTTATACATAATAGCCATTTATTCACTTAATTTGCCCAGATGCTATATGGAGCTCTATTGTTTGCCAAGCTACTTCTGCCATATGAAACTGAAAACAGCCATCTTGTTCACTGTCACAACAAATCATAAAACAAAATACTAAAATGAGGATCAGAACTGCAATTCAGTTCTGTGCTCAAACTGTCGTATTTCAAAATTAGAGAAGGAAATTATTAAACGTAATTAATTAAACATGATTATGCTAATGCCTCTTATCAACCCCTGAAAATCCATCTTTTATTTTCTTTCACCAATGCTTTTGTGTAAGGTTGGTTAGAAAAATATAAAAATCGTTTTTAATTTGGAGAACAAATTCTTGACAGAAGGCACTCGTAACCACTTACACTCTACCAGTATTTTTAACAGCATCTGATATAAGATTGCATTTTCTTCACCTTCTTAGATGCAAACTGAGCTGTCTGTATAGCTCCAACTTTCAGTTCTGTCACTGCTGGCAGTAGGGCATTCTCTCCCTCCACATGCTCCAGAAGCAGGAGAATGGACTTCACTGGTTCTTGCAGCTCTAGAGAAATACGAATCAAGTAAACTTTGAGGATAAGTTCAAACCCGTGAAAGCATGTCTATTCCATAGCAGTACAATCAGGAGAGTCCAGTATATGCTATAACACATGAAACAATTTTGTAAATATTTAATGAATGCCAGAGAAGTGGCAGAAAAATAATAAAAAAGAAATCAATACAGCTTAGTTCTCTGTATCAGTATTAAATTACAATAGATATTTTAGTTCTCTCTATCAGTATTAAATTACAATAAGTATTTGCAAGGTAAGTTGCAAAGGCATATGATCTTCATTAAGATACAACTGCATTAGAATTCAGATAAAATCTTACCTTAAGGGAAAGTTTCACACAGATTTGGAGGGGGGAGGGGGGTTTACGAATATAGGCTATACTATAAACCTTACTTGTTCTCACTGTGGAAAGGTTATGCTTAGCATACTTTTTCTTAAAAGACATAGAGGTGAGCTATAACCATCAACTATATGGTTTATAGCTCACTGTTTTGTAATAACCTAAGTGGCAGCACACTACCTTCTTTTCGTGTTTTTTTTGATGACAGAGGTGATGTTACAGCCAAGGACTCAATGGGCACATCTAGTGGAATTCCACCTTCCACATACATGGGATGATCTCTTGCTGCACCCTTAAGCTGGATCACATGGGCAGTTTTCTATATGGGACAAGAATGTGTTGGATACAGGTTACAGCTTAAACACCAGTGTAACTGGAATACACAACAGCCTCAGTTGCTTAAGAACAGTATCATCTGCTTACCTTCAGTGCCAGGAGGCACCATACACTAATACAAGAATTCTGTATCTTCCCCTTGTCTTGTCTGCTCAGGCACTTTTGTTTTAAACCTTTCATTCTTGGGCACTGTGCCTCAGAAAGGACTGAAATAACTATTTACACTAAAGCCACTAAAAGAAGCAAACTTATCTGCTGCCAAACTCGGCTTAAAGTTAATAAACTTGAACCAGCCTTTATTCATTTTATTCTGATTTTCTTTCTTACCTGCAATTCCAAAATATAATCTAGGAATACAAAACATGGAAGGAGAGAAGCAGTACTTACTTGGTCACTATACTTCCACTCAGTTTGCAGTGCGTGCTGATGGTCATTAGTGGTCACCCTTCATTAACTTTTGGTTAGCCTCTTTTGGACCACAGCATAAAGCTACCTGCCATGCTGCCAGCCTGTGTGTCCTGATTTGGGCTCCATCTAAGCTCAACTGCTGCTCTACAGATGGAAGCCTCCTCCCTCATGCTGAGAGAATGCAGAAGCAGCTTCCTGGTACTCGGTGCACCTGCCAGTTTGCACTGGCTTCATAGCTCTACTCCCTTCTACAATTAACTGCTACTTGCAGAGAACCCAGCTGGAGCAGTGCTCAGCAGTGTGGCAGCAAGTGTGCTCCCATCACCCCTTTGTGTCCATGCTGTGCAAAGGACTGAAGTTACAATTGTCATAAATGAGAAACTGAATATTTAAAGCCTGGAAAAAGCCAGTGGGCCCCAAGCCTGCCATTTCCTGCCTATATCAGTTTATCTGATAATATTTCAGCCTACAAATCCTGCCCACTAGATACAATTATTTACAACTCCTACTAAGAACCATCCTGATAAAATCTTGGTTGCCTTACCTTGCCAAAGAGCACAACCTTGAGACACTCAGAATAGTACAGACCTTCATGCTCAGGACTGAAAGTAACAGTAAAGTCTTGGCTTTCCCCAGCAAGAATTTCTCCTTCTGTAGGAAGGACACTGAACACACTTAAACCATTGTAGTTCTCTGTTCCTGGTAAATGAAAACAAGGATATGGGTAAGAAAGGAGGACAGTTCAGTTTTAGTTCTACACGTATTTTAAACCCATTTCTTTTTTGTTGTAATACAAAGTAAGATCTGATAAATGGTTCTGCAGCAAAACAGAGCATTACAAATTCTACAATAGTCCATTTATCAGTTTAATGCATTAATCTCCAATGGAGCTGAAGAGGCATCATCAAACCCTTCCCATATCCTTCCTCATCTTTCTTACAGGGATGGACATCCCAGAATATGCTCTCTAATTTAAAAATACTATATGGGGTTATTTAGATTCAAACACTGGTGTCTTCTTCTGGATATCTGTTCAGGCTGCATAGACTTACAGCTACCTACACTGACAGATTTAGTACAGCTCCTGTAGGGGAAACAAAACTGTGCCTTTAATTTCAGCCATGTGAGGCCCCAGGTTTTGACAGAGTTGTATAAAGTCTAACATGACAAAGTATTGCTGCTATTAGATACTGTGCAAAAGTTACCAACAATCTCTGCTCCTTGCAAAGAGGACATAAGAAAGGATGGAACCCTCTGCTGATCTTTGTCCCTTGTGGATGAAAATGTTTCCAGATGAATGGAGCATTGCAGGGTCAGCGTGGAAGTGTTCTGTATCTGATAACATGAATTTACACAACAGCATTTTTATGAAGTAAATCGATTCTCAGGCCTGTAGGATCTGTATTTTGTAAACTGACTGAATTTATGTCGCTGGGTTACTACAGTATTGTATACACTCTACGTACTGGCTAGATCTATAGAGAAGTTGAAACAGGCCCTTTCTATAGTACGTATCACATCCCTATATACATACTGCATAGGCAGAACCCTGCAGGCAGCTAACACAGTTCTCTCTGCAGTTCTTGTTACCTTCAGCCCAAATCATTCTGCCAGATGTGCCTTTAAAGCTCTGTTCTTTTGTCTATAGCTTATGTTCCACCAGTCTGGGAACTATAGAACTCTTTCTCCTATCTATAAAAACTGTTGATACGCTTCCTTGGTTCAGTACCAAGGGCTTTACCTTGAACGTGGATGTTGCCTTCTCTCTGGTTAGGACATAGCCCATGTCAAGTACTTCTTCCACAGAGCAAATGATCGATGGCATCACCCCATAACCAGTGATCCGTAGAGGCAAGTTGTTTTTTACAGTCTGGATGTGCAGCATTTCAAAGAACTGCCAAGGAAATGTCTGTATCAGCCTCCCCTCCAGCCTGGGTTCCAGGTCAGCCTCCCCTCCAGCCACCCCAACCCTTCTGCCCTTGCACCCCCAGCCCCTATGGGCTGTTACAGAACTTCTGAATTTAGTGCACAAAGATTCAGATGTTGAAAGGGGCTGTGCACAGCCAGAGTTTTCTTATTATACAGACACACCCAGTCAGCAGTACATGTATGTAATGTGGCCCCTTGTACCTCCCTGTTTTGCCCAATTTATTGTTCCCATCACATCTCCTTACTCACCAATTTGTCTTCATTTGGAGAAAAAGAGATGACGAGGGTTCTGATTTCACCTGGCTCGAGCATCCTAACTGGTCTGACCAACAGGAAGGGACCACTGGGATTCAGAACTGAGAATCGTAGCTAAAAAAGTGCAACTCAAGGAAAAAAAGTTTATGAACAAACACTGGGAAAAGAGATAAGAGCAGACTATAAGTATGGTTCTGGCAAAAACAAAGTGTAAACCATCTCCAAACAAATGTGAGAGATCGATAATAGAGAGGAAAGAAGGATATATTGTTAAATATTCTTGGTAATGTGCTTCTTATGTCACCAGATTTCAGAGTGAGACTGGAGGAATCTCCTCCTTAATTGAATGTTGAACTGCTCCTACAGATAAGGCTCAAAATGAACAGCAACTGAATGACAGATTAACTCCAAAAAAGGATACTTCCAGCTTTTCTGGGGAGATATTTTGTAATGTAGTTTGCTTCAGTATTGTTTGGCCTGTTGTGAATGAAAATGAAATTTAAAACCATGATGAAGCTTATTCCCAACACAATCAATTCTTTTAAATCATGTTTCTACCCATGTCAAACATTCATTCCACTTCCATGGCTAACAAATAGAGCCCATTAAAAGCTTTCAAATTTGGACAGCCTATTGCCCAGCTCCTGATTCCACATTTCAGTATCAAGTTAGCTTTTTACATGCCTCAGAGGTCCAGATAGGCTCCTAATTTTCCACCTGAATACCTTTCACAGGGCTGATTTCTATACTGACATTCAAAAAAATCCACTAAATATAAAAAGAAAATGCAAAACTATGTTCAGAAGAAATTAAAGACAGAAAAAACTCAGTGTTTGAATTCAAATTTCATACCTACTGCCACATTACCAAAATCGACTGTGTTTTTTCCATTATCTGAAGTGACCACAACAGATGGTGCTACAGCTGGACAATGCAGCTCCAAATACAAGGTGTTATAAGGGCTGGGGAGACAGTAAAAGGATATTTGCTCTAAAATTATGTAGACAAGAAAACAAATATCAGAAATCTGTTCCTATTCTGTTCACACAATAGTATCATTAAGCAGGTATTTCAAAAGTAAACAATTTTTAGTGGCTGATTTTGTATGTGTGTATTGCCTCCACAGAAAGATGGAGGACATCAAGCTATTACATTTTTCATACAGTTGTTCTCTAAGCTGCTTTCCTACCTGCATGTTAGATTCTAACCCAACTAGTGGGCTGTGAGCATGCATTTCAACCACTGACCTATGAAGCAATTCTGAAAATAAACTAAAGGAATAAATTAACCTGCCTACCACTTCCCTGCAAACCTTCTAACATATGAAGAATTGCAAAGATCTCACTTCAAGTCGCGCATGTGTGGAATACCTGAAGCTTAGACTTTCCAAGCCTCGTTTTTCATCAATATCTCCACTTGCAACAAAGCATGGTATGGTGTATTTTTCAAACCTTCCTCTGAAATTCCGTGTCAGGAATGCCTGCGCTGCTATATAAGCTTCTGAGCTAAAAAATCCAGGAATAACAATAATCTTAGTAAGTCAGAGAGAAAAGAAGAGAAAAAAAATATCAGAAGATATCTACTGAACAATTTGTGTTTGTATTTTCTTTGTTAGACGTTCAAAATACAGCATAGCAGTGACACTAAATCACTCTCAGTACACCAGAATGGATAGTTTCCATCTGGGTTGAATTTGTACAGCTCTACTAGACCTGTTTAGAAAAGATGTACTGTTTACTAATTTCTGGCAAAGTTCAGCTGTGGAGTTGCCCCTTAAAATGATACACTTGTATCCTCAGCCAAATCTACCAGCGCAGCCACACTTTCTGATAGATTCTTTGAAGTCTTCAATTTCTCTGATGCACATAAAAGGATTCTTTGCCTTACATGAGAGGTTACAGCTGCGTGGCGTAAAAGCAGTGCTAATTTTGGAAACAGCATTTGCAATAGAACTGAAGTTATTTCTTCACTACAGTTTGGCTTTTTCCCCACATGTAGGGTTAGTAGATTTATAAAGAATTATAAAAAGACTTTGTTTAATTAAGAGAAGATGCTTTTGCTGACTTACTCAGGCTTAATCTCTTTGGATTCTGGTTGCTCAGATTTACATGAAGAACTCAGGTGTTTAGCACTTCCAGTCCTTACAACCTGTCTGGAAGACTGCCGTCTGGAAATGGAAACACTTAATTTCTTTCCCTCTCTCTTCTCACTATTCTTCCTTTTCTGCAAATACACAGCAAACCTGCACGCTAATGCCAATCACAGATCATGCAATCAAGACATTAATTTACAAATATCCAGTCCCTGGCCCAAGGATCTCCTCAGAGGCAGGGCCCTGCAGGGTATGAAGCAAGGTAACAGAAGTAGAATGAGGGTAACAGGTCACAGATGCAGTAGTTATTACAAACAGTTCTAATGACATTCAGGTAAAATGGGCAATTTTAGCTATTTACCTCATAATTAAAGCAAACCATAGGTGCTGACATAAGTTAACTGACCTGTGGGTCAGCTACATACAAAGACCACGTATGCTGTCAATATTTAGGAAGTAGAAATCTGTTTTATTTTAGATTTAATAAAATCCTGTAAGAATGAAGATGTCGTAGTGAAGTAAAATTGATGTGCAGTCTGTTCACTGAGCAATAAGTGCAGCAGCACCCTCCTGTACAGACAGGTCTGACATCAATCAGGAGTTTGGACTTCAACGAGGAAATAATTTTGTGATAAAAATACCATCTAGAGAAACAAATATCTGGAAGTAATAGACCAACAGCACGTGCTACTTCTTAGCATTCCTTACTTGTATTTCTGCCCCTGTTGCAGCTGCTTCACAAAGCCTCTGAGCTGCCTCTTCTCTGATTAGCTGATCTGACAATGTTGGTCTGAAGGACACTTGAATCAAGCTTTTCTGGGAAAGAGGGAACATACACAAGAATGATAGGCAGAATTCATCCCTCATACATGTGTTATACCTACAAAGCTTGATCGAAGCATATATCTGACAGCAAAACATTTTTTCTCTGCTAATGAGACAAACTTAATAAGGTCACTTTCAGCTTTTCTGAAGTCCAGTGCATCACAGTGGGCTGGTATTACATAGTCATTACTTTTGATATCTAAGCTTTCCTGAAAGTTATAGTGATAGCACTGGGGAAAGAATACTTGGGGACAGCTCCCATAAACTAGAGTTGATGGTTAACTGCTTAAGTCCAATTTAAAACTATTTCAGGTGAAGTCTTCCAACTATGCTAATAATTTGTTTTCAACATCATTTGCAAGTGACAGAACTCGCGGGGATGTAGATGATCAAAAGATGTGTTTGAACACTTGACATTTAAAATGAATGTACCTTCCCAGGCAACACAGTTCCAACAGAAGGCTTGATTGCCACAGGACAGTCTTCTGGCACGTAAAATTCAAATGAAGTGGGCCCAACAGGGGCAACTTCCCCATTGCCAATTCTTGGGACTGCATGACTAAAGAGGTTGGCACTCACATGGGAATTCATCACATACAGTGTTGCTGTAGACACATCGTTTAGAGCTGTTGCAGCAAACTGAACTAAGGAATGAGACAATTCAAGAGGTGGGTGGACTCCAACTGCTCTGCATGACAACTTGAATTGTCTAAAAATAAACACATGATAAATTGTTTCAGCATAAAATAGTCTCTTCATCAGCCCCCAAAATAGGAAACTGATCTTGTAGTCCCTATTTAAGAAGAATTTCTCAAGCTTACAATGGAAATTTTGCATAAAGATGGAAAATAATACTGTTTTTAATGAAGCATACTTGAATTCTTCCTCTATGAAGAAATACATCCAGTCTAATCATCAAATTTTTTGTCATCATTATTTTAGTGGTGTAGCTTAATGCATAAAGCATTTTTGACAAAAAAAAAAAAGCCCTAATAATTAAGAAAAACTTCAGTAATTCTACTGAAAAAGCTAACAAAATATTGCAGGCTAAGACCTGAGGCAAGCTAGCAGCTTGCAAGTGAGACATGTAAACTAAGGATGAAACTGATGGCAATGAACAACTCTTGTCAACTGAATCCTTACCTGCCTCACAGCTCTATCCTAGCCTCACCTCTTTATAGTGAGAGGGATTTTGTTACTGGACAGGCTTATGTGAATGGTAGAAATTAAGTGCGATTCTGATTTCTGAACTACATATTGCTCAAGCAGTTTCTTACATACCTATTAACCTCTGACTTGCAGGTCAGTTCAAAGCTGTACTCTTCTGCCTTGTTGGCTTTAAAGATTATGTGCAACGTCAGACTTTCAAGAGGAAGAAGAACTCCAAGTCCATCATTAGGCTGAATTTCAACAAACTTCAAAGTAGTAAGATAAGAAATAATTGTTAGGATAATAAGTTATCAAATAAAGCTATATTACTGATTTAATTAAGTTACTGTACTAATAAATTCAGAAAGTTAGATACAGATACTGTTATTAAATCCACAAATGTCAGGAAACCAAATCAAGAAGCTTTCATTTGAGTTACAGTGCCTAGTATCTGACTGACGTGTACTTTATTACTCTTATGGTAGCTTGAAAAGCAGAAATTCAAATCCTGCAACTCTTATTTCAGTGGAATCTCTTCCCTTAGCTTGTTACCATCCACAGTAATCACTTTTCTATAATGATGCTTATTTATTCTTTTCATGGACAACTGAATGAAGTATGATAAAAATCTCAACTGCTTCCCTCTGCACTTGAAGAGGGGAAACTTCTGCGTTGTGCAGTACCACGATGACAAGGACACCACTTCAGTATCTACATATTTGTATTGTTCTGTGTTTATGAGTTAGTAACGATTCAGGAATGTCTTCCCATCACTGTTTAATCATGAAACACATCCTGAAAAGTACAGATTTAAAACTGTATTTTAAAAAAAGCCTTTTAAATATTCTAACTACTTGATTTTGATTGCTACAACAGCAGAGAAAGGGACAACACTTAATAAAATGTCACACTCCTAATTCCAATCTCAACATGCTAAGCTGTTCCCTATTGTGGTCATCATACTATTCTGAAGCTTAAACAGCTTTTATTTACTCAAAAATGGAAAAAAAAAATCATCCAGTAGTCCCAGCCCTCAGAAAACTGGTGGCTCTTGTGGTTAATTTAGCCTCCTCATCAACTTACAGAGAGTCAGAAAACACTTAAGTACAATTCCTAATAAGCAGCTTGGACACAGTTATCCTGCTTTGAGGATAAAGAGTTAAGATATTTAGATGTGACGTGCAAAAAATGCACCAGATATTTTCTTAGTAAAATTCTTGTTGAAGGAAAAGGATGAGCTAATAGAATACAATTATTCATGTCACATAGGTCAGACTCAAAGAAGCTCATACTGCTTGGAAAACGTTTATGGTATCATTTCAATAAGTTAGTAACAAAACTTAGCTGTGTGTTTCCCCAGCACTGCTGAGAGCAATATTTCCACTGGTTTCCAGGAACCAGTTCTGATTTATTCATTCTTGCATTGAAATACGATTTCTGAATAATTAAATATATTACAATACAAGGAGAGGTGTTCAGGATAACCACCTACCTCTGGGAGTCTCACAAATCCAAACTCCTGTGGCAAGATGGACTTGTTTGTTAGCGTGACATTTGTCCTCACAGCTTCATAGATGGTGCAGTATCCAAAATTGATTTCTGCTGGACTGATTTCCAAGTCAGAAGTAGTAACAATTGCATGGACAGTAAAATTAATTTGTTTAGTCTGAAACAAATCCAAAAGCAAAGCATATAAACCTCTATCCACAGCATCGTGTGGAAAGAATTTAAGTGAAACGTCATCAGCAAAGATAACCACAAAATAACTGCTTTATTATATTCTTTGAGAGCCACAAATGTAAACGTAACATATTTATCCTGAACTTCAGCCTCATTGTTCTTCAAAAATAAGCAATAATAAATAGCTCTTTAGGAAGCAAAATTGCCAAAAAAACACCCTTTTAGTCATCTGAAATTCTGTATGTTAGAACGGAATCACATCTGCAGCTCCAGAAAATGTGAATTCTAAGAATACACTACAACAGTAGAAAGAAGAATGAAGAAATTGTGGTGTGGAATGTGGGAGCTCTGTTACAAAAGAAACTGGAAGGTAGTAAGTGAACACTAATTACAAAGGATTAAATTGTCTGTATTGTAAACATGCTGACAAGAAAAAACCATCATGAAATCTATATCATCACCATGAATGGCTTTTGCTGTCGTCATAGGACTTCAATAGTAAAGCAAGGTTAGATGTAACACAGCAACGTGATGGAAAGCACAGCAATGACAGCAGAGCAGCAAAATCTCATGCTGCAACAAATGAGGACTTGCTCAATTGCAACAGCCATGGGCACTGAAACAAAGGAAAAGAAGCTGCTTACCTTCAGAAGACCTCAAGCATGCAGGGACCTACCTCCAGCAAGATCCCCTTGCCTCCACTGCCAACCCTTACATGAGGGCTGGGAAGGGGTGGATCCTTGCTCCAGCTCTTTTAATCACTCAGGTACATTGCATGCACCTGTGCTCCCCAGGCTGGCTCTGCCTTCCCACCAGGTGCTCCATCACTGCCAACCATGACTCAGCATTGCTGCTACAGTTAGGTATCACTAAGTGAACATAAGCTGAAATAATAGAGCTACAGGACAAAAAGAAGCCCACAGCAACTAACATTATCTGCAATCTGTATCATCACTGGAGCTTCCAGAACACTTGTCTCTTCGTTAAAACAGCTCCCTGCGTCTTCGGGGAGGGAGCGCCTGAAATTAAAAAAGTTACATTCAGCTCCATAAAAATATTGTGACCATTTTCTAGCTAAGGGGATTAATAAACTTTTGATGGCCGTGTTTCTGAACCAAAGGAAAAAACATAGCTGTCACTTAAGGTCTAAAAGTTCATTCTTTACAGCTTTTATTTCTGACATCACATTTATGTTTCAGAGTATTCACATACAGACCTGGTTAAACACCAGCTCTACTGCTTCCACAAAGTTAGCTCTATCTAAAATATTGTAAGCCTTGTATATACAAGTATCAAGGAGAATGGTGGTAGAAGAAAATACTATCCAGAAATTACAGTGACCTATGAAATTCTACCTTTAATCCAAAAAGATCAAATTTCACAAATGAGAAATGCTGTAGGCTTGTCACAGATTTCCTATAGGATGGCACACATCCAGGCAGTCTGCTCTGAGCAGGTGTGCATGGATTGCAGGGATATCCAGCAATGAGGTTAGAATCAGTGACCATGTTTATTAATGACAGATTCTTTTTATTTATTTAAAGATGGGATTTGGGGCACATGGGAGTTTAAGGGAGCTATTTACAGAAAAGTGCAGCCATTTATGCTTTCTTATAAACACAGCCATTTAAAACTCTGAACAATCTGAAGTTTACCTTCTAAACACAACATCAGGCTTCAGCATCTTTGCTGCAGCCAGAGCACATAACCAACCTGTCCTGGGCAGTCGTTTCCTTTTGACACCCGTGTTAATTAATTACCAGTAAATTGAGGCAGTACCAGTTGGATCACACAGCACCAAGACATAAATAAAGTGAAACACACTTGGAGACCAATAGTGTCTGATTATGTACCAGATTAGTCATTTACAAGTAATAGGCTTGCGCTCTGTTGCTGCAGCATCTTGCTATCATAAGCTTAATTTCAGAGCTTCAAGCCAAGACAATACAAAAGCTAACATTTTTAGCTCTGCTGGTCTATTTATGGTGTCTTACAGCACCAGTGAGTTGCTTCCTGTTTTTAGGACTTCACAGCAATAATATTCCTACTACTACTATTGGAATTGCTTGCAATTTTTTAATGTATTATTAAAGGATAGTTAAAAAATAAATAGCACCCACTCACGATCATCATACTGATCTGAGATGTTGCTGGCTTTTATTTTGCAAGCCTGAGATGTGATTGCTAACTTGTTCAAAAATAGAACACAGAGATAAAAATAAAGTAGGAATAAAGTATCAGCTTCCACTTTATCACAGGACATTAGAATAGCAGAAGAAATTCACGTGCTACAAAATGATCCTGGGGGAAAGCATAATAATTGTTACTGTACGTACACAGCAGTGGGTTCTAAAGTAGCTGTTGTGCCTGGGGAAGAGACACTGAAATCCTTTGGACCGTTTTCTGAAAACAGCATCTTTGTGCTTTAAAGCCATTAAGGAAAAGCAGGAGAGACCAATCAGATTTAGACTGCCAGCATCTGCAGGACTACTTCCAAATACAAAAAAAAAAAAAAAAAGGAGAAGATGCAGTATTTGGGAATGCTGAAAGTCAGCAGATTAGAGAATTTGCCTTCAAATGAGCAGAAAACAGATCTTTGCTTCTAGCACCCAGATAGTTATGTGAGCACTGTAACATCTGACCGTGCATTTCAGCATGCATGGAATACTTAGGGGAGCTTCCCAAGCCTTCAGTCATCTTATCTGCTCACTTAGTCTCATTGAATGAGTGTTTCTTTTTACTTGTGTTGCTTTTAATAGAGCTCTTTTTTCTCCTGAGGAAACTGAGCTTAAGTCTATGAGCAGCATTTACAGAAATGTGTCACTAGCTCAGTACTTTACATCAGCTTGGAGCAAGCTCATCTTCTGTCATACACACTCACCAGTGTGTTAGGCCTTTTAAAATGATCTATATACTGAAACAGCCAGATACTTATTTTGTGTGTCAGAAAAGCCTTAATCTCTTCAAATCTCCTTTCTGAAGCTTCCTCATTTTTCAAAAGGCAGATTAATTTTCTAAATCCAGGCTATGCTTCTATCTACTCAGTAAGTATAACAGTGCTTTGCAGCAACTGAAGTTTAGGAATGGAAGAATGTCATGATAGTGGTTATTGTTACAGCAACCTGATAGGATTTGATATGTTGGAAAAAGTGTAAATACTTCTAGTTCCTTGAATACTAACTAACCTGCTGAGGACTCTGATGCCAATGCTTAGTCTCTCATTTTGAAATTGGGTCTGATGCTGAGCACATCAGTGAAAATCCAAATATATAATTCTATGAAAAAAAATGGCATTCTTTGTTTCTATGACTGAATTATGTTTGTACACACAGACATATTGTGAAGTAGAAAAGACAAAACTTGCTGGGATAGGGCATCTCTGAAGATGTTATATGAATTCCTGCATGAAATTCAAAATCATTGTGTTCACATTTTAGGGAAAATGTACGTGGGTAAGATATGTACAGGAAGTCCAACCATTCCTACCTTACCTACCAAGACAGGAGTGCTTGTCCAGAAATGATTTAATCACTGATCCGTGAAGTAGCCACCTGCCTAGAGAACTTCTCTTTCGTGTAAGAATAGCTTCCCCACAGAAATGGAAGCAGTTTACCAGGAGTACAACTGCTAGGATTCTGACACGGCTGCTGTCGCTACAGGAAAAGCATTTCCTCATAGGTATGCGATCCAAGTTAATTTCCTCTTTGTGCATCTGGCATCTTTTAAAGGGGGAGAAGGGAAACTAAGACTGAGCTGACACCAGCAGTGTGAATTGACACCAGAAGCGTGAAGTCCAGCCTGCTACAGACATCAGGGGAAGGAAGGAAAAACTACTTGATTTGCTCAGATTTTGCAGTGACAGCCTCCTACTGACATTATTTAAATGGCAAAAATATTAATGCTGTTGAGTTACCTGGGCAGAAACTTCAACTGCACACTGAAGGATGACCGAGGTTGAATGCAACCTGTTTTTGGGAGCAGCTTCATGTGTTTGCTCAATTCTTTGCATACTTCAAACTTCAAATGCAGCATAGTTTTCGCTCTGCAAACAGATCAGATGAGCTCAAGTGGCATCAAGGGCTACTGGTACTGCCATCTTGGCAGCATTTGCTCTTGCAGTTTGTTCCTCCCTCCCCTTCTTGCATCTCTGCTCTACATTACAATTATAACTATTGCAAGCTTCCTTTGAAAATGAAGGGCAAGTGAAACTGCTACAGCAAAATCACACGCTCACATTCTTTTAAGTTAAGTATAGAAAACAAGATTTTGGAATTACTGTAAGTAAACCCAGCTGTATTTCAGGCAAATGTACACAGCTGATTGGAACATAATTATCAAAGTGCAGCGCAGTGATAAGTCAGGTCAGTGGAAAGTCAAAGCCAAATTATTGTGAAATACCAGCTAATTATTTGCTGCTAAGATACATCCTCTCTATCTGAACCAATAGAAATGACTCGTGCAGTGTTTGAGGCATCTGACTGGTGCTGACTGCAGCACAGAGCCTGCTCAAGGAGAAGGCAGGATCTCTGTTAAGTAACGACTGGCAGCAGGCAGAATGTAGCAATGAAAAACTCTTACTCTGCCTTATTCTGTCTGAGAAGCAGAAAAACGAAGACCAGCAACTGCTGTGTAGGGCCAAGAATATCTAAATACCATGTGAGCATCTTCCTGTTTTCTGAATTCTGGCCACACTACAATAGGGTGATAGCCACAAACCATACCCTGCTTTGAAATTTTATGCCTGTGTGTAGAATTGCCAATCAATTTACAAACATTTCTCTCGTCTTTTTCCTTCTCTTGGACTGGTTTACAAGCTGTCAGTCCAGATGGCCTGCTCTAAATCAACAATTGCAGCATGAGGTGCTGGGAGCTTGGAAGGATTGCTGACTGTTGACAATCTAAGAGAACTACATAGTAGTTCTTTAAATCAGTGCAGATTATAACTTGCCAATGAAATTACTTTTCAAAGCGATTTATATCTGAGAGGATTCTGGTGAAGTGTTTTCACCTTTTATGCTGCACATTTACGCTTCCCAGTCACTGTATTCTATATGAACAGAAAGAAAAAAAGTTAACATGTAGTAATTCTACAGAGCTGGCGGGGAGAGCTCAAGTACCAGAGCTATTTACCTAACTTGAAAACTTTCTGATACAAGCAACAGAAAAACTGTAACGGCTAGTGGAGGAAGAGATCTGCCAGGCATTGCCTCTAACTGAATGATTCCATTTATTTCCTTTAGCAGATATTGAGACAGAACATTCTTGCAGGTGTGATACTTGAAATTTCAGCACTGATGACTGTATAACAAAGACAATTTTTCCTAACAAAGGAGGTGGGGGGGATAAATTGAAGATTTGATTTGCCAAGGTGCTAAGGACAGCATAAAACGTATGAAGTGCTTATAATTTAGGGGAAGTCGATACAGTTCTCAGTTAAGAAATTTTGGCCTAAGCAATTTGACAGCCTCTATATTTGGGACCCCTTTGAAATCTTAAGTTTTCATTAGGATAGTTCTTTTTCTTCTATGATTGTAACTTTTTATCCCTGGGTTATCTTCACCGAGTAAAACCCCTTACATAACTTGTGCTTCTCATATCTGTAGGCTGAATTTTTGAGATAACAGCTTTACTCATTTCTTTCCAACTGTGAAGAATCTGTGCAGTCTGTAGTTCTGGTAAGAGGTTTAGAATGGATGCCTTCTACAGAACCAGTCTCCCCCACCCTCCCACAAAACCACCCCAATCTTGTTTAAATAGAATCTAAGATATGCAGATTGGTGAAATAGGAATGCTAAGTGTTTCATAATGTTTGCATTAGGTAAAGATATCCAAGGTAGACCTGAAGACAATTAGTAGAGTAAGAGTTCATATAATAGAATGTTACAGCAAGAAATGTCTGGGAGCCAATGAGCTGAAATATTGTCCTTCTGTTACAGTGCAAACAGAAGGAATCTTCAGACATTATTGATGCAAACTATGGAAATACATATGTACAAAAAAATATCTGGGTGATCAGCATAATTCATGATTTATCACTATCTGTATACTTTAAAGTATCTGCCTCTCCAGTACAGTTCTTAAATCCTGTATGGCTCAGGAAAGGTTTCCTATGTTACAGGAGATGCAAAAGGACTGACTTGATTTATCCAGCATCACTGCATGTGTCTACTAAGGCTGGTGACTGACCTTCTCAGAAAGGAACAGTTGGCATGAAGCTGGCTTGCAGATCATTTTTCAGAAAGTTCTTTGGCTGAATCAATTATACCCAACCTGCACTCAGTTTTAGGCACATTTATCTCCCTGATGTTTAGCTTGCAGTTCCATATAATGAAACTCACTGGGGCTGCTATTCCCCAGGGACTTAACAGCTCTATCACAGAACAGGCACAGCACAAGGAACTTTGTAGGAATGGAAAAGTGTGTATTAACTCATACACTTCCATAGCTATTGCTGCTCTTAGGGATCTAGGATTGCACTATACCCAAGTCTAATTTCCACAGTAGTGTACAATTCAGAGGGCTTGTAATCGGGATACTACTACTAGAATACCAAGGAAAAATAAAAAGTGCAAAACTGTTCTTCAGCCTGCTGTGATAACCAGATGTCTCTGGTACAACAGACCCCTGAGGTATCACCTAGTGACCTAAGATCTCATCAGTCAGCTGTGGAAGGCAGCTCACCTGCTCCGGATGACAATGCAGTCCTGGTAAAGTCGGTCATACATACAGATCTTCAAATCAACGTTGGGACTGGGCACCCAAACCGGCACGTCAACAGAGACTCCAATGGCAGTGAAGTACAGCTGTTAATACAAACCAAGAGTATGCTTATTTTTGTTAGTCTCAAATTGTTACTGATCTAAACAGCTATAAGCTATAGCTAAAAATATGTACTTGTTAAAGGTACCTTAATTAAACAAAGCTATAGAAGTAATTTATAAAATAAAACCTAGATCTTACTGTGTACCAGAGAAGAAATGAATTATATTTCAGTTTCGACTCCTTTCCATAGAATGTGAAGAAATAGCATGTTGCCCAAGAAATTGGAAAGAAATATTTGAAGAGTTAAGTGAATGTGCAAGAATTCAGAAAGTCAGGAGACTGCAGCCTGTTTATACAGAAGGGCAGTATGGTGCTGTATTCCACATAATAACCTCGAGTCTAAATTTCAGCAGCTATATAGCTCAAACTTGGACAAAAATGATCCTTTCCTGCCAGAGCTGAAAGAAAGGGTACCCACAGGAATGTGCAGTATGCATCTGCAGTTTCTTTTGTAGACTATTCCATCTGTAGACTGCGGGTAGAGCCAAGACTGGCCTACTGAGCTTCTTGGGAAGATTTTCTTCCTTTTTCTTTTTCTTTTTTTCTTTTTCTTTTTCTTAATTTTTTATTTTTGGCAAGCTTCTGTGAAGTGTTCCCAGGCAGAATTTGGCTTCCAATGAAATGCAGAATTAAAATATGCTGAAATGGTAACTAAAGTTGTCATCTGTCCCAGCCTTCACACATCAGTTTCACTACTTCGTGCTAAATAATTCCAGTGCTGATATATCAGAAAGAAAATAAACTGCATGGGTTGGGAACAGAAGAGAAGAATTTCAGATTTATGTACAGGACAATAGATGTTTTCTAGTAGAGTGTCTGATAAACAGCTGTGTAGAAATATCAGAGAATCTACAGGTTTAACAACTATAGTCCAACAGAAAGAAGGGCCATGATTTATAAGGTTTCTTACTGTTTATTACCTCATTGTTATTTCTCATATCTATAAACCTATTTGTCCTCTGCCCATTTTTCCTGTTTTTAGTACAGGTTCTGTGCTCTTGTAATTCTTGGTAAAAAGAGAGTTTCAACAGTCTTTGAAGTAAGTCTTACACAAAAATCACTCACTGGTTTGCAGTCTGAGTTGTCAAACATGATCACAAACTCCGCCCGTACGTCCCCAGGGATGGATGGCATAAATATAATCTGAAGTTTGACTGAGCTGAAGGGTCCAATTTCACCTTCAGTAACCTAAACAGGAAGTAACACATTTTTAATGAGAACCTCTCTTAGTGTGGTTGGCTATAAAAACGTATGGAAGTGAAGCTGTATGTGCTCATAGTATGCAAGCACACCACTATGCCTAGTTTCTCACTAGACTGAATGAACTATGACAGGGAAAAATGGATCAGTGGTCTTTACAAGGTTTGTTTTGGGGGAAAAAAGCTTGGGATGATGTGGTTTCACAGGCAGACATGGTCAGAATCTTATTGAGAGAGTTCCTTTTTACTGCAAGACTTTTATGACAGGTGGATTATGTATTTTACCAAAGAGTCTCCATTACAGTGGTGTAACAAATACACGAAGAAGCTGCTTTGTGCTACTATTCAAAGATCTACACCACTGAATTCAGTGCTCTTTCACAGATAGGTAGAAGCCATAAATACTAAGAACTACTTTCTGAACTCTTATCTCTGCGTTATTTAATGTGGCACATTCTTCCTGCCCCGCCTTTTGTGTTGTCACTAGATGTTGCATAACAAAGAAATGACAGGAGAATAATCAATCTGACAAAAAGAAAAGTTGTGAGAAATGCAAGTCGTCCAGCTCACAGACCCTTTATGGACTGAAAGAAGAGGCAAATATATTATTTCATTTTAAGGATGTAAACTAAAAGAGGGGAGATTTAGATTAGATGCTAGAGACATTTTTCACTGAAAGGGTGGTGAGGTGCTGGAACAGGCTGCCCACAGAACGTGTGATGCCCCATCCCTGGAGGTTTTAAGGCCAGGTGGATGGGCCCTGGGCAGCCCGACTTCAGGCTGATGTAGTGACTGGCAGCCCTGCCCACAGCAATGATCTTTGAGATCCTCTCCAGTCCAAGACATTCTATGATTCTTTGATTAACTGTAAAACAGTGGATTCCACTAGGGTTGAAACTGATTATGTCCTTCAACACTTACCAGTAGAATGAAAGCAATTCACTTGATATAGGAGGCTTAGACTACTGAAAATCTTGTATGTATTTCAGGGCATTAGTTACCTTTCCCAGCATAATTTCCATTGGTGTTTCTTCAGGTGAGTGTTCCGTTAAATGATGTGCATTGCCTGTGTCTTTATCTGAACTGAAACTGAATACATCCTGAGCAAGTTGTTCTGAAAGAAAAAACCAACACTGACAGGTCCACAAAATGCTGGATGTATGCATCAAACAGAGCAGGAAGCAACAAAAACCTGAAAATGGTTGAGATTGGAAGAGACCTCTGGAGATGACCTGATCTAAATCTCCCTGCTCAAGCAAGGTCATATCGCACAGCACTGTGAGCATGCAGGTTTTCAGTATCTCCAGAGAAGGTAACTCCACAACCTCTCTGGTCTGTAAACAGATTTAGAGATAAGTAATTCTGTGGAGACAGGTACAGTGATTACATTAATCACTTTCACTCCAGAGATTCCAGGAAAGAAAAAGAACCCACCACCTTGTCCAGGGACATTTGGTCAATGATCAATATACACAAGAATATTCAACACGTATTTTGAAGATGACTTTCTTCTACAGTGTTGGAACTTTTTAAGTACACAGTAAACATTAGGAAGCTTTATGAGGTTCATCTTTCTGTTTTCTTGTTACTAGAATTAAAGACTATAAAAATAAACCTGTCATGTGGATTTCTCTTCTGAGGGGTGGGAATTTGGTTGCTGAGACAAAAATGATAATATTTTTGCAGTCTCTGTAAGCTAGTTGGTTTCTATATTCTTCTGAAGCTGAATTGTTGATCACTAATGAGGATCAAGATTCTCTGTTGATTTTGATATAATGGTGCCAGTACATTATTTTTAGTCTTTTTTTTTTTAGCTGTGGAGATTTAGAGTTGAGGCAGCATACGAAGAGATGTAACGTTGCTACTAGCATGATGAACTGCTTAATTTGGTTAAGTCTGGGAAGCTTGCTCTAGCAGTTTTTCAGAATCAGCTCACCTGTAGAACTTGTCTCAGTCCTCTGCTGCTCCACCTGGGCTACACAGCAGGTTGGTTCTTCACTACCATCAGGACAGATTTGTTCTTTCTTTTCAAGTGCAGATGTTACAGAACTATCACTGTCTTTCTTCTCAGGAGCAAAGTCACTGCATGGTTGAGTAACCTATTAAAAATATTCAGGAAAAAATGATTTCTACTGTGACTGATCACTGACCTTGTATCCAGCTCCAACTTCATCAAGGAGCTGCAAATGAGATGCATTTTCTTGTAACTGTTTCATGTTATAAATGGGATGGATTAATTTAGGGTGATGCTGTTGAACCTACTGTTCTGGTAGTAGAAGATTCTGCTGTTGCTCCACATCTACTGCTGTCACCTGCTGATGTCTGAACCTTGAATCTTGTTCCCAAAGCTCCAGTGTTTCTCAGGGTGACAGCTCGTGAAATTCTCTCTCCCACCACATGAGTGCCAAAGTCAACAAGCACTTTATCCAGTGCCAGCTGTGAGAAGAGAAACCAATAATTACCACTGTCCTAGACAGTCAGTGATGTCCATCAAATGAGCATTCACTTTTTCAAGAATAGGACTTTTAAGTTCTCATTTCAAAGACAGTGTCCAATTAATTGCCAGCTGTGGGCACTCTGCTGTCTACCTCTTGGTAAATATTTGCAATAACATTTATGCTGTCTTGCATTTTCTGCTGTTACTCTGACTTTAAACAGTCACTTACAGTGCATGTCTTGGCTGTACATTTCAGTGGCACTGAGAAGGATCCTGTTTGCGCCATAAACATGACTTCTCCTTCCAGATTTTCATTTATCTAAAAAAGAA
Source organism: Phasianus colchicus (assembly GCF_987193195.1). Classification (NCBI taxonomy): domain Eukaryota; kingdom Metazoa; phylum Chordata; class Aves; order Galliformes; family Phasianidae; genus Phasianus; species Phasianus colchicus. Next base: position 5,686,079 of record NC_143457.1, read on the forward strand.
AAACAATCCCCCAGCCATGTAATTGGCAAAGATTCAGCCTATTTGACAAAGTTACCACTGAGGTGCACTTACCACAGGCTTAAAGGTTACCCCCACTTCACAGGACATTCCAGCAGACATTTTACCAGGTGGGTCAAACCTGTGTAGAGAAGCAGCACAAAACTCCCAATTTAAGACATGTGTGAATGTGTGAAACCCCCTGTCCTGACTCTGGTAGGAACAGCAAAGAATATTTATATATTTTTCCATTTGGATTAATTTATTCATCTAGGAAGTCAGAATGAGGGACAGATTAAGGAAAAGCCACAGAAGCCTGGAGCAACTGTAAAACAACAAAGATTGATTTGTTGAGGTTTTATTCAGAAAGTCTTGCAATACTTTAAAGAGGAAAGAATTAGTGTTCACTTTACAAACAAGGTAACTGGTGGAGCTGTGGCTCAATAACATTGTTAAGAATGAAGTGGACCAATCACCTGTTCTAACCCTTTGGGAGCAGTCTACCATTATCAATTTCAACCACAGATCTGTAACATCCCACTATCCAAATAGAAATGAAGAGGAAAAAAAGTTGCTGCAAGCGATTAGAGAACGTGCTGCATGCTGCAAGCTATATCAAAATCATCTTGAATAGAAACTGCCAGTCACTTCAATGCCTCATTTTATGGTGTCTGTGATGCAAACAAAATGCCCATCGGAAGACAAGAAGTCTCACAGCTGCACTCCAAATGAAATTACTGAGGCACAACTAGAGCCCTATTCTGCCTGACAAAAACAGGCTAGACAAAATACATGACTGAATGTTATTAGCCAGGGGGATACCTAGTAAGCCCCACTGAAACACAGAACATGTGCACTAATCATAATCTTATCAAAACAGAATTAAAAATCAACAAAGATGAAACATTTTCAAACTGAAATGGAAAAGGAAATACTCTTCAGAAAATATGAACTTAGAATGTGAGTAGGCAAATGAGCTTCAGAACAGATCACTGGCAGTTTCTCCTAAGAAGGGCCTGAAGGAATAGCTCCTATTTCCAGTAATACCTCGACGAAGTACTCACACTGTGTGTGTTCACTGCTTTTCACATTCTAGAGACTGGGCCCTTGCTGTCACCACTACATAAACAATGATGTGCAGCTCAAAGTCTTCAAGTTTCTTTTCTGCTCTAAGACACTTTCTTTCTTCATTATAAAAGAATGCAATGTAATAGTTGAGATGTATCTAATGAAAATTGTTTAATTTTACTATAGAATTATGTCTCTTAATATAAATGTAAAGCAAGGAACTCATCTACAGATAGTTTTACGTACTGAATGGTGATGAAGTCCTTCAGCCATTCACTGATTCCCACTGGTTTGCAGTAGTTAATGCTGTAGGATGCATTTATCAAAACTATCTTCTTTTTGTAGATTTTACCAACATCAAAATCCTTGAAATACCAAACATATCAAGGGTTGTCAATTACAGGAAGTAACATTTACACAAGTAATGACAGAACAACCAGTTTTGGCACAGCAGCATACTTTCTGACAGTGTGCTTGTTAATTACAATGCAGGGGTAAGCTGACAAGCTCACTTTCTTCCTAATGTAAGTAGAACATTATAATTATTTGCAGGCTGGAATCTTTACTGAAAATTCCCCTCTTCTCCTGCTACTTGGGAGCAGAGAGCGAGTCAGGGCTTCTGTGGCCTTTAGCTGTCTGTTAGTGTTAACCCACAGCAGCCAACAAGGATCTTTTTGGTGCCACAGCATTTTGATCAAGACATCAGTATATTAATCTAGCAGAAACATCCATCCATCATCTTTACAGACCCTGTGTGGAATGGCCACTAACCTTGAAATGAACACAACTTGGTTTAGTATAGAAAGTTCGTCCTTGATGTTCATAACCAGACAGTGTTCCCTTATTAAAAATTCTAGTTTGGAATTCCTCCTTCTCTTCCTCTAAAATCTCTGTTTTCATTGTCCTTGGAGCCAGATGCTTTGTATCCATTTCTTCTTTGGATATCTAACAAGGAACATCAATAAAAAACATGGTGGCAGTAAGTAACTGTGATAACAGGATCTATAGAACAAAGTAGAAATACCTATGGATATAGAATAGAATCTCAGTCTCTGCCCAGCCTTCATTATTCTCCAGATTTAACTCAGCCTCCCAACTTGTATGTTGTGTAATCAATGAGTTACAGATGCTATAATTATGAAATAAACAAGAGAGTTTGGCTAAGCAGGCAGTTATACCAAAAAGAGAATAGATAGAGTGCTTACCTTTGTCCTGGGCTCACTGTAAAATTCCAAAAGAGGGATCTCTAGAAAGAGATCCTTCCCCACTGGTGGTCAGCTCTTAAATGGGTCTAGGAGAGGTGCAGCCAGGCTCCACCCCTTCCTGCAGCACAGGTGAATTGCTTTCACCTGTGCTCCCAGGGCTGACTCATTGCTCACCTCAGGTGATCAATCACAGGTTCAGGCTGTGATTCAGCAGTTCCCATACATATGTGAAGAAATTAGTTTGTTCTCACCTGTTTGTTCTGTAGCCTACATCCATCCAGCATTAGAACATTCTGTTTTAATGGCAGTGAAGGGGTTATATTCCACTTCCTGAGCAACCATTTAGAGAAAATCAGCTAACTTCACTACCATTTGTTATGGTCTAGTGCTTCTTTCATACAGCACATGATATTTACTGACACTCTGCTTTCTGACTGATTCTCAAGTCTGCTTTTAAAGACCTACATCTAAAAAAAGTAGAGTATGGGAGCATCCTTTGGAATAACGTGCACGATCTTAACCACACAATTCCTAGGCCTTATTTACTTCTTTATAGAGTACAGAATACTGTTGGTTTGATAAAAATTATGCTTTACTTTGTCTAGTTTGGGACAAAAGTTATTTCCACATAAAGCAATCTGTGTTTCCAACTAAACAAGAAGTGATGCTCAGCTTTCTCAGGGTTTTGTTCTTTTTAAACTCAAACAGGCAAGTGAACACAATGTGATATGGCTTCACATATCTCTGAACTAAAATTGAAGTTTTGTTTTCTCCTGAAGAGAAAACACTGATGACACTGTCAAACAGCAATTACTCTCTGATATTCTCACATCTGAATCTCTGTATCTATGCAATAATGACATGTTAACTGCAGAATAGATAATTAGTAATTTTAAGCTGCATTCATAAAGCAGCACCTGGCAGTGTCATTTCTTCAGATATGTACAACTACTAGAGAGGGAAACGAAACTTTTCTAATCCATTTAGACACTTTCATGAATAATTCCAAGACATTATAGACTTCAGTGTAACAATAGGACAAATACACATATCCACATCTTTTTTTCCCTATTTTTAAGAGAAAACACCACAGATTTTACATTGTGCAAGTCACATTCCTGACTCGATAGTCCTGGGAGCTCTGGTTCTGCTGGGATCTCATCCCTCTCCTTCTCGTCTTCATCACTTTCACAGAGCACATCATGGGGGACTTTTTCAGAACACTTTCCTACAGAAGCAGTTCTCTCACCAGCTGGGGAACAAACTGACGGAGAGCACCACGACTTCTGTGGGAGAAAATAAATTTGGAAATACCATTTCAAATTACTAGAGGGCAGTTACACGAGCAGTTAACAGTTTCCAAGGATATCTTTTAATACAGAGTGACTGGTCTATAAAGCTGCAAGGCTGAAGATGACAGCTTAAGCCAATCCCTTCTTAAAATGACAACTCAGACAATATTGCAGTAATGAGCATCTATAGGATGATAACTGTGTTCTATAGGAGGGTGGGGTTGTGAATAGTGACTGTGTACATTTTTGGGTTTTGTACTTTTTTTTTGTTATATCTACTATATGATAACCAAGAACATTCTGGCTTTGTTATGACTATTTCCACAAACCTTCTCTCCCTATTTTTAAAATACCTAAGGATTGCATGCAGACACAGGCTTCCTCAAGGGATTCAGTTCATCCCACCTCTCCTTTCCAGGCAAGTACTGCCTGTAATATTGTGCAGATCAATTAAAACAAAACAAATACATGAAAGATACCCAAAAAAACAGAAATCTGTTGTCATGAAAACACATTTCTCTTGTGCTGACAGTCTGATCCGAATCCTTACTTGGGGGTGAAGGTAAATTTATTCCTCTTGGGGACAGTTGTGATTCACGTGTCTGAAATACACTTCTTACAAATACCCTTAAAAATAGAAATGAAAACAAAAAAACCATCCATACCAAGCAGCAACTTTCATGAATGAAAGTACCAACCATCAAAAATAGAGAGACTAATGGTCATCAAGAGATCTGACGGACTGACGGAGATGTGACTCTCCACTCACTCTGCACTATCTGGTATTTGGCTGCAGCCCGTGCTACTCAGAGGTACAATCAAAATTCACTTTCCTACAGCTTTGATAGAAAATAAACCTAGAGATGTTTCTGTTTGTTTACCTGTGGTGCCCCAGCTGCACGTTTGCAGGTCTTCTCAATATAGCGCCATGTTTTCTTTCTTTGCAGTAAAGAATCCTTACATTTACCACCACTCTTAATCGCCTTAGTACAGGACTGCTGATTCTTCTGCTTGAAAATAGAAGCTTTTTCTTGCAGAATTTTAGATACAATCTCAATTTTTCTTGATTTTTGTTGTTCTCTAAAAGCTCTATAAGAAGATGTTATAAGAAACATTAAGCCAAGTTGTTTGTTAATAATGTTACAGTCCATTTTTCGAGCCTTTAAGCTCAACATCAAGTCTCCAAATTGGGAGCAGCAGTAATTTGTGTCAAGACACAATGGGATTCAGAAGGCAAGTATATTTAGACTAAACACATTCCATTTGAGTGTTTTAGAAGTTGATGACAGTTGGCTATCTGAAATCAAGTAGGTTGTAAAAAAGCAAAAGAAGGGTTAAAGGTAAGGCCATAGGAAATGAAAATGAAACATATAAATTCAGAGCTACAGTTCTGTGATGCATTGAGCAGATCATTTAATCTCAGTTTTAATACTGGCAGTTTAATATACAATTTTCTGCAACGGACATTATCCATGCTAATGATCCTTTCTAATACCAAAATCTTTATTTTCACCTTCTCAAGTAATTCATATCACTCCTGATTCTAAATAGGAGAGAAGATATTATCACCTTTCTTATTCAAATGCAGGCTATTGCCCACTGAAGCACCACAAATTTAGTGTAGCCTCACGATACCCCATCGCAGCACATAAATGCCACTGTATTTATATTTTGGGAAAACCAAGGCACAGAGAAGTTACAAAATGTAGGAATGGTGCACTGACTCCCAGTGCTACCTGCTCTAGGTATAAAGCCATCCTTTGTTCCTATTACTAGTTCTTGACTTTTTCATTCTACTCATAGGAAATGTACAAATTAAGTTAGAGGCTCTAGTGACTAAAGAGTTAAATTTTTGCAGGCAATTCACAAAGATTTATTCAGGCTAAAATGTGCTCTGAGAAAACAGAGTATCCCTTCACATAAAAGGAGAAAGGTAGAGCCCTGGGGGGAATAATTCAGCAGTTCCTCAGGCGCCTGGTGGAGCAGTACTGAAATTAGAAAAGAACTGCTGTGAAAGTGCAGTCGTGTCACAGCTGAACATTAAGACTAACAAACTGCTCTCCCTTGTGCCTGCAAAGGGAAACAGTGAGAGGGAGAAGGCAAGCAAGGAGAAAGAAAGAGGCAAAAAGATTAAACTTCTGAAAGTTAGATATTTCCTGCAGACCTCTACCAACCGGTATGGTTATTTTATTAATGGGATTTTTAGAATGCTTTTTGTGATAGCAGAAGTTGTATTATGCAGCTATCAAGGGTGAAGCATTATTTATCAAAACTGATTGAATCTTTGCTTATTACATCTTTTAGCATTTGCTATAGATTAGAAGAGCCAGCATGCAGAAACACATACCTCAACCACCTTCTGTTTAACACCTTGACTCAAATTCATCTTCATATGTGGTTAAAAACAATAATAAACTCTGCACCAGAGTAGATGAGATACAGGCACACCTCTGTCCATACCAAAGCAGCAGGAAGGAGACTGCACTCTTGCTGCACTGCAGTTTTCTATATGGACAGTGTTGAGGAAATACAGGAGTGCTGCTACTTCAAGCATTAGGTTTAGGTTTACTGAATTGCCCTCCTGGAGTGGTTTATCCTCCTTGCAGTAATCAGAACACGGGCTCCAAACTTTGGTTCTCTGAATAATGCACAAGCTAGAATTTCAAGTCACTTAAAACTGGCTGTATGAATTTCACACTTCCAGAGTATAAGAATGAGTTCACTCTCTCAAGACAGCACCATATATTATATGTTATGCTTTTGGAATCCAGTGAAGAGATCCAAAATACTCCTTCATGAACACCAGTGAGCAATGAGAGCACAATATAAAAACAAATACTTACTCTTTCTCCTTTTCATGCTGTAGCAGACGTTTATGGAGTAAAATTTCCTTGGCAACATTGCCTCCTTTTGCAAGGATAGCCTCCCTCATTGTCATCTCCTGTTTCTTTGCCTCAAAAACCATTGCTTGGTTCCGAGTCTGGAGAGCCTGGAGTTTTTCCTATGGAGCCAAACAAACCACAACTTCATATTTGATTTGCACATTCAAGAAAATCAAAGAGGGACTCTGGTCTCCTTATCTAATTTGTGCTAGCTTTATCTCAAATACAGTCCACTGTTTTTAATATATACAACAGTCAAGCAAGTTGTCAGTAGTTTGCGTGTGCTGGAGATGCAGGGAGCTCTGACAAGTCAGCACTAATTCTTTCCCCTTCTAGTTTTTCTTTGAAATGTTCTTCAATTAAGCAATTTTTACAGGATATTTACAGCTCTTATCAAATCAGTATTAAATTAAGATCATTCCCTCACATTCTAAAGAACACAAATGAATGAGGGAAGTAGCTTACCTCAGAAATTCTTACTTTACATTATTTAGACTCTTAAGTAACTGCTTTTTTCTGTATGTTTTCTCCATATGAAGTATTTCTCATTTTCAGATCTGAATAACTGGAAATACTTCAGCCATGTTTTTGGAAGATTATTTGCAGTATGAATTACTTTCAAGACAGCTACTGTGCCATAGCAGCTAGAATGAGCACAAAAAGGCTCCTTAAGTAGAAGTGTCAAAAATGTGTCCATACAGATCTAATACCACTATGTCCCATAGTTAGATTCTCCTCCATTTAAAAAGAGATTTGGTCTACAGAATGGCAGCATCACACACCCATTCTGCAGTGAAAACTGGAATTACTTTCAATAAAAGCTAGCAGTAGCAGTCTAACAAGTCAATTTCTTCATTCCCCAGCTCAGCCACAGCAGCAGTACCCTATTGGAAGTTATGCTGTTTTTCAGGGAGAGCACAGCTTGTATCCTTCTCTCCATATGCTCCTGAGTTTTCGCTTCTTCCTTTGCATTCTTCTCATGAATTCTGTAAGCAGAGTGAAATCTTTCAGCTTATATCCTCGAAAGCTTTTAGTATTAGAACATTTAACCTGACAAACAGTAATTGTGTAAGTCACCTAACACCTCTCCTGCATGTCTCTCTGTTCACAACAATACTGTGTGTGGGTGAAGTAGAACAGTTCAGAAAGCCCTCTGAGTACAAGTGCCCACAGGCTTTCAACCAGTTTGCTCAACAACTTTTTTTAATATGTTTTGAACTCAGAAATGCATTTCACATTATATGTCTAGTTGCTAAAATAAAGTAAGAATTCTGATGTTGATCATGAAATTGATATCTAAACAATAGACATATTGAACTTTAGACAAGCAAACTACACTGAAAATAAACCATAGAAATTAAAAAACCTTGAGATACGTGAGCATGAATCAAGACTGTGAGTATCCCAGTTAATATAGTTGTAAACTAAAAAAAAAAAAGCCAGTAGGATACTAAGCAAAAAAGATCAACTGATTTCGTTCAGTTTGTTAATTTTAATTACTGTTAAGTTTGTACATGTTATCTAAGGAAAAACATAAAGCACCATAAAAACAGTACAATTATTTCAATCACTTTGTCAATTAAGTCCTAATATACAAGTAAAAGTAACAAATGCTCAGTTCCTTGAGTAACAAAATAATTTAATATTACAGTAATTGTACAAACATGGACTTAGGAAGAAAACACTCAGTTTACCATCCACCATAAGAGAACAGGAGCACACAGAAACGCCCTCTGAGTCAGTGTTAGCAGACAGCAAGAAAGCTATTTTATTGCATTTCAGAGGTAATGCAAAAAGGCAAGTTTCCAACCTGGAATTCAGCTGAGCTATCTCACACGTATATATGTAAGAGCTGTAAATGATTATCAATGCCTACAAGTGGTCAGAGCTCTGTGCAGCTCATCAAAATGGTCCCTTCAGCTGCAAGGAATCTGAAGACTGCACCAAGACAGGAGGTGGATTTTCTTTTTTTGTGTCCTTTTGTGCCATGTAAGATTTGAGAGCTTCGGAGCATTGGCATTGTAGCAGATTTCCAAGTGTAATACCAGGACATAATCTAGCAGAAAAATGATTACTTTTCAAAGAGTACAGGATAGAGCACTGCATACTGAGAACGTACAGTGCTGGGAAATAAAATAAGAGTTAGTGATTACCTCGCCATGCTTTTTCTCAGGAAGTAAACTGCTTTTTCATGGTTCCTTTTGGCACCTTCAAGCATTTTTTTACGCCTTTTTTCATATTCTTTCTGTGCTTCCTCTTCTTTTCTGTGAAAGACAGGCAACAGCACGAAGGAAATGATATCTAATGGTGCGGAGTAAGTATATTTGTATGTCTTGAAATGGGGACAGTGTTTTCTCCCCCTCTGTACAGTCTCTTGTCTTCACAAAAGCTACACACTGATAACCTGGGATCCTTTTTCTCTCTCCAAGTTTCATTGAAAAGATCCTAAGAATGTCCTGGCATCCAGCAGCAATGCAGACACGTGCACTTAGTCTGACCTAATACATTTAAATTCCTTAGACAAAAAGCATTCACAGTTTTTGTCTTTAGCAAGTTAATCATGTCAGAAATCTTTATCTGAATAGTGACAAGACTGGGGGAAATACTTACTTTAATTCTATTTCCTCACACAAATATTTCAGAGCCAAAATCCAGCTCAGAAATACAATACCATGATTACTTCCATTAACTAATCTTCTCAACACATGAAATAATGAATTGGCTACATGTGAAGGAGGGAAAGGAAGCAGAGCCCCACTTACTTTTTTAAAGACAGCTGATTTTCTTCTGCTTTCAGTGCTGCTATTTTTTCCTTCCGAATCCTCACTTCTGCTTGTTCCTGGTACTGCATCTCTAGCTCCTCCTCATCTTTTTTAAGTTGTTTGTGGAGGATTTCATATTTTCCCTGCTGGGTCTCTATCTGCCACATCTCAAGCCTTTAAAACAAAGCGTGAGCTGCTTTCAAAACTGAGGCATAAATTAGAAGTATTTATGCTTATTCATTGCTATTGCAGACAGGTCTACTTTAATCCATCCTATTTTCCAATTAAACTGGGACTTAAATTTCATTTATGTGTGCAAAATTAACTCTGGATCTGAGCCACAGCAACCAATTTCCTAAACAATTAATTGTTTAGGCTAAAAGTTGCTCTCAAGATCCTTTGCTTTGCAGTGAACCATTGCAGTCCTCAAATTGTGTAGCTCAGTATTTACTAACAGTTTCCATAGAGATTAACTTTGGGATCCATTAAACAGCACAGGAAGAAAATAATAAAGACTGACTCCCATCACACACTTTTCTCATTCCATCACTTACATGTTTTCTTTCAGTGTCAAAGCAATTTTCAACTCCAAATTCTTCTCATCCTCCAGCTCAGTGCACAGTCGCCTATGCATTGCCTGTAGGCGGAACACGGCTGGGCTGGTACATAAAAAAGATACAATTAGAAAGAAATTGGAACTAATTAATGTTAAAAAAAATATATCAAAAACTCCTTCCAAACAAAGTCAGCAACAATAAATAATAGCTTTGAGGGTGAGAGTTATGTATTAGAATAACATCAACTTATACAGGGTCTCTTACTCAGCTTGCTAAGTGTCCATTTGTTGTTCAGAGGTGCACCTTTCTTTGAACTATTACAAATTTGTCAATATTTACACAGGAGTATTTACTTTAAAAATCATTGGCAGGTGGCTCCAAGTGATTATTTCTTACACTGATAAAAGAAGCATTAATAAGTATAAGCAAACCAAGAGAACCTTGATTGATTTCACCTTTAGAATGGCACTAAGTACCTCGTGCACTTTGGCTACAGCAGCAGTGTAACAACACAGCTGTTTATTTTCCTTGGGCTTCTCTACCCAGGAAAATGACTGCACAGCACACTGCAGAATCAATAGACAACAAACGGAATTTATTCAACATAAATTCCATCTTTGGAAGTGAAACTTGGAAATGGATCTTCTAGCTGAAGTTACTACTTGGATTTCACAAATTTTGTAAGGCTTCAGTACTGCTTGTGGCAGACAGTATTTTCATTATTGCTACAAAATGATGTACTTGAGCTTTGTAAGCCAGGAACTCATCAAGTCTTCACTATTAATTTGCTAAATATAATAGACTGTGAAAATTGCTATTTTCCACTTTTCTAGACCTCACAATTTGACTTGTCATAAGTATAAAAACCTCACACAATGCTTTTCTGTCTTTGTTGGTTTTTCTTAATAAGAGTCTCTCTGAGATCCTGAGCAGGCAGTACTAATACCTGCCACAGAAGTCTGATTAGCACTCAACTCATTTTTGTTTAATCAGTCATTCTACTTTGGCAATTAACCCACCTTGGTTATCCTGTCATTTGTTGATGCACCAAGATTCTTCTTATTGAAGAATAACACAGGTCATAAAATGCAGCTGCAAAGTTTGTTCACAATGCAGTGGCTCCTGGTACACAAGCCACCCACTTCTTTCTATTTAAACCAAATGTGAGGAGTACAGTAAATTGCCTCCCACTTCCTCACAAGTGTTTCAGAACAGCTCCTGTATGCAGAGCTACTCCTGAAAGGCATTCGTGCATTTCACAACATAAAACAATTAAAAAAAAAAAAAAGCATACATATAAATCCTGGTTGTAATTATTAGGAAAAAAGCATCACCTCTAAAACTGACATGGCACACTGGCACTGGTTGATCATAATGAACAGGATTTACTGGGGACTGATAAACATAACAGCAGTGTGCTAGGCTGACTAATAACTTGTTGTTGGATGCTCCTTTAAAATACATGTCTCTTTCCTATCCATTCCTAAGTCTCCACCTCTTTCTGCACTCTGATTTAACTGACAGAGCCCCAGGCCTGAAAGCACAGAGATCTGTGGTGTCCATGCTAACACACCATTATTTATTTCAAGGGGAGAAGCTGTTGCTGAAAATCCCAAGCCACGTGAAAAGCAACTGCAATGTTAGCATTCACCAAGACAGAAATGAAAGCTTTGCTCTGAATATTCAGAACAGCACTCCTGTCAGAACAGCCTTCCAAGCTATGGCCATTCTCAGCATAAGATGTAACTCTGTTGGGTTTCATTGACCTATGAACATCTTGAATGCGTGTGCTGAAAAATTCTGTTCACTGTCAACAACATGACAAGGTGAAAAAAGTAAACTCATTAATTAAGCCAGATAAACACAGTGGATGCCTGTATCTTTGGCACCCAGAAATATTCTCTACCTACACGTTGCCAGCCTCCTTCTCTTCTTCTGTCTCAATGTCTACGTTCTCCAGCTGCTTCTCTAGTGTTTTGATCCGCAGCTGGCAGGCAGTCAGTTCATCTCTGAAACAAATAAACACATCATTTACATTTTAAGTTTCCTCAACCGTGAAACTCTTCTTTCTGAAGGATAAAATTGTTGGGATTCCTCAAACACCCCACCTCCCCACCACTTTTTCTCTAAGACTTTACAATGAGGTTCTTGAGAAGCCCATGTTTATTTCAAGTATTTTCTCTAAAAATCCAGAAAAGCAACCATAGTTCAGTCTGACTTTATCCATGTTATCAAAAAAAGACAACAGCATAAACAGCATTTTTTACATTATCCCTCTGCAGATCCATCTTCTGCTAAAGAAAGTCTTTTTAACTTATGTATGGGAATTGCTGAATCATGGCCTGAACCTGAGGTGAGCAATGAGTCAGCCCTAGGAGCACAGGTGAAGACAATTCACCTGTGCTGCAGGAAGGGGTGGAGCCTGGCTGCACCTCTTCTAGACCCATTTAAGAGCTGACTACCAGTGGGGAAGGATCTCTTTCTGGAGATCCCTCTTTTGGAATTTTACAGTGGGCCCATGACAAGGGTAAGCACTCTATCTGTTCTTTTTGGTATAATAGTCTGCTTAGCCAAACTCTCTTGTTTATTTCATAATTATAGCATCTGTATATTCTTTGATTATACATCTTAGCACAGCAAACTGCTCAAAGCAGGTGCATATTTGAAGTATGCAGCATCACTGACTGTGATGTAACATTTCTATCACAGTTAAGAAAATATTTATAATGAATTTTCCATTTAATTTTTCTAACTGATTGTTGAACTAGCAGAACTGTGCTGATATAACTGAAAGGAGTTAATGTCTAATTATTTCAGATCAGAACTCTCTTCTTTAGCATTGTTATTAGTGTTTTAGTTTTTCATTTTTATCCTTAATTCTTTACAAGGGTCTTGGAATGTATTGGATACATCAAATCAAGCAAGTGTTTGTATCACATAACACTCATGACAAAACTATATATATGCTATAAATCTGTAACAGGTACAGCATCCCAGTATTTGATGGTGCATTCATGCTGATGGCTTTCATTTCCTTCAACACTGACCTGATTTTCTGGACCACAAGTTTCTTTTCTTTGGCGATGCTGCTGAGCTCGTTTAGGTTGCTGGGTAAAGCAAATAAGCAAATTCTATCTGCAGACTTCAGAGCCTGACTGCTTGTAACGTTGTGCAGGCAGTGTTCCAAACTGTCCCTTTGAATTGAAATATATGATGAGCATGAAAACACGATGAGAAGTCTAAAGGCTCCACAAAGTTTGCACAATCATTTATGCATTTGTGAGCTCCTTGTTTTGGTTTAACTCGTTCTAGCAAACTGCTGTGAACACAAGCAGTGTAAGTCAGGAAAAAGCAAAGATAATCTGTACAAAAATCTTGAGTATGTGCATTTAAGCCAAGATTTTTAGTCTTAAATATCTAATAGTGTTCATACTCACACTTATTGCTGCAAGTATGTACCTTTGGTTTTAAATGTCTGAGCCTCTTGATCATACCCATGGTTTTCAGGTTTTACTTTTCCTGAACATTACTTTAAAACTTTGAAGGGAACATTCTAAACTAGTTTAAAACTTTGTGTAGAACTGTTCATTTTGTGAGTGAGCTCTCTTACTTTTTTTGTCTATTTAAGCATATAGAAAGAAGTAGTCAGAAGATGGGTGATGGTGTTATTTGGTGATTTTTTTTTGTTAGCTTTTTTTTTTGTGTGTGTGATCACTTTGGTGTATTTTGAGTTTCTCTGCTGATAATGGTAACACTGTCAACATTTACTGGCAGGAGGCATATGTGCTATGCAACTTCCCACATACATATGTTAATAAACAGTATTCCAGCTTTTCATCATGCCTTGCAACCCTATGCCAGGACACTGCAGGGCAGAGATTAGCAGTCTGTCAAACAGGCCAAACTGTGCTTTGATCTTTGTGAAGAGAGCAGCAGCTCCTTAAGGCCACGTTCAAACCACTGAATTATTTTCCACGCATGACCTTTGCTACATGCAAATTTATTTCTCCAGGAATAAATTCACTCTACCACCTACTTGTAAAACCAAAGTAGTACCAAGCTATCATCATACCAGTTCTGTGCTGATCGACTGTACGCAGTGGAACAAAGCTCTCTCTATTCAGAAACTTACAATCCAACACTGATATTATTCCATTTTTTTCCAGTAATTCCTGTTGTTCTGTAAGTACAGAGGGATTTGAACATAGCACAGCATATTATTACAGAGAACTGGCTGGCTTTTAGAAGCATTGCTTGGTGTAGCACCACCCAGGCTAATAAATGCTCTTTTGATTTCTGATAAGCCCACATGAATGTGGTGCAACCACGTGTTGTATGTATGCATATTGCCTAGGGCTCAGTTGACAAAAAACATGTAACTGAGTTAACCAAACCTCTTCTTGAAAAGGTAAATCACCACTACAAAGGAAGTTATTACTGGAGCTGCTAACAAAGCCATGAATTATTTACCTGCTATGTTCAGACTTGTCTCCAGTTCCTTCAGAAGTGACCTCATTCCCCATCTTGCCATCATCAGACAAATCTTCTTCAAGCTTGTATTCTAATAGAAATTAAAACAACAGTTTAATAAAGAGACTTTGAGCTTCAAAATGAAGAGCACTAATGTACTTGCTGCCAAGTCAAAATATGTGGGGAATCAGAGATTACATTTTATAGCATTACTGCAGTGTTTATTAAAAATCAGCCATGCAAGGCTGCTGCTGTACACCTGGGAACCAGAGCAGGAAAATGCCAACAGCCTATAGTGTGTTCATGTTACACGAACACCCTTCTGTACACCTCATTACTCCAACCTGCAGTGAAGATGGAATCCTCTAAGTATTTATTAAGCATTATTGAATATGAGTTATGTATATATTATTGTGTATTTAGGTAATAAGTAAAATGACAGTAAGGAAATAACCCAAGAACAGCTTTTTAACGCAGATGTCGGTAGTCAGCACTAAATGATGCATGGTAAAGTGTTAAACAGTAGATATGTTGACTCATGTGATGTAACTGAGCACATGTTCTGACACAGAAGTCAGTCACCTGCTAATAGGCAGCTGGTGCCATTCAGGTGCCCTGGGGGATCCAACCTGTGTCCCTCTGCAGGCACAGAGCCCTTCACCAAAGGCGAGCACCCACTGGCAGCAGCTGCTGATGTCTGAACTGAGTCCATACAGTCAAACACTGATTTTCACCATCATTAAGTCTGAGTCAAAATGCTGTGCAGATTAAGTAGGGGATTTACTGCTACAGAATAAGAATGGTTTAAGATTGAAGTAGCTATACCTGTTACACTGTAATGCTAAGAAGAAAATGACTGGAATCATTTCATTGGTTTGGAATATCACACTGCCCCTAGAACTGTGCTGTTCCCATTGTGGATGGGGAAGTTAACCCCAGCATTCTGCAAGTTACAGCTGTGGTTTCTCACGTTCACCTTCTTCATGTTCTTTCAGGTCAGAGCTGTGAGCTGCTGCACCGTTGCCTTCCTCTTCCAGAAATGGGATAAGAGTTGGTTCCTCTCCTCCACCCCCGGGCTCACTGTCTGCCATGCCGGCGGTTCCGTCACAGCAAGCGGGCTGACATGGAGACGGCTGCAAGTCGGTGAGTACACAGAGATCTCCAGGAAGCCTTCAAGTCGGTGCCTGTGTCAGGAGATAAATGAGCAGCGTTCGGTAAGCACTTAAGGTATATGTAGTGACAGGGTACAGTCACAAATTCCGAGTATTAACTTCCAGAAATCTCTTGTGGAGAAGTAAGGACGCTGCCAAAGCGTTTTTACATGTATAGTAATTGGCTAATTAATAAAAGAAGCCTAGAAGAAAGCATTTTTATCTGGCTAGGGAACGAGAGGTACGGAGTGGAGTGCGAAGTAGGGATATAGCCGAGCTAAGCGCCCAGAGCTACCTTAAAGGCAAAGCGGGGCTGCACGAAGAACAAACCCCCGACACGAGCGGTGTGCCCGGAGCATCCCGAGCGCTGCCGAAGCCCCGCGGCGCGGCGGAAGGACCGACGGAAGGATCCCCGGCCGCTGCCCCGGCAACGGAGCGAACCACGCGGCGCCGGGGGAGCGGAGGGACCGCGAGCCCAGCCGCTGGAGGCGGTCAGCCCGCGTGGGATGTGCCGCGGTGCGTGTGCGTGGCTGCTCCACGCCTGCTCGGCTCATTTTCAGAGCGACGACATCCCAGGATCAGCCTCGGCAATCAATAAAGACAAGCGTGACCTCTAAGTTTCCTGTGAACGGAACCGGCTTGAGTCAAAACATAACGGCTAATTGGTACCTTCGTATCAACTGTGAGTGAGTGCAGTGTGTGTTGGTGAACCTTTGTCACCAGGCCAGCGTTCTGCTCTCTCGTGCACATGGGAGAAGCTATCTGCAGTCCCTGCGAAGGTGCCAAGTTACGGTTCCCCAGACAAGCTCCTCTCTCCCGATTCCCACTGCACCCAGTGGGAGTCAATGGATCCACCCCCACTTTAAGCTCTAGGAGGCGTGCAGAAGCACTCCCTGATGCCCAGGTCCCATATGCACAGCTGTGGGTGATAACCTGTGAGAAGTGAGCACGAATGAATTGAAATCCTACTGCTGAAATCCCAAACTGAGAGGCGTTTTGGTGAAGTTCTGTAGCACCAACTGGGCACCAGAGTGATGCTGGAGGCTGCGTGGCTCCATGCTGCTCTTCAGGCGGTCGGTTCTTCCTCCTGAACGTTTCCAAGGTGACAGCAGCTCCTCTATGGAGGTTTCTAGCTGTTTGGCAGCAAGAAATGCCAATAATGGAATCTTATTTTTTTCAATGCGGCTCAGATTATGTAAAACAATTTCTCCGTCTCTGCTCTACAACGCAGAGCGATGTCTGAGTGTAAATATCAGCAGAACATCGATGGAAGCCTTACTGAGGGTAACTGCAATGCTGTGCTTGTCCAGTCCTTAAATACCGGCCGTGCATCTCAGAGCTGGGCTGTGGGACGTCGATACAGCGCGAGGAATCGCGTCTGTGCAACCTCTGAACGGAGCTAAATATTCCCACCATATGATTGCCAAGGATATTTCCAAATCTCATTTATAAAAATAGGCATATGTGTGTAATTTATGTTTCCAGAGACATTTGGCGACGTTGCCACAACAGTCTTTCACGAGCTGTTTATGTGGAATCGTGGGAGAATTCAGCTAATGATCTGTGGGGTGCATTTCTTGCCTGTAAGACTTCGGTGTGGCGATGTGAGCTCTTGGTGCTGCTGGCAGCAGAGCCAGCCGTCCCTGGCAGCACGTGGTGGGAAGGAGGCAGCGGCTGTGGCTGCAGCTGGGCCATCGTGAGGTCTCTGATCCATCTGAGCTCCGTGTGTGAGGTCAGAAGGCAGAAGCACTCCCAGAAAAGCTGTGCCTGCAGCCATAGGGATGGAGGAGAGATGGCAAATCAACAGAGTGACAAAAGGCTTAAGGAAAAATGGCTGTTGGGGCCATCTTTGTGAGACTGTTTGACAGTTCTAAGCCAGTAGCTAAAGGAAAGCTTCAATTATTTTCAAGAGGATTAGATGAGAAAGATTGAGGGAGCTTATTTGTTTTGTTTTGATGCTTAATAGCAATTTTAATTGTTTTTTTAATCTCCCTCTTGAGCAATTTTAAACTGTCATTGATTCTAAAGAGTTTGGGATATTCTGCTAGAATTGTAGGAAATTAAATATATGTATCACTATTATTTTATCCTCTCTTTTTCCTTTGGCTAATAGGAATTACTCCTGTTGAGTGGGGGTGTACATCCATATATTTCTTTATTTAGCAGACTGTTTTGCTGAAACTTTTATTTGAATCAGAATCAACTGAAAACACAGCCCAGTGACCACGTGTTGGTCTTTCTTCTGTGTAACAGATCCAATATAATTATGGCCCATTGCATCAAACGTAGTTTGCTTGTTTGAGAGAAGTTGCACATTTATTTTAGGATTTTGTGCAAATGGACCTTAGAACATCTCTGTTTCTGAAGCACAGACATGTAGTGGTAGCTAAATCAGTCCTGGGAAAAAAACACAGGATTTTGTTAAACCACTGTGCTGGTGCTGCTGGGAGATTGGCTGTGTAGGTTCCTCTTATCCATCCAAGTCTGCAGCACAAGGCCGGCTCACTCGAAATGATTCCAGCAATACACATTCCTGGTCAAATGATTGGGCATAATCAGAGCCTTGATAATATACCTGGATTATCAGAAATTGTCCAAGAAATTATTGCAGTCCTGAAGGCAAACACATTCCCATCACAATGCCACTGAAGGTTTTGTGAGCAGTCACTTCACTGCCAGAAGCAGAGACCTTTCTTCATGGACTCCAAGTCAATAGGCACTGGAAGAGCAGTTGTGGAGGAATGCAGCAGTAATTCTTCTAGAGGACCACCATTCTATTTTCACTTGTTGCAGTGGTCAAACTCTTAGCAACATCTTTCCTTTTAGAACCTACACTGCTGTGGTTTTCCTATAGGCTCACGCAGATATGTACTATGCAAAGTCATTCTACGTGTCCACAAATCTACATGTCCATTTTGCTATTTTAACAGATGCATTCTGAAGACATAGAAATGCGTGTTCATTTTTTACTGGTAGGTTTGATGACAGCTGTCTAGCCAGAGAAAAGCAGCACCAAGGAATTCTCAGAGTAGGTACACAGCTCACTGAACGTCAGCCTGAGGAGCCGGAAAAAATGTCAACTGAAAATATCCTGAAAGGTGTAAATCTGCTCTGCTTCACAGAGAGACAAAATCTTTCTGTTCTGTATCTCATCCTGTAGGTTCCATTACTGATCTTTTGGTTTCCCTCCTCCAACAAACCGGTTTTCACCCAACAGTTCAGCTGCTAGAGCTGACATGTAGGTCTTGTCCTCCTGTTGTGTGTTGGGGGTGAGTGTGATCTGATATGGTGTGCAAAGAAAAGATCTCAAATAAAACCCCACCTCATTCTTACACATTTCTGACGTGTGTGTGCTGTGTACATCTGCACATGACATGTAGATGATGTGCACAGCTGTTCCTCCCAGTCACCTCTGTTGTTGCCCTCAACGAGTCATCCCTTTGCTGCCATTTAGATTGATGGTATTCATCAGTAAGAAAAAGCCGACCATACAAAAGGGTAAACCAAACACTTTACCCTGACGGGCATCCTTTCATTTGATTAAAGGATTCACGCGTTCATTTTTGCTTTTACAATACAATTTCTTTAAAATGTCTCCTACACAGCGTTTCCTTTGTGGATTGGTTTTAAAATTGCCATTCTGGACTGAACAGCAGCAAGAGGAGGAGGAGAGAAGAAAAGAGCGAAGAGGGAGGAGAAGGTTGCGTCCGACCTTCGGGCTGAACCCACAGTCCCCGGCAGCGCGGCCGATGCCGCCCGGCCCCAAAACGCAGCCGGGTTGGGCCGCACAGCGGTGTCAGCTGCCGCCCGCTGACCTCAGGCGTTCGCTCCGGAGCGCCGAAAGCGCTGAGGCAGAAGTTCGCACAGTCCGGGCTCCGCCGCTTTCGGCGTCGCACCTCCGGTCGGGGACGGCTTTTAAAGAGCGCAGAGATCGCGGCTTCCCCCGTCCCGGGCGCAGCTCCCACCCCCAGTCCGCGCTGCTCCGCGGGGAACGGGCCGGAGCTGCAGCTCAGCGCGGCCGGGGGGCGGCGGCGGGGGCGGCTCTACCGCAACCTCCATCCCGCGTGCAGCCCGGGCTCCTCGTTCTCCTCCCGGCGATGATTTGCACGGGACGTGCCCCCAGTCTCGGCAGCACTTTTAGTTCTCTTTCTCCCGCGCTGGGTGGGATGGAGCTGTAATTGCAGGGGCTATTTTCGGCAGCCCGTTGAGCGGCCGGGCGGAGGAGGAGCGCGGCGCTGCTGAGCCGATCCCGCTGCCCCCATCCGGATCTCCCGGCGGGACGGAACCGGCAGGGCGGCCCCGGGCCGGGCGGCACCGAGCGGGGCAGGGGAGCGCAGCGGAGCGGGGGGACGAGACGACGGGGGCTGTCGCCGCTGCCCGGCGGCGATACGGCGCTGAAACTGAGCCTCAACTTGCCGCAGGAAGGATGGCAACACCGGCGGAGCTTCGGAGCTGCCCAGGGAGCCGGGGAGCCTCGGTTTTGTGCGCCGCGATCTAATACGTGGGAGTAAAATGGAATTTCTCACCTGGGTTTTTCCTGCCTTGGTCCTACTGTGCACCCAGCAGCACAGGTGCATCAGGTAAGGCAGCCCTTTCCCATTCCCTCCTTTGCTGCCCCGGGGCTGCGGCGCACAGCGGGAACGGGGCGGCACGGACGGGAGGACCCGGGGCGGTCGAGCAGCGGTTTGTTGGGTTAATCGGGGGCGTGCTTCGAACAGGACGCTTGGGGAAGAGTTCTCCTGGCGGCACTCGCTCTAAATTACGAGCAATCCCTTTCGGCGATAGCTCCGCACCGCACGGTGCAGCCCCGGCCGCCCCAGCAGCCGTTCGGAGCGCGGCGCACGCAGCGAGCACAGCGGGGCTGCGGCCGTCCCGGCGGTCAGCGCTCCTCCGGGCTCCAGGGGAAGGGATGGGGCTGGTGAGCATCTCAGGAAAAGTTTGAGGAACACCGTTTTTTAAAATTATATATTCCAAAGCTGAACGTTTGCGATTCGCAGTCGCAGTCAGTCAGAAGGTGTTAGCTAGGCAACCAGCTATGTTCTCTATATATTCTCTACTGATCTGGAGGCTGGATTTGGAAAAAGCTTGCCGGATTATGCAATGAAAGCAGAGGGGGAGTTAAAAAGGACTTGCTGCATGCAAAAACATGCCTACATCACCCAGAGCACGCGTGGCTGTGATATTTAAGGGGTCTTCCCACTTCTGTATTGTAGATATTGTTAATAACTTCAGAGTGGTGTACGAACTAACAATGCAGTTGTGGCCTTTGGGATTAATTAGCGAGATCTTATCATTCTCCATTGGGAAGGAAAAGGACCTCGCATCAGAGGAAGTGTCAGCTGCTCCTGTTCAGGACTGACACAGTGGTGCATCCCGTGACCTTGGCCATGGCCCGACACCTCTGTGCCCTGCGGCCACGCAGTGTGACACCAAAGGCAGAGAAGATTTGCTTATGACCAAAAGGCGTGGAGATCTTGCCCGTCATTTCAGTGATCCCAAACGATCTGAACTGGACAAAGGCTGAGGATTTCGGTTGAAAAGTAGTGTTTGGATATTAAAAAAAAAAGAAGCAATCAGTCTTCTCAGCTTCTGTCTTCACGATCTGTTTCCAGGCACAGTAACTGCCAGGATATGTGCAACCTGTAATTTTTTAGATAAATTATGCTGGGTTAATTGCCTGTTA
Organism: Phasianus colchicus; assembly: GCF_987193195.1. Taxonomy (NCBI): domain Eukaryota; kingdom Metazoa; phylum Chordata; class Aves; order Galliformes; family Phasianidae; genus Phasianus; species Phasianus colchicus. Next base: position 5,707,146 of record NC_143457.1, read on the forward strand.
CTTGGTTTTCTTCCTCCAGTTCCACAATGGTGATGTTGTTTGTTAGCAATATAGAGACTCGTGGCACAGAGCACGGGAAAGCAAAGTCTAGCTTTTGAATTTCGAGCTGTTCAGTTTGCAGTAGTTTTCCAAATATGCCCAAGTGTAAGACATTCAATATTCAAAGAAAGCTGCTCTGTTTAGTACAGCACAGTTTGCTGATGATTCAGGGTTTAGCACGGCTATGGCAGAACCTTCTTTAATCCTATAGCAAGTCAGTAATCTTGCTTGCAAGTGTCCTTTTGATGAGTTTATTACATGGAATTAAAACAGATTTTTACCTTTGCATCACTGAAATTACTCACACATAGGTGGCTTTTGATGCATGAAATAATAATTCTTGGAAGAGCCCGAGAAGCACATTAATTTTCTTATTTTTCAATATTGGAGTCCTGGCATATGATTTATTATTTTTACAGGGTTTTACAGGGAGCAGTGCCTTACTGATACCGTGGTTTTATAACAACGGGCTGAACTATCAGAAGATACATTTTCATTGCTCTGATTTTGTTGTCTAAATGTGATTTGATTCATGGTTCTGGTGACAGAGGACGTCCAAAGGCGCGGAATTCCCTGTGCAACGTGCAGCTGCACACTGCCAGCTGTGAGCACCAGTGTGCAAAAGAAGAGGAATTTCAGAGAATTCTGAACTTGGTGGCACCGCATGAGATGTTCCCAAAGGCAGAGCTACCTGTTAAAAGGATGCTGAGGTTTGGCAGAGGAGAGGGGAACGCACACAGCCTGCTTCCTGTGTTTGAGTACCCTGTGAGAGTGCTTAACAGAGCTGCATTTGGAGCAATTCTCTGTCGTGTGCTGTTTGAATGAGCCTGATTCAACCTCAGTCAGCACATTCTCCCTATGCCAGTGCTGTTTGCAGGTGAACGTTTTTGGAAAAGATTTTGGGTCTGCTTGAGGCGTGATAAGTGGCAAGAAATTTGGCATTTCTATGATTGCTAGCTTTTTGGGGAAAGACTGTTTTATCAGAGTTTGGTATGCTTTGGATGCTGCAATAATAGAAGTCTCATAATGGATCTCTAATTAAAAATAGGTGTGTCTTTCACATTTAGGATCCTACAATATTAGATGGCTTTTATATGTTTGCAGTGTAACCTCCTCAGTCTTTTACTTCTAGTCATGGAAATGGAGGAGCTTTAACACGTGAATGTATGCAGAGCAGTCTATTTTCTGTCGCTTAAAACTCAGAGAGTTTTAGCGCTTTGATGGAGCTTTGATGTTCAAAAGGTTGCCATGAATTAAGCCTAATGCTTTTTCAATTACATTTCAAAATACAGAACATATTTACAGCGAGCCTCACTTAGAGTCAGGAATGGCAGATGGGAAGGATACACACAGTGCCCTGGATAATCCTGGAGCTTGACAGAAGCCAGATTGTTCACTGACCTTGCTGGATATTCCTTGTCTTTTTCTCAAGAAAGAAGTTTTCTTGAGTGGTGGTGACATCAGGGCCATATGCCCCAAAAGATTATCTCACAGAAAAGGAAATAGACTTCACCCCAGTCCTTACTATCAGTCAAACTGGTATTTCCATCTTTCAAATCATAAGACTGGCATAGTGTCTGTGCCACTGTCCCAAATGGAATCAGGCAGGCTAGCAGATCTAAAGAAGCAGTGGGAGATGCAAAAAGTGATTTTCCTCATCCCACTGCAGTATGTCTTTGGCACAAGGTTAGAGCACTCTCCCTACAAGTGTGATCTGAAATGAGTATCTTGCTGGCCACAGAGATGCTGCTGAGCTTTCTGCACTGCTGCCAGAGCTACTGGCACTGTTGTGCAAAAATAGTATTACTAATGTTGTATCTTACTGAGCCATTGTAATGCACTTATTCACATAGAAGATATAGGTTGCCTCTTTCTTTTGTTCAGTTTAAGTACCAGACTTTTTTTCTAGTAAAGTTGATAAATATCTAGCAACCATTTTCAAGCAGTGTTCCAGAAGGCAGTGAAGATAGGCTAATATCTCACTTGCCTGAAGCCTCTAACAAGACACGCTGTCCAAGTTGATTGATGCTTCTCCAGATCAGTCCAGATGAATAGAATATCTCAGTCCCATAGCAGCTGGGAGAAAGATGTCAGCTTGAAAAGGAAGGATTCTAGTATATATGTATTTTGATTCTAAACTGAGAATACTTAGCTCGAAAGGAGATGAGTTTCTTTGCTCTATTGTTTGAGATCTGTTGCTTAGAGCTGCTCTCCCAACCTGTGACAAGGACAATTTTCTTAGGCAAAGAAGAACTTTGCAGTATTTCCAGGTCTACCAGTAGTGACTTCCTCTCTCCTTTGCCTACTACATAAGGAACTAATTTTTTTTAATAGTTTAAACAGCAGTAGTCTGTTTTCTGTTGTTAACAACCAGTTCTGTTGAACTTCTCACAATGCTGAAACTCCACATTTGTACGGATGAAAATATATTCTCTGCTTGAAATGAGATGTGTCTAAAGAGATAACAAACCATCTCCCGCAGCTTCAGATCTGAGAATGACTTCCTGAGTGCCTTTAGTACGCATGAGAATGCTGCTCAGTCACCTGGGATCTCGCTCTGCCCTGGTGCAATGTAAAGATAAGCTTTTTGATGAGCTGTTACATCCCTTGGATTTTACAAGCCAACAGCTTACTTTTACAAATTCCTTTTCTTACTAAAACAAGTTTGACAGCAGCCTACATTAGGAAGCAAATTTGCTAATTCCACTATTAGTGGTTTCCTTTCTTTTAATCTTTACTGCTTACGTTACAAAAAGTTAATCCCCTCCAATGAATATTTTGTACGCTGGTCTTCCTTCTTCAGGTAAAAAACATGAACAATATTTAAGGCCATATGTAATCCCCCACTGCTTATGAATGATGAATGAAATTCTCCCACCATTCTTCATGTCACTTTAAAGCACTGGATCTGGGTGCAGTGTAACACTTCTGTAACTCCCACTGGTTTAAGTGGATATAGCTCTACTAACTTCAACAGATTTGTTACACTGATCTGACCTTAAGGCTTTATTAATAATAGAAACCAGATTCTTTTTAATTGTGTCATGGATATTTAAGTAAAACTCCCTCTAGATAGTAATCTGTTTAAAACACTGCAAGCTATGGCCCACAGTTTTTTAACCCAACTCTGTCATTTTAACTTCCTTTTAGCTTTCTGACTCTCCACATGCCATTACAAGAGAATACTGACACAGGGTAATTGCTGCACATTGTAAATGCTTTTTGAATAAAAAAGATGAGGCTCCTGGCAGTCCTTATAATACCATTACTTCCCTCATAGCAAGTGACTGAGTATAAATCAGTTTTCTGGGGGTGCACCTGTGTACCTAATGTGAAAAGAAGCATTTTTGTAGTTGGCGAGATGTGATATAGAACAAAAGAAACATTACCACATCTATTATAAATCTTCAAAGCCTTTGTTTAAATTTTATTCTAAATTATATGGCTCTGAGTCTGCCAAGATCCTTACTCAGAAGAGCTAGAAGTAACGGCACGTGCAGAGCTGAATGCCTGGACTGGCATATTTTGGAGAGAAAAACCATGTGCTTTATTTGGGTCAATGTCACATGAACACTCTAAGAAAATTATGTAAGTACCAAGGCAGAATATATTTATGGTATATTACTCTGCAATCTTTTGTCAGTGTTTAACAAGCTTCCCCTCTGTTACTAGTGACATAGATCTCTCAAATGCTGTATTTACTGCTGGCCTCAGGAGGAGATGCTCAAACATTGCTCAGACAGCTCTCGTACAGTACCTGCACTCAGATAGATGCCTCTCCCAAACCACTGGCAATTCTTTGCAAATAGTTGTGGCAGACGTTGTCACAATCCTCCATTTATCTATTCCTTTTGTGTCAATCACAGCACTGGCAAGAGGGATTATGTGAGCAGGCACAGATCTGCTGCAAATGAAGCTTGCCAGCTCAGTTTCGAAGAGAATTTGAGCTTGGCTTGTTTGTAAGAGATTATAGAATATCTACAGTGTTACTTAAGACTGCAGGGATGCTACTTTCAATGGTTCACTGTTTTCTGTTCACTTTTAAAATTCCTTTTAGACCATAGATGTGCAGCACACAGGTGTCCGTACACCTTCTACTTAGCATTGCCTTTTCAGTATCTGAGGGCTTTTCACAGCATCAAAGATTCAATTCAAATTATAGTTTAGTAATTTTTACACTTTTTCACATTGCATTTGAGAAGATCCATCCTTCCTCGATCCTCACTTTCTCCACTCAATCCAGATGTAGATAGCTGCATTTCATGCAGTATACAAAGTATCCTGTTTTCCTTATGCTTTCCTTGCATTTCTAAAACTCTTGAAAGTAAGTAGTTATTGCAGACAGAAGCCGCAGGATTTCCTGGAATATGTTTTGATTTAAACAGAAAAATCTGAAATGGTCTTCAACCATAAACAATGTTGTTCTTCTGAAGTACCACTCATGCTTACTGGTTTGACTGTCGGTGGTCAGAAAGTAAAAGAGGACAGTGTCTCCATTTGCTGTTATTTTCATGTTTGTAAATGTGGGCAAGTTTTAAAAGATTCCAATTCTCTTTTCCTAGAGCTATGACTGACATTGGAGATTACATAGGCTCCAACATTGAAATATCCTGGTTACCCAACCTGGATGATTTGATGAAAGGCTATGCACGTAATTTCAGGCCTGGGATTGGAGGTGAGAAATTGAGTTATGCCTTTTATTTCTTACGATTATTTTACCCTCTGATGTTTATCTGAACTTGTCCTCTGATTCAAAAGTTGTGTTAATCTCATACTTGGATTCTGGAAACAGTAGCAAATGTGTTTATTTTGCCATTTGAAACACAAATTAGCACTGCAGCCTTCTTGCTGCTACAGTTCTTAAACCGCTGATGCCTAAGTTGAAGTCATTTTGGATCACATTGTGGCAACAATTTCTGTTTGCTTGAAGACACAGTATCCTATCTGAAACGAGATGTCATGTTTTCTGGAAGAGATCACATAAGTTTCAGTAGTTGTGACTGTATTTCATTTCCTTTATCACTGATACTTCAAAAGTTAGCAGCCTTTGGTCATCTACATACTAATGTAAATCATGTCATTCAAACATTTTTTCTCAGGTCCTCCTGTTAATGTTGCTCTTGCAATTGAAGTAGCCAGCATTGACCACATCTCAGAAGTGAACATGGTACGTTGTGAGTTGCACTTAGTTGTGAATGTCTGTAGTGCAGTGACAGCAGGTGCAGAAGGTGAAATAGAGACAGGTGATCCTTTATGTGTCTGGAGTAGAATGACTGTCAGAAGATATCACAAAGAACAAACTTTGTATCTTAAGACACAGGCAGATTCTGTTTGGGCAGAAGCTGGCAATGAAAAGATGCTGGATATGTGTAAGTCACTGAGACTTCCACACCACTAACAGCCTGATTTTAAGCCTTAGCTCCAACTGCTGTTCACATTCCTTTTCACCACACATCCTTCCCTCGAAAAGCTAGGGGGAGCATTGGTTGTGAGAAGTGCCTCCTTCCCACGTGAAGACCTTTCAGTAAAGCAACGGAGTGTAACAACTTAGAATCTCACAACCAACCATTGTATGAATTAACTGCATTCCTGAAACACAATAGATTGAATTTGAAATCCAGAACTTTCCCTCCATCCTTTCCCATTATTGCTGATATAAAACTTCACCTGATTTTTTTTTTTTTTAGTTTTGCTTTAAAAATCCTCCAAAACAAAGGCAGTGCTTGTGGAGATAAATGAACAGGTTTTCCCCAGTACAACAGATGCAATTCCTGTGACATGGTATCTGTACCACTGACTCTGAGTAATTCTTTGATACCTTGGGACCACCCAAGCTAAAAGCATACAACAAATTAAAATGCATGGACAGTTCTATGGCTGAGGATAAAAATACCTTTGTGCACAGGGGACATTTCTAAACTAATTCAGTTATTTTTGACCAAGTCCTGAGGCATTATCATCTTTGTTTAGCATCGCTTGCTAACTGGGATTTCTCTTGTCACAGGAATACACCATGACAGTATTTTTGCACCAGAGCTGGCGAGATGACCGCCTGTCTTACAACCACACCAATGAAACATTGGGGCTGGACAGCCGCTTTGTGGACAAGCTCTGGTTGCCAGATACTTTCATAGTAAATGCCAAGTCTGCCTGGTTCCATGACGTGACCGTGGAAAACAAACTGATCAGGCTCCAGCCAGATGGAGTCATCTTATACAGCATAAGGTAAGCAGGACGGGGGGCAAGTGTCCTCTGCCATGTGTTCACCTGCTGAACAGACTGTAAAAGTAATCACTCTTTTTTTTTTCCTTTGGAAAATTTCCTAAAATAATTATTGATTTAAATCAAAGACAGTATTTTTCACTTTGGAAGAGTGCTTTTCCTGAACTCAGCAACTATTATAATTCCAAAAAGGGATATGTGTACATTTGAAATTCTACATTCAAAGCCATCCTGAAGGAAGAAATGAACTCAGGGACAATGGAAAGGAGCAGACTTGACTCAGAAAAGTCTTTTTTGTCATCAGAAGTCATTGAAGCATCTGATTTTTCTTCACCTCCCAGCCCCAAACCTCTGTGTTTCACATATATGTAGCAAAGACAATTGCTGCAAGTACTTTGAGAATAGTTTGTTGTATTAGTAATGTTAAGGTTCCAAAGTTTTCCATTTAGTCTCTGAATTCCAAGGAAAAAGCAAGTCCACAGCTCTATCTGCATGCCACTAACTGGTGTTCATTTTGCTTTGGACAGGATTACCTCAACAGTGGCATGTGACATGGACCTCTCCAAGTACCCAATGGATGAGCAGGAATGCATGTTGGACTTGGAGAGCTGTAAGGGCTGAGTACAACATTTCTTCTAACCTATATTTTGCTTAAAGCCTGCATGTATGGTTCTTAGCTTGAGGGAACTTACTGGAGTGATTCTGCTTTAATCGGTGAAATGTAATGGGTTTAGAAAGAAGGGGTACAAACACACATCCCTTACTCTATGTGTCAGGTGATGGACTGTGTTATACTTGTTCAGCTCCAGTTTAAAGATGTGGGATTTAATTCAGTGAAGCTGAAGTCCTGCTGAAAACAAATGTCCAGAACTTTGTATTTTATGTAAAGCCTAGTGGAACTGTGACAGTCTTTTCACTAGCATTACTGAGGTTTCCATCAAGTCCAGCAAGACGTAAAGAAGCCCATGGGCAAAATTTGGTGTGCTATTTTTCCTTTGTGGGGTAAAAAAAAAAAAACCACGAAAAAGAAAGAATTCCCTATTTTTAATGTATGTGATTGTGCCTAACCTTTGCATAGCCATCTGTTACACAAAAATCAATCAGAATATTTCAGAGACTGGCTTAAATTCATTTGTGCTCAAAAAGGTGAGTGCAGAATGAATGCATATTTTGGAATCTAGAGGAGCTCAGAGCTCTAGATATATGAGTAGTGGTTTCTAAGCAGAAGCACTGCCCTATTGAATTAAGATTCTGTTTTTCATTTTTTAGCCCTGACTTTGTTTTCTAGGCAATTAACCACAATACCATTTTATCCTGTCAAAAATAGCAATCTACAGTTTTACTTATGTAATCACCAAATGTAGAGGCAGCAGACACTGAACCAGCAATCAGTTCTTTCCCTCTGCAAGTTCTGCAGGGAATTTTGGTGGTGGTTGAGGTTTTTTTAATTGAATTTGGAGATTTTGATGTCTGTGCAACAAACAAGTAAAAAGCAAGACTCTTTAAAGAAACAAAGTGGTTTTGTAGCAAGTTGTGCATTAACAACAACACCAGAAAAAAAAGTTCCTATGGATTGGCATGTTACATAAATTCATTCATGCATCTCCCATCCTTCTCTCCTATCCCTGGTACCCTGTGCTTCTCTTCCAGCTGGCACCCATGCCAAACCAAAGCAATTAATAGCCTGATATACATGGTGATAGTGAAGCTAGCTACTTCATTTGAGGATGGACATGGGTCTGTGCTGTACTGCTGTTCTCTAACTGGAGCAGGTAGCATAGTTTGAGCACTACAACAGCAGTTATTCTGCTCTTGTGAGCAGGCACATGGGCATTTCTCATGACACTGAAGTGCACTGTGCCATACCACATATTGTTAGTCAGTGCAAATCAACTCGGATTATTCTCCCTGTAGGAAAGCTACCCCTGATGGGATCCTGGAAACACTGATGTTGCCAGGATAGTGAATTATCTAGACTGAATCACAGCATGTTTGCAATGGGACCAATGAAAATCAGTGTAGCAGAGGAATTACAGCGCTTCCACAATGAGCCCTCTAGGTTCTTAATTTCTTCCCCAAGCTTTGCATTTAATCTGCTTTCTTTTGGCAGATGGTTACTCTTCAGAGGACATTGTCTACCACTGGTCAGAAAACCAGGATGAGATCCATGGGCTGGATAAGCTGCAGCTTGCTCAATTCACAATTACTAATTACCAGTTTACAACAGAACTGATGAACTTCAAATCTGGTAACAGGATCTGTCTTCAATTCAAGGACAGTATCTGTTATTCTTTTCATACAGGAAAATCTATTTCTATAATAGAGAATCCCTCCTCCTCAGTAACTAATTTAAACAATCTGTCAGGTTTCTGATATGAATTTTCTGTAGCTCATGTTTGCAAAAAATGGTAACCTTTTGCTTTCAGGTAGTCACTATAGCATATCATGTCCTTCAGCTCTATATGCTTGAGAAAATACTGCATGGAATAGTCAGAGAGTGCTTGATAAGGTATAACTCAAATTTTCCTGACCTAATTTGCAACTTTGGATAAGGAAAATTTCCATTAGACCTAATGTTATGAGGCTTATGACGTACAGTCAAATCATTCTAATTCCACCCAGTAGAAGTCAGTGGTGTGTATGTATATACTGGCTTTATTGCAATGTTTGTAAAAGATTGGAGTCATTTCTTTCCTGCTGATTTTTCATCCTCTTTCATGTATTCAGATCCTCATTTATGCTGCACATCTCCTCTAAGCTCTTTTTTGAGTTTGAAATTAACTTGGCCTTTTAAAAAATCTAAATTTAGTATCTGGAGGACTTTCTACAGCAGATGATAAGACAGTACACATTTTGAAGCAATACTGTTATTTGAGAAGACTCATGATTTTATTTTCAGATCTGGCATTGATATGACCTGAGACAAATCATTTGACCTATTCTTAGCTAACTGTGCTGATGAGAACTGTATAAACCCTCACACAGGGTTTATGAGGACTAATCAAAAAAGATTCATAAAAGCTTTTTGTGATCCCTGGCCAAAAGAATTTTGTTTAAGAGTGCAGATCTGCATCACTGTAGGAAATGTTCTTTTGCCTATCAGTTGAACTGCAGCTCACACAGTTGGAATTTTTCTTTGTCTCCACTTTTTGTCAGCAGGTCAGTTTCCCAGGCTGAGTCTCCACTTCCACCTACGACGAAATCGAGGTGTTTACATCATTCAGTCCTATGTCCCTTCTATCTTACTAGTGGCCATGTCCTGGGTGTCCTTCTGGATCAGTCAGTCAGCTGTGCCTGCCAGGGTGTCATTAGGTAAGACAGACAGAATGGGGATCTAAAAGGAAAGGGTACATTGATGGTGTAACTATGCTCTCTAATGTATCGTTTTCCATTCAGATGCATTTATGAATACTGTGTTTAAATTTGCAGAAGAGGTTGTCCTTTAAAATATTTCCTGCCCACTTTAATTTCTATCATGCTATCAAAACAGTTACATCAATAAAGAACACAGACACCTAAAGATGGCTAAAAGCAATAGTGAAGGTAAGGCAGTCATATAAAAGAACTGACCTGAAGAAACTGAAACCATGACAAAAAGGTGTTCCTAAAGCATGTTAGTCTGCTTGCCTGAGTAAGGCATGCAAGTCCAGACCCTAAAGTTTTTGAGAGTAAGTCTGGATTTTTATCCAGAACTAGAAGAAAACCAAAGATAAGATGTTCAAAGCTGCCTTAATCATGCAAATGTACAGTCCTTACAAGCTCTTTAAATCTGGAAAATCAGAAACCAAGGGTCTTCTACTGTTTCAGATTGGTAAATGCGCTCATTAAGGTGTGCTATGAAACCTAAAGGAGCTTTCTCATACCACGCTGCAGGCATAACTACTGTTCTTACAATGACTACTCTGATGGTCAGTGCCCGATCTTCGCTTCCTCGCGCATCTGCCATCAAGGCACTTGATGTTTACTTCTGGATATGCTATGTCTTTGTCTTCGCTGCACTGGTAGAATATGCTTTTGCACATTTCAATGCTGACTACATGAAAAAGCAGAAGAACAAGATCAAGGCGAGAAGGCAGAGTGGAGAGGTCAGTAAGCCAAGTAGTGTGAAAAGATTTGCAAAAGCAATGGCTCTGCATTGCAAAGTTTTCTCCTTATGGAAGTAAATTCTTTTTATAGAAATGCTATTATAGAACAGCCCAGGTTGGAATGGACCTTGAGAGGCCATCAGGTCCAGCTTTTCATAGGAAAACAGAGCCTAGATTGCATTATCTAACACCCTTTCCAATTCTCTGATACTTTTGTCATGCTATTATAGCAAACAATTGAATGGAATTGTCAGTGCACAGTTAGCACTACGATGACTGCAACATATCCTTGCATGATTGGTTGCTGTATTTAAGATGGAAAATAGAGAATAAAGGAGAACAAATAAGAAGAGATGCAAAGTCTGTCTCAAGACTTATACTTCAAAAATATATTTAGAGCTCAGATGTGATAGCACAGAAGCTTTCAGAGGTCTTTCTGCCGAAGCAAATGATAAATACCATTTATCACTCTCATATATGTTTCACCATGTCAGTATCATGGATAGTTTGGATGAAGTATAAATTGCTATAAATTGCTGTTATATATTTTCCTCTTTCCTTTGCAGATAAACGTGAAGAATGCCATTGTTCTGTTTTCCCTCTCCATAGCTGGTGTGAACCAGGAACTGGCCATTTCCAACAGGCAGCACCGAATCCCCAGAAGTCTGCCTGGATCATACGGCACAATAGAAATAGAGACTGGAGAGACTAAACAGCAGCAAGAGATGAAACTGGATAAAAAGAGTGGTCTGAAATCCCTCTTTAAGCCCATTGATGCTGACACCATCGATATATATGCCAGAGCAGTGTTCCCAGCAGCCTTTGCAGCAGTCAATGTTATATATTGGGTTGCCTATACGATGTAAAAAGCCCAGAACTTTGTGAAGAGCTAAGAATTGAACAGTACCTACACACTAAACAGTCCTTGCTGAAACTGTACTGGTACATCTCTTCTCAAAATATTTTCCACTGACCTTGAGACATTTCTGGTCAAGAAACTCCTGCAATCAATTCCTACTGAAGCAGCAAGAGAAACAGTTTGTTACCAATCTGATTTGATATATTAAGAACTGTACTCTGCTCAACAATCCCAGCTCCTTTCGTTTCCTCTCTTACCATGAGAAAACATTTCATATGTACATAACTGCAGAAGTTTAAATCTTGAACTACCATGTTTTTTCCTCCACCTGAAGCATTGGTAAGTAATGAAGGTTTAGCCTCTCACACAGAGCATTTCATTTTTCGTAGTGGAACAGCTAATTCCCAGCTTCCACACAAGTGATTTTCTGTGGAATGGTCTAGCTTCAATGCAAGTGGCAAAGTTGGAAATTTTAATCACAGAAATCCCATGATGAAGGTAAAAATAGAAGTGAGTGGGGGTTTATTGAATTTTCCTTTGTCTTAGATAAAGTATTGAAAACATTTCAGTGCTCTTAGTCACAGCATGAAATAAAATACACTACATAGAGTTCTACTGAATTGTTAATAATGACAGCATTACATTTCAGATCTAAGCTAATGAAAGATTTAACACTCAAGCAAAGTAACCCTTGGTACTTCAGTGGGCCCCAAAGCAGGCAAAAGTGGTTCAGAAACAGGGAAAGCTCAGCTTTTCTGTATTGGATCACTAACAATTTCAGAGGTGCTTGGTGATGAAGGAACTCAAACTCCATTTTCAGGAAGGATTTTAGAATTTCTTCTATTAGTTTCAGTGACAGTCTGCCCTACGTGTCTCTGAAAATCTCCTTTTTGCATCTGGCACTAAATAGCTGAGTGAAGTTCAAAGATGTCATAAATGGCTTTAAGTCACTCAGTCACTTTGGATATTTTTGCAATTTTTATTCAGCGGCTGACATAATGTTAGGCTTCACTTCCTTTATTTGACAGTGAAATGTATGAGAACTCAGACATACTCCTTAATTCAAGACTGGATCCCCTCACCATACTTACACAAATAACACTTTGTTCTGTGAGTAACTCCAGGGATCCAGGCAAATGAAGGAGGTATTCATAACAAATACAAGTTTCATAATTAATCTCTATCAAAAAAGCACAAGAAATAGATTGGGATATAGATTAAAACAACAAACGTATTTAAGACACTTTTTTTTGGATTTTTTCTTCTTTTTTGGGGAGATTCTGGTGCCTTGAAAGATAAGGTTGTTCCAAACCTAGAGAAAGAAGATGCCACAGGAAATATTACATGAGAGAGGAAGGGAATGAGAGCAGTTAAGGAGATAGCTGAAAGTTGCTATGGAAGGAAGCATGGGGAGGTGCAAGATGAAACAGGACACAAGATGTAAATGAGAGAAGAGCAGTGCTGGGCTTGGAAGATGGGCATGACTGATGAGTGACGGAATTGCAATGAGGAGGAAACAAGCATTGGGTCACACATCCCTCCCACCTTACCTATCTGTGACACGCGGCTCAATTTCATATGACCAGAACTGAAAGAGCATTTTAACACAAATTTATAACTTAAAAAGAGATTTGCTCAATATCACTGAAGTAAGAGAATGCAGTGAAGAAAAATTAATGATCCTGAACTGAACTATAATATGAACTATGATCCCATCATAAGTCAGGCTGAGGATCACGTGGATTATTTCTGTTCTAATGGAAACACTTTCTGCCAGCCACGTGCTGGAAAGTGCAAACCATCATCCAGCTATATTTTTTCCAGAAAGTTCTTATCAGTCTGGCCCTGCACTGGGACACCTGGATTTTGCACTAAGCTCTTGCCACTGACGTGGGGATGGACCTTCCTGGAGTCATTTCACTGCATCATCTGCAAAATGGGTATAATTATACTGATTCCTTTACTAAGTCTTCGAGATCTACAGAAGCAAAATCCTTGAGAGACACAGAAACTGTCAGGCTCCAACTAGGTATGTGCACTCAAACAGTACTTGCGTGCTGCTATTTACCATAGTTCCTGAGTCTTACATACTGAATTAAAACATTTAATTTCATCTTACTCAGAAAGCTAATAAAATTGTGCATCTCTCATTATACACGAAGGTAATCAGGGTTCCTTTCTGAATCCAGCCAGTTTCTCTAGCTATTATCATTGCTTTTCAGGGTAAGTAACTACAGCTAAAAGGGAAATGGTTGACTAGATACAGCAGAGAAAATAGTGGCAGCAAGTTCTTATGGAATGTAAATCATAAAGTAATCCATGATTTTGGGATTAAAGTTATTACAGAACAGGAAAAAAGCAGTGACCTGGTCCCTGTAGTGTACAGCAGCTGGTTATTTAGGGTAATTAGTGAGAAAGTGGCTGCATACATTCTAAAGGCAATGTCTAATCTAATTACTTCAGCAGTAATAGTTTGTAGTTGTGCACCTGACACAACTCTTTACCCTGAAGCCAACTGAGGTAATCACAGGGGGTTATTGGACAAAATTAGCTGCTTCTCCACCTGGGTGCCAGTCACCGGCTGCACACCCTGGCTTCTTCAAAAGGTTTATTCAATGCATTTTTCTGTATTTGATTGCAGATCTTCAAGGTGCACAGCTATTTGTGACTGATCAAGGTAAAAGGTGGCTATGGTCTTTCCACTCAAAAAAATCCACAAACCCAACAACAAAAACCACCATAACCACAACCCAGGACAAAACAAAACAAATAACACCAAAACTGAAGCCAGAATGCTAGGCTATCACAGTGTTGTAGACATAAGCATAAAAAAAAGGGAGGGGGGAACCTCAGAATATATCAGGAAGTCAGAATGTGAGAGTACATGTGGCAGTTGTGTCCACTCCAGGAATGGGTTGACTCAGAGGAGAGAACAGGTGTTCCTGCTGCTGCACTTGCAAAGCAGCACAAGACAGAACACCTCCATTGTGAAGTTATAGTTTGTGAAATGTGTTTCCAAAGCCAGAAATAAAACAGATGTCATTCAGATTCTTTCACAGGAGGGACTTTAGTACAGGAGTATTGTGTAATCATTGGAATTTTGAATAAAACTGAAGCTTCTGTACATTTGAGATTGTTCCACGTTTTTGGGTTTTTTTCCCATTTGAAAACCATTATACATTATTAATACCTGAGGACAATGCCCTAATCAACTCTATTTTTAAAGGCACACTTAATAAACAGAAATAAGCTAAATCTGATGTCACTGGAAGGCTAGCAAGCTTTGGATGGGTTGTACTAATATCAGGAAGGAAATATATATATAATATATATATATATATACACACATATATATATGAGGGCTGTACGTGTAAGTATTTGTATTTCTTTCATCAAATTAGAGTACTGCTCTAAAATCCTGGTGTGTCTGTGAGAAAGAAAGTAGGATATGTATTAATGTAATCATTCTCAATGTGAAGTGTTAATAAAGCATAGTTTGTATAGAAGTTGTAGCTCCTATAAAATGGACACAGTAGACATTCCAGCTATTGAACCGAAAGATAAAAGACATTATAAGGAAAATCAAAATAACCTCAGGGATTTCATCCCATAATGAAGCCTTGCCTTTTCAGCACCCAGGGGCTCATAAAACTCTCATTTGGCCTTGACAACAGAAGAGAAAGGACCATTCTGTACTCATGAGTGCTTTCTGTGGGGCTCTTATGCAGACTACTGAATTTATGTTAAAAAATAGCTGTTGTTACCTAAAGAGGTTGAAAAGAAACAGAAGGCACAAGACGTTGCATCATTAGTTTGAAAGATATGCTTGCAGTGACAGCACTATTAAAAGGTTAATATACAGATAAGCCTGTCCTGTTTCTGGGCAAGAAGGAAGCATTTATTTAAGTTAAAGTAAAAGCTCTCACATCAGTTCTTAACAGGGTTCCTAATCCAACAGATAATGTAGCGAAACCAATTTAACTCAATGAGGCTTCTGCTGTTGGTACAACAAAGCACTTAATACAAACACTCATTTTAAATATTCAGTCATTAACCTGAGAAAGCACTTCACATTAAGAGGAAAACAGCACCCCATGCATATGTGCCTGTGCAGCAGAACAGATAACAAAAGATTATTGAAAGTTTCTTAGGATATTTATTAAAAAAACCCCACACATCTGATCTCCCCTGTGCTCTCTTGATTGTAAGGCTTAAAACACTTGCAAAGGTTGAAAGCTTGTTTGATGTTATAACAACACTGTGTGCAATGTGTTACAAACATACATAGCTAGCTCTTCCTAATGAAGACTGAACAAACTGGGCAATGGATGCATCTATTTGGAAAAATTTGGCAGCTGAAATGCAAGGCACTGCCTCTTTCTGCTTTTATAGCTCGTGTCTTAAATGAAATGACTTTGAAGACCTAAGCTCATCATTACATAATGCAATAAGGATCTGTCCTCTCCTTATACAAGCTTTATGTCACGGCTATTCCTTTTACTAAGTCATGCACAGTAAAAACAAATCTGAGATGACAGCAAAGTGCACTCTGTCAGAAAATGTAGCACCAACAGAACTAATCAGATGTTACTGGAGTTCCCTGTTCAGCAAAATGGTAGTCCAAAAAAAAGAGCTCCAAACATTCCTGATCTCTCAGGTATCTAAAAACCTGTGGTCGTTGCAGATGTAGGACCAACCAACGCACAGCAGTGACTAATCCTATTGAAGCAAAGACTTCTCTGCCCACAGGTCCAGCCTCCATCTCTTGGTATAAAGCCTGTCATGGACCTCCTACATATCTTCACCTTTTCCTGAGATGAAAAGAGTACTGGAATTACCTTTGCTAGCATAAATATCATAAAGTCCTCAATTTTCATGCACTGGGTTACCAGATGGGGTGAAGAGGACATTTTTCTTTACAACATAATAAATAATTGGCCAGCTGAGAACAGACATGGCTGGAAGCTGCAAACAAATACATAGCCCACTGGGTTATTCCTGTATTAGAATTACCATAGTCCTCTAAGATTAAATAAAGATTGAGTGATGGAATACAGAGTAATCTGTAAAACATCTGGCACGATACTCCATCCAGGCTGTTCTTCCTATGTTGCTGTTTCTTTCAGAGTTAGACAAACACACAAGATCTATTACTGCACATCCTATCATCTTTTTTAGATACCTATGTAGGATTTCCCAGCCCTTATCTTTCCAAGTTATATGTACAACTAATGTATATACACATATATGAGCTTGAATATTTGGAAGCCAGAAGGATTCTTCATGTAACTTATACATCATATCACCTATCATATTTTAAAAGTGAACTTCTCCTTTATAAAGAAAGAACATTTAACAAGTCAGCTATGAGTATTTTTAGATTGCCTCCAATCTGGGCACTCTTAATAGGGATTCATCAGACACTTCCAGGATGTGGAATACACCACATTAAGAGTGATTGCCTTTCATTCAAACTGAGTGGTGGCTGGACCAACAATGAGAATTCAGAAAAGCTTAATTAGTCTGGTCCAAGAAAAGCAATAAAAATATGACTCTTGAAGAACCAAGGTGAAAATTAAATCCCCAGGGTTTGTTTTTTTGATTTTTTTTTTTTTTTTTTTTTTACCATTTTCTTCCATCCTCTGAATCAACAGTTCCAAATCTTCAGTGGCAGAAACACTCAATTTCCCTTCTTTTACAGTTTCTTTCACTGTCACCTTCCAGAAGAGAAATTGGTTTCTAAAGGATTAGGATCAGGGTATGCAGCGAGAAAAAAAGATTTACAGTATACTGTCTGCTGTATACAAAAGGAAAACAGGTTAAAAATACGTTTCCACAGAGACAGGCTGTTGAAATATCTTGGAAAAATAAATAAAGAAGCATACAGGTTTGGTTTAGTTTATTTTAAATGCATGTAGCTTGGTCTACTCATAGAATCTTCCTTGAAACTCCAGGCTAATGTGGTGTCAAGAAAAGTGAGTTAGCTTCTGGGTGCTTCCATCTTGCATGAAAGAGACAAGTAAGGAGGTATTCTCTTATAGCAGCCTTGAAATATTATTCATTCTGTCTATTTTAAGAGGCTAGAAAGCTACCAGCAAGTGAGGAAATCAATAAAGAACAACCATGGTGATTTCTGGTGTTAAGCAGGATATATGCCTTCTTTCAGTTTATGTTAAAATATATTGATGCTTTCCCTAATATTTTTTTAATCCAAACTCGGGGCTATTTAGCCTATACTTGCCCCTATCGGATCCAATGATTCCACTGCCATCGACTTCAACAGAAAATATAGCCTGGCTGTTTCTTTGGAAGAAGAGAGTCAGTAGGCTGAAGGCAGCCTGCTGTCTGTCTGCACACGCAGCTGCTGTGATTTGCTAAAGAAATTCTGTGGAGGTGCATTTTCATCCTTGAGTGCCACAGAACTGATTACTCACACTTCACGTATGTGTGAAGATAGCAGCTTTCTGTCCTCTTGTATCTGTTGTTTTGTTCATAGTCTGAAACCATCAGTTCTAATCTCTACTAAATCTCTCAAAGCTCGGAAAGTTGGCGGCCCTAAAATATCTGAAAATTTAAGTCACTAGGTTCAAGTAAAGGTAAAAGTATTAAGGTAAAAGTAGTACCAAACAGTACTTTTTTCCCCAGAAAATAGTCTTTAAGAACTATTTGTCGTAGCGGTGTCTTAATTCAAACATTTCAGACGGTGAAGGGTTGGAGTTTTTGCTTTTTTTTTTTTTTTTGTCAACCCTGTAAGGCACACACAAAGACTTTGTGCCTAAAAAAAAAACCAAGGAAGAGACAGAAAAACCTGCAGGTCCCGCAACTCCAGCATCAGACCTAAAAACCACGACTGTACCTTTCTGTTTCGATTCGTAAGGAGCCGCGGGTTGAACACAGGAGAGCACAGCTCTGCTCCGCTCAGCTGCGTTCGGCTGGGCGCTGCCTGGGAGCGCTCCGCCACCTGCTGGAAGCACGCAGAAGCTGCGCGTGTTCCCGTCGGAAATATCGGCGCGATCAGCTGAAGGAGGGGAAATTAAACACACGAGCCGCCGCTCCGGATGTCCTGAACGAAGCTGAGCCTGAGAGCCTGACACGCCTCATTAAAAAGTCTGCAAATTAAGGACGCCCTCCTCTCTCATAATTAATCCTAGGCACGCTCAGCTAAGTTAACAGCAACAAAGTGCCAAAGCAGCTTTCTCTCTCGTACTTTTTGAGCCGTCTCTTGCCCGCCGTTCAGCTCCCGCTCCCGCCCTTCCCCTCAGCGGCCGCCCGCCCTCCTCCTCACGCCCCCGCTGCCCCCTCACGCCCGGAGCCGCGGCCGCCCGAGCTGCCCGCCGTGCCCCGTGAGGGCGCCCAGGAGGCGCTCGTAGCCCTCCCGGCGCGGTGTCACTCGCACTCATTGCTTCTCACCGGTCTGAGCCCGCCTCCTGCCGAGCGCTGCCGAGCGCTGCCGCGGCTCCTAGCGCGGAGGTGGCGCAGCGGCCGAGGGGAGCTGGATGGGGCGGCTCCACCGTGAAGAGATCGCCGCCAACCGCCTCCTTCGCGCCACACCTGTCACCTCAGCGCCAGGGAGGGGCACGCCCGCCGCTTGCTTCTTTGATTGGCTGCAGGTGTTCGGCTCCCGCTTCTATCCTGGCTTTTGATTGGTCGGGAAGCCACTACTTTCCCAGGTAACGGTTCCTAGCCTACGATTGGCGGTAGGTAGAAGGTAGCCTTTTGAGGATTGGCTCCAGGTGAGCCGAAGCTCGCTATTGGCTGACAGGTAAAGCGGGAGGCATCCTATTGGCTGTGGGGGTTAGTCCTCTTAGTCCGCCATGTTCGGCGCGGTGGCGCCGTTGCCACTGGAGCCGGCGGGCGGGGGGGGCGGCGGGGCGGCTGAGGGGAGCGCGGGGCGAGCGTTGCCGCGCGCCGCTCCGTGAGGCAGCGATTGCCGCCGCGCTCCGGGAGCTGCGAACCGGATGGGAGGCGAGGCGTGAAAGTTGGCTCCGAACTTCCTGACGGGACTTTAAACAACTTCAGGCCGCGACGGGGCGAGCCGGGTCCCGGCGGGGCGGGGCAGGCCGCGGCTGGGGGCCCGCAGGGCGCGGGGAGCTCCGGGACAACGGGAGGCGGCCGGGGGAGCCCGCCCGGTTCGGCCCGACGGCGCGGGTAGGAGCGGGGCTGTGTGGTAAACAGGTGGGGGTGAGTGGGCGGGGGAGGGGAGGAGCGTGCGGGAGTTCGGGGCGAGCGGGCTGAAGTGGAGGAGGAAACTTATCGAGGCTGTTCGAGCTCTTCTTCGTGCTTTGATCGCGTGAATTCGAAGCGAAGGTGAACTGAAAGCTGTCCTGTGTGTGTGCGCGGCTTCCTGTCGGAGCGGCGTGCGGAGCTGCGGGCTGGGGAGGGCGGGAATAAATAAATAGCCTCAAATCTGCGTGAGCGCCGAGCACGGCGTGTTTCTCGTCGTCCCTGCGGTCGGTTTGTGTGCGGGGCTCCGCCGTGCTGAGCGTGCCTTCGTGCAGGAACGGAGCGCGGAGCTGCGCGATCACCTGCGGAGCTCCAGCACGGGGAGCTTCGTGTGCTGGAAGAGCGTCTGTAGCCTCAGCCCGTCTGCTGAACGCGGACCATGCCCAGCAGGATGGGCTCGAAAGGGAATTTGAACAAAGACATCATCAGGGTCAAGGCGCACTACAGTGGGTGAGTGCGGGTGTTTTCTATCTGTTGAATCCTCCCAAATTTTGACTCTTGTCTGCGGTCTGATCCGGTAACAGAGTAACCGTGGTGTCCTGTAGTTTATGTCTGGTAGTTAAATAGTTACTGAAATACCATCCAGGTTCCTGCAGTGTGCTGGTTGGAGGAGGGAGCTGAGAGCTTAGCCTTGAATTGGGGAAAATGTGCACGAATGGTGTGAAGTTACTGGAATTATTTAGATAAATGTGAGAAGTTAAAGAATCTTAATAGCTTCTGATGCTAACAGTGGAGTCAGATGAACCTGTGCAAGCTGTTTGAGGATCTATTTGTACTAAATTAAACACCTGAAGATTAAGCAAATGTGTTTTCCTGCTGTGGATAAACACCAGAAGTAAACCTCTTGTGTGTTATCTGTTAGTCTGCCTTTTATTTTTGATATCTACTTCCCCTTCTTTCCCCTCCCAGCAGTTTGAGTAATGCAATGAGATGTTAACACACAGCTGCTTCCGTTATCTCTGCAGTGCTTATTTTGGCAGCTCTGATTTGAGACAATAAATCAAGTCATGGCCCTTATGGCTTCAGTCACTTGTTGACAGATTCAGGAAGCCTTACTTACTGCTTCAGCATGAAATTTGGTTTTTCAGACAGATTTAACCTAATTGATTTACTGCCACAACGAGGACCTTGTGAGTTAGTGTTGCTTTGATCTGCTTTGTTTTTCTCTAAAGCCAAAGTTTTAAATCATTTGAGGAGTTAAAAGTTTGGCTGAAGTAAATCTTCAGACTTCAAGTGTTTAGCTTGAAATTACTGGCACGTGATAGCAGTAGCCTCAGTAATCTCCTCTGATATTTTCCTCTTCAAATAAGCAAATGCAGTTACTGTGGTTTTTAATACTATGGTGTAAGAAAGGGCTTCTAATTAAATGTAATTATGAAAGTAATTCCACCAAACATAATTGAAAATGAGGTGCTTTCTTGTTGAATTTACTTACCAGGTCAATGCCAAGTAACTCAGTGTTCTGAGTGTAGAATTCTAGAGCAGTGTGGAGATTTGGCCTCTTCCACATCAAGCCCAAAGCTGAACAACTTCAGAATTAGGGTTGAGTTTGTTTGGGTGGCTGCTAAAAGAATTTCATAGGAATTGATAGTATGTTAAATAACAACAGGAATCAATAGTAAATGTTGGTATCACTTAGAAATCCAATAAATCTAAGCATGAGGAAGTTACAGAATACAATGTTCAGTCTATCTCTGAGGTTCCAGGGCTGCAGGTATGTGTGTTTCAGGGTGTGGCACTTCATACCATCATGTAATATAAATGCATACATAGATAGCAGAAGAAGGGAAACGTGTATGCTTCTCATTGCATTATGTCAGTTACTTAATTTATTGTTACTCATATATGTTAGTGGGAGCATTTCAAATGAAGAGCGCTGATTGTGTAAGCGTGGTGTTGCAGATTGAAATCCACAGATGGAATTGTTGGAATACACAGGGTTATGCAGATATCTCTGACAAAAGTTTGATTTCATATCATGCAGGGACATCTTGATAACTAATTTGGATGCATCCATAACCTATGATGAGCTTTGTGATGAAGTGCGTGAGATGTGTAATCTACAACAGGAGCAGCCAATTACCCTCAAGTGGATTGATGATGAAGGTACTGTACTGAAATACTACTTGGGAGTTCTCCTTCTTTTGGTATGTTGTGGTACAAACAGGCATTGAACAAACTTAAATAAAAGCCATTCATGTTGTGGGGTTGCTTTTATTTAAACTTCCTGCTTTATAAAACGGGGTTGTGTTCCCTGCTGATTGCATGTAAAATGTGACTCAGAATATCAGGATCGTACTGTACTGGATTCAATTCTACAAAGTGAAGGCTCTATTGAACCTGAATATTTTACTATTACATGCTTGGATACTGAATACCAAGGTACACGTGAACTTTAGACATTTGTGGTACTAATGCCATATCCCTCAAAATTCTCCATTCAGCAAGGTGACTTGTATCTTCTGAGTTGTTGTAATTTGCCTCTAGGGTGTGCTTTTGAGAAGTAATGCAGTTGTAATATCAGAAGACTTTTTAACTCTTGGATTTTTTTGTGTTTTGTGCAAGATGAGTGTTAAGAATTCCCATTATGATAAGTAATTTTGTTCTGTGGCGGTTCTGGACTGTTAGTATCCTGTTGGTGTAAACCACAGTCAGAATCATGAAGGTTGGAAAAGACCTCTAAGATATGTTCTGACCAAACATGAAATAAAATGACTTGAATTTATCAGAAATGAACTGGTTCACCAGTCTAGTGTGAGGAAAAGTCTTAGTGTATGTAAGATATGACGTCCAGAAAAAGAAAGTGAGGGGGAAAAACTTTCTGTGTGGGGACAAATAGTATAAGCTTTTATGTTAGTGAAGTGTGGATTTCATAAAATTGTATAGAAATCATTTGTTGTGCAAGTCTCGCTTTCTTTCTTCCCGCAGGGGAGGTTGATGTTGGCAGATCTTGCTCTAGGTTATCCTTGTATGTAAAGGATTTTATGATTGTGTTTCTTATTTAAAAAAAAAAAAATAGTTGTGAGAAATTTACCTTTCCTTTACCCTTCCTGTAGGCTCTGAAATCTCATCGTGATGTGAGATGGTTTTCAGTATTTCTTCTTGCTGCAAAATGTGGCATTTCTCTACAGCCTTAAGTTAGATAGAGCCTTCTGGTTGCTGTGAGTAGGATGGAAGTGCTTGGCATTGTGTGCCTTTGCTACCTGTTTGCTTTTTTAATAACTCAGATGTCTGCTTATGACTCTCAGGTGTGATGCAGCTGTAACTTGTTATGGGCGGATCTCTTGGCTAGTAGGTTGTAAACAGCTACCTTGTGATTACACAATTGCACTGGCACTCAGCTTCATCTTCGGACTGACAAAAAAAGATATAGACAGCTATATATATATTTCAGTTTGTTTCATTGCAGCAGTCTAATAAAAA
Source organism: Phasianus colchicus (assembly GCF_987193195.1). NCBI lineage: Eukaryota > Metazoa > Chordata > Aves > Galliformes > Phasianidae > Phasianus > Phasianus colchicus. Next base: position 5,729,997 of record NC_143457.1, read on the forward strand.
CTAACTTGATAAGTGCCCACAGAATATTGCATGTAGCTTTTTGAACTGCATGATGGCTAATGTAAGGGAGACTCAGATAGCACAGAAGATTGGGTTTTGTTGAGGGTGGGTTTTTGCTGATGTTACTGATGCAGGTGAGTTGTGTATTACTTGATTACTTGTTTTTTTCTTGGGGAGTGCAGCTGGGGGCTGTGAGTACAAAGAATTTGCTTTACAGGAGAAAAATCTTCCTGCTTGTTCTTGTCACTAAATTGTCACAAACTTGCTTTTGATTAATTACTGTCATCCACAGTTGCTTTTCTTCTTGTAAAGCTTAGTTTGATGCTTTAACGTCCATTAAATATACTCCTGTATCATGGCATGAATACTTGTCTACACCTTACATAAGGAAAATGTGGAAACAAGATACAGTGCTTGAGCTGAGGCTTCAGTGTTCTGTAATGCTTGTGTCTCCATTTAGTTTACTTGTTTTGTTGAGTTAATTACTAGGCTGTTTTGGTATGCAGTTGAGGCTAACATGTTGCTGTTGCATTTCTGAGTGGATTTAAAAGCTTGTTCTGCACTAATGAAGTGTGTGGGTGCAGAAGACATTCATAGGAAAGGCTAGAAGTATGTTTCCATAACTTTCACCTGTATTTATTTTTTACAATTCAGTCATAGATTGCTTCTTTAAGTCTAACAAAAGAGACTCAAATCCGTGTGCACGTTTATAACTTAAGCTGTTTTGTTCTGCCTCAGCTTTGTACACTGCAGTAATGTGACAGGCTGGATAACAAAAGGAAAATTTAAAATTTTCAGGGCACTAGGAAGTGATCTTTTTCTCTGCCACATGTTAAGATGTTCAGACATCTACTCACTTGTATTGGGCTGTCCCCTTGTGAACCATCATAGTGTGTTTCTGTCTACTTAGTTTGGATGAAAATAGAAGGAAAATAAATTGTTTTATATTCTGTATGTGATCAAAGTGCCTGCTTAATTTCAAATTACTGACAGAAAAGCAGCCCATGGGCTGGTACTAACTGAAATAGCCTACTCTGTATTTCAGTCATAAATTTGCACGTCTTGTTTTTCTCCCCAGGTGACCCATGTACCATCTCATCTCAGATGGAATTGGAAGAAGCCTTCCGTTTGTATTGTCAAAACAGAGAGGAAGGGCTGATTATTCATGGCAAGTATTATACAGTTTGAGACCTTGTATTTATTTGTTGGTAAACATAACAGCTTCAGAAATGTGAGATTAGAACAACTTTTGCCTGTCAAATAGCATTCTTCTGTATGTGCTTGGGGTACCCTATGCTTTGGTGTCGTAAGGCCGAGGTGTTGGCCTTACTTCTGTTGGCTGTGAAGTTCAAAGCTGGCACAGTGCAGTGTGCTTCAGGTTCTGAAGCCAAGATCTGTAGATGTGGGCAGTGCTAGCAGTATTTGTGATTGTGTTTTATGAAGGAATGCTACTTAATGGCTTCCAGAAAATTGTGGTTTTCAGTAAATGTATTCAAGAGTCAAGTAAATAGCACTGCTGAGAATCTTTTCACTTAAAGACTGTATGTTTTTTCTAGTTTTCCCAAGTATTCCAGAGAAACCTGGCATGCCTTGCCCAGGAGAAGACAGTGAGTACCAGATTCTATCAAATTCAAGTTTGTATTTTTTTTCAATTGTACAAAAAAGTAACATTTTGGAAGCTTTTCATAAGCTGTTTTTATGTTCTTGTATTTGTTCAATTTAATGTGTTCGATATGTTAACGTATCACTGGAGGAATTTTATAGTAGCATTTTAATGTTTCTAAGGATTAATACTGGTTTCCAGTAGCTGGGAGGAAAAGAGGCCAGGATTTAGTGTGGTCCTTCCTTTTGCATTTCTTTTGTTTCTTAACTTTCAGGAAAACAAATTGATGTACTTAAGAGTGAAATGCAGTATTTTTCATTACTTTTATTTTTTGCAAAAGATTTATTTGGATATTAAAGTCCTTTGAAAGGTGGATAAACCTCCAGAGGAAGGAGGTGTACTTCATGTGGTTTACTTGTATTTCAGTAACTTAATCTGCACGGGGATGAAATGATTAAGTAGGTATGTAGTCACTTTTCGTTATGGAGGGAATTCATCAGTTTATTAGTCAATATCTTTGTAAGTGCTGAGGGAAGGAATGTGCAGAATGGGTGACAGAATTAACAGGTGATGGTCACTTTGAGTGAAAGCCTTCTGAAGGTTTGGAGGACTTTTGCTGTTCTGTATTTGGGAGATACAAGAGGAGGTAAATAATGCATCCTGGGACAAGCAGTGCATATAGCTGATCAGGATTTGCACTGATAGACCAAGTAAAAATGTGTAGTGCTGTGCACAGTGGCCTGAATAGTATTTTCAGTTAGAGAAGTAATACTAATATGCTAGTGATAGTTCTGTTGAGAGCTGTTATTGAAATTTAAATGGAGTAAGGTAGAATAAATGTGGAGATATTACACAGTATGAACTTGTACATTTAAACTGCAGTGGACCAAAGGTTGAATGTAAAAAGTAGATGAATTGAGTAGAAGATTATTATAGATGTCTAATCTTTCAGAAAAAAGTAAATGTGCATTACAATGTCTGCTGTACTTGTTAAGCCAATTAGAGAAAATAACTGTTTTCTATGCTCAAGAGAAATGTTCAAAAGAGATTTTTTTCGTGAGATGCTTCAATCTTACAGAAGGAAAAGAAAGATATCAGTGGCCTTTAGGTTGTCCAGGCAGGCATTTGTTGATGTTTAATACACTATTTTCGTCTACCTGGAGTTTTTATGCATTGTTTCATGCTGTTCTGTGCCATAACTGTTTGCTCAATGGTTTTCTATTAGTTGTGCTCAAGTTTTGGCCAAAAGAATGGGTAACCAGTTTGTTTTGATATATCACATTCTGCTGAATGTACAGGTGAATGTGACTTAATTTCTATACTTGTTGCCTGCAAGTTAAATTTTAAATGAGGATTGTGCAGTTCTATTTTACTGCATGTTAAAAATGCGTAGGCTTAACCATGCTGGTGCTTTCCAATTTAGATTAACAGGTTGGAAATATGGGAAAATATTTTCAGGTTTAGCTTTATGATCGTTCTGGAAGGAGTGATCTTAGTTCTGTAGGTTTAAATGTTCTCTCAGCATGCTTACAAGAAAGGAACACTGCTTTATTCTGGGACCTGGAAGTGTTATAGCTTGAACTCTGAGGTGGAAAAGTGTCAGATGTGCATAGGAGGACAAACCTTGAATCCCTTTTTTGATCTCCATGGCTAAGAATGGAAGGGAAAAACACTCTGCTGTCAAAGAGTAAGCTAACAGGAGAGATCTCTGTACAAACCATGCAGCATAATGAAGTTTGTTGTGATTTAAAGTTCTCATTAGAGATGTGGATGTTTAGAAGAAAAGTGGTTTTGATTCTCATTTGTAGATGTTTTTATTTATTGCAAGCCACCAGATGAGCTAGAGAAGCATCAATCAGCATGGTACAGGTGACCTGCATGTTCCATCTGTAGGGTTTTCAGGTCATGTTGAACTGTAGGCTATTCTCTAGGAGGTACTTGATAAGTGATTTGTGGTCTGGTTTCTCAATTAAGGGATGAATTCAGAGCCTGTTGCTTCTTTGTGTCCATGGACCTACGTGGAAATCTGTTATTGTGGCCTGGTTGTAAATATTTTCAAACTGTGTTTACAGCAGAGCTGTTAAGCTGCACTGGTGCTAATTTAGAATATGCTAATGCATTCAGCATTACTGCTTATTACTTACACATGTACAGCAAAGATCTGCTTTGCTCTTGGGCTATATGGAAATGCTACTGGTTCAGATGATACTGCTTGTTTAAAGGCCATGCAAGGAAAGTAGAGTACTATTGAGATAATCTAACTTCTCATGCTCCAGAAGTATGCATAAGCAAAATACCTGATTAAAAAATATGACATTATGCTCAGCTGTTTGCTCTGTGCTTAATGGGAACTGGGAAGTTAACATGGCTCAAATAGTGTCCTTTGCTTAGAAACGTACAGCATGTTTCCAATTGTTGTTTTATTGGTTTTATCATATAGTTATACTTGTAAGAAATTCCTTTCCAGAGCATCCTGCTTACACTATAGAAGGAGCTTCTCTAAGTTTGTCTCAAGGTACTTCCAGGGGTAACTAAACAATTAATTAGTCACTGTCCAGAACAACTTCTACTTAAACTAGCAGTCAGTGAGTATGTACTTCTTGTATTACAGAACTGCAGATAGTTTGGAATAAAATTTCTAAGGAGCATTATTGAACTGCTAAATCATTTTGTTTGTAATATATTGTTCAAACCTGTTTGCATTAGGTTATGGGGTAACTGCACCTGGTTGTGTTGTGACCTTCTGAATTGCAGATAGTGAGTGGAATTGCAGTTATCTTTCCAGTTGCTTCAGAACAATCCTTTGGAGTAAGAGTGCAGAAATGTCTATTGAGTATTCTGTGTTTATGTTGAAGTCTAGTAATAAAATTGCTGGCTGTCCAGAAACTTTGTGAAACTGATGTGGCTTTGAGATTGTGCCAGCCTGTAATGCCTGAAATAAACACATGTAATCCATTAATAAAATAAGGAATGCAAATGCTGCTGAAATTTCAGTCACGTGGTGCAGGACAAGTTTGTTCTCTGCTTGAAGAAGCTCCTTTTTTTATTGTTGTGATGCTGTCTGCAATGTGGAATAACTGCAGATTCTTTAAAGTCGGATTTGTACAGTCTCTATTTCTTTTGCTCCTGAATTATTCCCCCCCTCCTTGACTTAGCTCCTCCTATGGATGTACAGCTGCTGCTGTAGAAACAGCACCTTCTACCTTCAGTGAGGCAGTGCATCCCTGGCTGGGAATGGCAGTGCTGCTGGCGGGTGGTGGCAGAGCTTCTGCAGTGCCTGCAGCCCTTAGCAGGCGCTGGATGCGGCTCAGAGGCGTTCCTGGCAGCTGCTGCCTGAGCCTCAGTCCTTGGTTGGTCCTGGTGTTCCCTGATAAAAATGGGGGACTTTTCCACCAGTCTGCTATATTTAAAAATACTTGTAGAGTATAAGTGAGCTATCATTTTGGCATCAGTGTTAAACAGGGCTGTTTCTGAAATGTTTATTTCTTGTCTGTGCTCGTAAGTGAGGGCCGTCCTGATGCATGCGTGGTTTCTGATTGGCAGTTTTGCTAATTATTGTAGTCTCAGCTTATTTATACCGACAGATCTTGATCTGATTTATTCCTCTTGGTGCTGCAGCACGTTGTAGAACAAAGCACATTTAGCTGAACAATTTCTATTGATTTGTCAGACTTCCCTAACAGCACTGCTGGTTTTATCAGAGAAATACTTGTTTTTGTGACATCAGCTCCTTGACATCCATGCCATGTTTTAGTCTGTGCCTCAGCTGCTAGCTACAGCCTCCCAAGGGAGCCAGTACCACCCGTGCCTGGATACATGAGGCAGAGATGTGAAAGGGAGAGACGAGGGGAACCAGTCTTCCATTAAATATTTGCTCTTAATGTCCGAGCTGATCCTGCCTATTGTCCTTGGTGTCTAATGGTATTCAAACAGCGGCATCAGTGGAATAAAGGGAAAATGTTTCATTTCATACCTACTGCATTGTAGAGCATAAAGAATTACATGCTGAAGAAGCTAAAGAATAAAACCCAGTGAGTAATGCATGCCTTTTATATAGATTTTACGTGTCATTGTGATTGCTGTTATGAATTCAGGCCATTGATGCAGTGTGTGTGTGGTGCAGCAGATAATAGAAGTCAGCGTTTCGGTTACGATATAGTTGCTTTGCCTACCAGCCTCCTTTGCAGCCATAGATTGTGAGAAATGCAGAGATTTCTGCTGCCTCCTGTGCGTAGGGATGTGGTGGAGAGACCTCAGAAACGCCGGTAGAATCACGGTGAAAAGACTCTATCTCAGGGGACGTATTTTAGGAGGAAAAGGACAGAAGAGTGAGTGATGCTGCTGCTGCTGAGGGAGATTAATGAAAGAAATGTATCCAAAAAACCCTGACGGTATGTGATCAGGGCCTGTTTGTTTTAAGATTGCTGATTTAAAGATGAATGTTTTTAGAAGCATCATGTTTTGCAGTCGTTTTGTTGAATTGTATATAATGAATTGTCTTAGATGGATTGCTTAATTGTGGGATATTTATTCTGAATTAGGGTTTAGTTGGTCTCTAACATTATGAGAATGAACTGTGCTAGCACACCTCTGTATTCTTACATCTGAGCAAATTGATGTGTGTATTTAATGTTAAAAATGCATCTAGTTTGAGTAACTGATGTTAACAAATGCTGGGATTGTTTTGCTGTTGATTTCATTAGAAGAATGCAGAGTAAAGAACCCTCATCTTTTTATGAAATAGAACAAATGTTTTGATTGTACAAGTACTTCTGGCATTGGTATGGCAGTAGACTAGCATTATTATTATCTAATACTTCTATCTGATTTTTGCTGGCCTTTCCTTTTTTGTAATGCTTACATAGCTGTGAATGCTTGTAATGCTCTTTGTTTATCTGCACGGTATTTTAGCATTAGGTATTTCGACTTCGTTTTTTCCCATGCTACCTTTCTTAAAATTTCATCATAGGGTTGAGAAAAGGTATTGCACTAACCTAGTTATTGTCTCGAGTTATTTTAGGTAAGGATATTTAGGTTTTTTTTGCTTTGTATTCTGTCTAATACTATAAAACAGTCCCCAAAAGCTTCCTGCTAGAGTAACGTGGCCTGTAAATATTTTTCTAGTTCATAAGGCAGGTTTTTCCCCTTCATTTGTTACTGTATTGGCAGCAGGGATTAGATTATTCAGAGCACGTGAACCAATTTCATTCCCCAATGAAGAAAGGAACTATAGCGACCACAGAGAGTATTCAGAAGACATAGCTTGGATTGTGCTGGGTAATTAGTCAATTTGGGAACTGCTTGTAACCCCCTCCTGGTTTTCAGTAATTGAACTGACAGAGGAGGGTTCTGTACTATTTTTAATGTAGGATATATAGTTGCTTAGGAATCAGAAATAGCTGTGTCATAGTTTCTCGAGAATACCTGAAATCTCTCCCTCTGTTCTCTTTCTGTGTACTGCTTGATTTTTTTCTTGTGGTGTCTGAAATGTATACGTACAGGTCATGAGACAGGAGAAGTCACTGAACACAGAGTTCTAGCTAAATGTCTGTTATGCTGGAATTATTTTAGAACCAGAAATATGCGATTCCAAGCATTTTTCTTAGTAATGAAACACACAGTAGTGGAAAAAGTGCTAGGCCTCCTTTTGGGATATGGAAGTAAGAAATTACACAGCATGCATCAGCTCGTGGTTTTTGGTGTCTTCTGACTTGAAAATATTGGATGCGTTAGGAGAGACGTTTCTACACCAAATTATAAACTGTAAACTAAAATACATTAGAACAAGGCATATGTGAGCAGGTTTTTAAGGTGTTGTGACAAATACCAGACTTGTTTTTTGTTTTTTTTTCCAACCCATCTCTGCTGCTTCTTGCTCGGACTGTAGTTAGGTCATGTAGGAAAGACATTGTTTAGTTTTGTAAAACTTATCTGAAATGTGCTGTCTAGCTCCATGCCCTGTGTTACTGCTCGTACTTTGATCTTCATGCTTGTTCCCATGAGGTGAGCAATCTGCTTTAGATGCACAGGCATTCAGGTAACTGAATTGGCTGAAGGTAAGGCTGTAGTTGGAACTGGTAGGCATGGGTGAAACTGTTAAAGGTTTGTTAGGCTGTTCTGTTTCAGTAGCTTAAAAGAACCATTTTATGTGTAACGTCTGAAATGCTACGTTCAGTGTTAATAATATGCTGCTGTATTTGGGGCTGTTTGTCATAGTTTTCAAAATGAGGTGCTCTGGGCCACAAGTCCCTGCAGAGGCTGGCAGGGCAGCTACGTGGGCTCCTCAGCCTTTGTCTCTGGGAATTTTGAGTTGCTGGATGGATCACCAGGTTTTGTGAGGGGAAATTGCCAAACCTGCTTACTGGAAATGGGGAGCATTCCAGAAGTGAAGCTTTGTATGAGTAAGTAACAGTAGTTGTTGGTTTGTCACTGAAAGCTTGCTGTCAGTTCGGTCTGCATGGTACGCAGGTCTTCTGAAGCACATAAGGAAAACAACTAGCTTTGGGTTTGCTGGGAGGGTGGTTTTTCAGAAAAGGCGTGTGAAAATCTAATAATGCTGTCAGTGCAAGAGTTAAGTACTGAGCAGACTGTGCAGTGCAGTCCTTAAACCACAGGGGGAAGATAATGAAAAATGGATAGTGAAAAATGAAATATTGGGATGCTGTATATTGACTAGAAAGCAGCTGGTCTGTAACTGTGATGTTGTGTTACTAGTTCTGTAAGTGTTTGTCCTTTGTTAATTAGCAGGGGATATGCTTAGAGGGAAACCAGAAAATATTTGAAAGCAAAACCTTGGGTTTAATGTGGTCCTCCATGTTTATAATAACATACTCAGTATAATAACTATAACAACACTATTATATGACTCCTCCGTAATTTAGGTTATCTCTTGCTTTCTTAAGTAAAGCAGGTACAGATCCCCTGTGACTGGTGCAGGATTTCTTATTCTTTAGATTCTCAGCTCTGGTAAAAGAACCATTCTTTCCCATAGGGACTGTAAAGAAAGGAAGAACTCGGGCAATGATAAAATTCTTGTAGAGTGCAAAACAGTAGGTTAGGGATTGGACCTGTTCCATTAATTTCAAGGTGCTATTGATGTTATTAAAAGTAGGGCTATGAGTTATATCAGTGTTGCTCAAGAATTGTTAAAATAACTGTTATAATGGGGCTTTATAAAGCAGTTCTCTCAGTACACACACAGGTAATGGGGAACACTATAGAGATCAAAAGGGGTTTTGGTGGGAAGCAGAACGTAAGCTTTGCAGACCTGTTGTAATTATATTCCTTGCCTTTGTGGGATGAATGAGGAGCTTCCTTCCAAAAGCAGGAAGACAAATACCATCATTAATTTGAGAGATTTTTATCATGCTTTCTTTGTGTTTAACACTAGCTTTCCATTAACAGAGCAGAGGAGCAGGCAGGTGCATAAGGCTATCATATGCACTTCTTTCTCTGTAAGGATGAGAAGCTCTGGGATGGAAGGTTGCTTTCTAGGGTAAAGGTAATCCTCTACATTACAAAATAATTAACTAAGCTGAAGACTGATTCAGTTAGCTGTTAGCATATATTCATTTAATTCAGAATATGAAAGGACCAGTGATTAACTTCTGAAACGATTCTTTTTTTATTTAGCTGCTGTTACTAAGTAATGATAATAAGATTAGTGATACTCTGTAACGCTGCTAGCACTGAGTTCTTATACATACATTTCATGAGAATAACATGTTTTATCTGTGTATTGTATGTGGGGGCTTAGAGGGAATGCAGGTCCAAGTTGGAGAACCTCTGGGGTGAGTCTTATCTGTGGGATGATGAAAATCAAGCACAACTAGAAGAACTCAACTTGTGACATGATTATTTTGGCCACTCTAATTTCAGCTTGCTTTTTTCCTAATACAAAGCAGAATTAGGTGCTCTGAAATACAGATGTGTCCAATCTATCAGACTAACAAGAGTTAGATGTGGAGTGTTGGTCCTGCTGCAAGGCAATAATATCCTGTTGTACTGAGATCTTGTACACTTCTCTGGGTGTAATGTTAGCAGATTAAATTGGAAGGAATTCAGAGAAGTGCACTTAACAGTCTGATATATTAGAGAAGATAAATATGCCTTTATGGAGTAACATCAAAAACTGAATTTCTGCAAATACTGGGATAATGTAAATATTTGGAAGGGAAAGAGAACTGTTTTTTAGAACGGATCAGAAGCTGAAGTAATGGAATCATGCTGTGAAGGTAAGCAGCCTGACTCAAAATGCGTCTTAATGCTGAGACTATGGGAAACAAGTCATTGTTTCAAGGGCGTTGTGGAGCCACCTTATGCAAGCCTTTTGAATTTGAAATAAATGTTAAACCACCAGCTATTCAAATTGAATTTTCTTTAACAATTCTGCAGTTTTAGCAGATGACAAAATCAAATAAGTGTGGATGCTTATAACTTGAATGCGAGTCAAGTAATCTGATGGGCACCAGAAGAAAACTTCTTAGTGGTGGTTTGATAAATGCCAAGTCTCACAAGTAAGAAAGAGAATTGTATTCAAATAATGTGGTGACCTCACAGTTGTTCTAGAATTCAGTATGGAAGTAAGTTGGCCACCAAACTTGCAGTAACCTCTTAACAGCGATTGGGAGAATCCTACTCTCATCTCAGATTTATCCATTTTGGCAACATTGTCAGTGTATTAAACTGTACTTACAGCAGTCTTTAACAAGTTCAGCCAAACTATTGAATGTAATGCAGGTACACTGTGTGCCCAACTGAATGTTACCTTCATCAAGTCACAAGTTCTAATTACCTGTTCTTGTGCATTGCCCATATTGGATGTAAGCAGGCAGGTGGCCATGGTTGTTCTAATTGCACTTGACATAGTAACCATATTACAATCTTATATGCAATGTTAATGCAGGCTGGACCATTTAAAAACATCATCTTTGCTATATCTGATTATGAGATTTTTTAAGTCCTGTTTTGTTGTTGCTTGCCAGAACCATGCTGAGCTGTCTCCTGCTCTTGCTGGCCGTGGTAGATACAGGGCTACAATTCCATTACAGTTTCCAAGAAATAATTCTATAAACTGTTTGCTACCAAATGTTTACGTAACTCTTTGAGTATCAGTTGATAATCTTCTGTTGCTCAAGAGTTGGCAAGTCAGCTCCTTAGACACCTTCTGTTTTAAAGCAGCTGTCCTGCTGGTTCTGCTAGCAAGCATCATTAGCTTCCACACAAGGTGCTTCTCAGGTCTCATCCATGATATTTTCGATTGATTGTCCATCTGTTGATCACAAGGAAAGAGAACTTCTGGGGGAAACTTAAGTATTATTTGAGCATTTTATTTCTTGATGTTGTTGTATTTCTTTTTCCTAATGTTATTTTTAATGCCAACAGTGATTTTAATGATGAGGCACTCCTGATTTTTTTTTTTTCCCAGTAACCATTCAGATGAGCTTTTAAACATTCAGACCAAGAACACAAGGCATTAACGGGTGTGGTTGAACTGAAGAGGCACACAACAGCAGTGCAGGTTTTTCCAAATGAGATGTTAGCTCTGTTTTTATTGCATGCCAGTGTCCTGTTAAGTCTGACTTATCAGCCACTTTAAGAGGAGGATATGAAGATGGCCAACCAAGAGATTATGCATGAGAAATCAGTGCGCATGGAGGGCAGGTTTTGTGCCCAACAGTGCTAAAATGGGTGTTGGCTGAGTCCTTTGAAGTTGCTGTCTGTTGGAAAGGAGAGAAAAAGAAGAGGTTTTATTGTTTCCCAAATACTAGCTAGTTGTAAATAAAATAAATGGCACCTTGTCCATTTCAGTAACTGCTTGCAGTTTCTTGAATTGAGAACGCTTCATACTTAGTCTTCACGACTTCTGAAAAAGAATGTCAGTTGTATGTAGCAGCTTAGTGGTAATAAAAAGAAAGGCCTATTAATACACCATACAATGCATGTCTGTTACGTGCTTGAGAAAGTGGTTTTATTGTTTCAATGCAACTATTAGAGAAATATTAAGTAGCAGAGATGTGAGCAACATGCATCCAAGTCATTTAGAGTTTGCTTTCACTAAATTTATTCTATCTTTATGCAGAACTATCTCCCTGAGAGTCCATCTGAAATACCAGCATCCATTTCATAGTTCTAATTTCTAAGTTGGTTTTGAAAGAATGCTCACTTGTCTGCTCAGCAAAACATTAAAAGAACAAAACAAAAAGTGGGCATTCTCATAGTGTCCAGCTGGCAGGCCATGTAATTGGCCTGTAAACAACTTGCATTAATCTCTGAGAAGTGATTTGCAGTGGTAGCAAATTATCTCTGTGCTTATTATGGTAAAAGATTTCATTATAGTTTGCATAAAAGCAGATTTTGGACTCATAAAAAGCATTTATAAAATCCAAATGCAGAGGAAATAAAATGTTTGTGGCTCTCCTATTGCTGTTTGTTGGTACAAGGCATGCTTTTCAGACAGCTGATGAATTCTCTTATGTATTCTGGAAAGTACAAGCTTTGTCAAGCTGCTTTGGATGGGAAAAACTATATTTTGGGCCTTGGGAGAGGCTGGGCCTGTGTTTTCAATTCCTTTTATCCTCTAATGTTGGGAAAGCGTATTGTCACCTGAAAAATAGCTGCACTTTCTTCTGTTTATCTCTGTTTCTCCACGTTATATTGTTTAAAAGCAGCGTTCAACCCCCTCCCAGTTTCTGGTAGGTTCTGATGGGACCATTCTTGAATGGGGAAGCATCTGCTGTAAATGAATCAATTTGGAGTGAAGACTGAGCAGCAGACTTCTTAAATCACTCATCAGTTTATATCCAAAATTTAAAACATTTCGTTCATTTCTCTTAATTTCTTCTTTTTTCTTTGAACTTGGAGAGGTGGTGAAAAATAAATGTAGAGTGCTTTTGGTGAGGAAAAACAAACAAAACAGCTATTAAATATATTTACAGGTATTCCTGTTAGTGATGTAGACATAGAGCTTGATGACAGAGGGAAGAACTGCTCAGCAGTGACAGTTGTTTCACACTGTTTTCAATGTACAGGCAGCTGGGTGAGGTAGGCATTCAGGTAAACTTTTATTTCCTTTACTCTGAACTTGAAAATAAGGTCTCTATTCCAAAATTCTGATCTTGGAGGTATGTAAAGTTTGGTATGTTACAGACAAGGAATGGGAATTGACCCCACGCCGAATCAGTGGCTGTCGTCCCAAAGAAGTGGGGTGGGGGAGGGGATTGTACTTCTTAAATTAAGCTGTATTAAGTTCAGCTGTTGTTAGACTGCTGCCTCCTAAGAATATGATATGAAACCCTGACTTTGAATTTAATATTTATCATTAATTAGGGAAGTGACTTGCTCCTTTATTTACAGACTTCATCAACACGAGCTGCTCGTTAACTTACCCGTCACTTACTATTCCTCGTGTTGGTGATAAGCTGCTGCTCAGAACACAGATGTATGAGGTTGTCTCCATATGGTGCTTTGTCTAATGAATCCATTAGCTATCCTTGAGAAAACCTTTGAAGTTTTTTCTTCTTGGTGAAAAGTCATCCTACAAATGCTGGGACAATTTTAGATTGATGTTTGTGTATGGTATATTTTGCAGTTGTATCAGGAAGATTTGTATCTAATTACAGAGGATAAGTAGCATTTCACAAAGCAATATTGAACTTGTTTTGAATGTTGAGTAAAGGGAACTAAAGATTGTTTTTACCTTGATAGCAAAGACTACAGTTGTGCTATTGGATTTTCTGTGGTTTTAACTGTAATCTGAAGTCCAGAGGTTTGGTTGTAGAAAGCATGATTGGACTTTAATACACTTAGTATCACATATAGGGAAACTTGTTTTCATTGGTCCTAGCAATGCACCTGGATACAAAATACAGCATGTTGCCATTTGTAAGGTCTCATAAAAGTGTGCATCTTATTGCTACTTTCTCAACGGGAGCTGTTTATACTTCCAAAGCTGTTTAGTTCTCTATTCCCTATGACACTGTTTTACTTGCTAATGTTTCGTGTATGCGGTGGATAAAAAATATCCTGTACAAGCTGCCAACTGCTTTAAGTTGCATTATAGCTGGTATAAATAGTGTGTTTGAAAAGGCATTCTGTTAGAGCTTTGTATAGAAAAACGTTTCTCGTGTTACTGAAGATGATTTTAAAGCAGTGCTATGTAAGAAGTATTTTAGCTTCTCATTTTTCTTTGGAAGCTGTATGGTGCTGTATTACCAGTGAAAACACTGTGAGATGCATTTTCTGGAAATGGTTAAGGAGATGTGTCACATCTGCCTCACTGTCAAAAATAGCTTTTCAACTTTGATGTTTGCTTTTAATGTGTAAACTTATATATTTGAACCTCTTAATAGATGTGATTAAAACAAATAATTCAGCAGTTAGAATCATGCTATGATAGACTCCCTTTTTGGCTGCTTGTTAGCAAGACTGCATTGCCAGCTTTCATGTGACTGCTGAAGTTCCTCACAGCTCCCCAGTCCATCTTCTCCCCGTGTTTCCCTGCCAGGACCCACTGGTGCTGCTGCTCTGGGCAGCCAGTGCTGCTCACATGGAGGATCTGTCTGTGTCACCGTGCAGCTGTGAGCAGCTCTCAGCAGGACTGGTGCTGCTCAATGAATTTTTCAACACTTTGTACTTAATATCAAATTTTCTAACGAGCCAGGCAAATATTGCACATATATGTGGAAAGTGACAACAAAATGGAATTGGAGTAGGTGCTCAGTGCTCTTTTGCATGGCTTCTTGAAAAACCTGTCTTAAGCAGCTGAAATTATTTATTGTTGTCATGTTTAGACTGTATTAGAAATAATTGCAGACCTGCACTCGAACTGTTTCCATAATGGAATAAATAGTTTTGGATACCATTTACTAACCAAGATAAAACTGAGGTCAAATAATGCAATTCTGCAGATTTGTAACATCTTTAACTCTTCAACTGCACGGTGTTTTTAGCACCAGGCATCCTTCTCATGTGCATGTATGAGGTTGCCATGGTGGGATCCACATGGCAGTTTTCCTAGTGGAAGCTGTTCCTTTAACTGTCACCCGTCCTTCCTCCTCACCTGAGCTTGAACAGCACGCAGGCAGGAAACAAGATTAGGATCATGTGAAGAAAAAGAGACAGGGATGTAAAAAAGGGAGAGGCAGCCTGGGAGCACCTCCTGCAGAAGCTGTCATTTAAGGCTGCCTTAAAAAAAAAAAAAAAAACTAAATCGGCAGGGATCTTAGCTGTGCGTTGCTATTTAGAAAAGCAAGATTGTTTTAAGTCACAACTTGCTTACCGTAGTGTGTCTGCTATTGCTGTGCAACCATGCTGCTGCTTTACACCTTCTTAATTTCTTTCTTAGAATCAATCTACCGACGTGGAGCCAGAAGATGGAGGAAGCTGTACCGAGTGAATGGGCATTTGTTTCAAGCCAAACGTTTTAACAGAGTGAGTACTGTTGTATAAAATGTAGGGTTTTGGTAATGCTCTGTGGTAATTGTTTTCTCAGTCCGTGCTCTCTGTGTTTGAGTGGTGGAAAAAATAAAAGGAAAAGCAAGATGCTTATTGATGTGGGTTTTCAGTCTGTGCAGCGTTATTCGGGTCAGAAAAATCAGAAGGCTCAGTCTATGAGTCTGATTGGTGGCAATTATTTTTAAATTCTCTAAAAACTGTTTTTGTGAATATTTAAACTCATGGGCTCAATCAACCCATAGTGATTAAGCTGCCTGATTGCTGCGTGATCTTTTGCCTTCAGTGTATATTGTTATTTTTAGGTATTACAGCTCTTGATGTTAGCTTGAACTGTTTTGAATTGGTGGTATTACGTAATCTAATTAAGAGAAAAAAAATCTGTGTTGAGCTAAAATACAAGTGCATTAAGAATCTGACTTAATCCACATGAGCTAGTGAATGTAGCTTTAAGGGTGAGGCTCCTCCTTGACTTTTATCCCATTATGTCAAAGTATTGCAGCACATACAAATGTCATGTACACTTTGGGAACTGGATACAAAACAGAAAACAGTGAGGTGAGTTAACTGTCTTTTTCAGCAGTACTCTATGAAATTTGTGCTACTGCCTGGATGGTTTTTTCCCTTAATGTTCCTTATCCCAAATCTGCCTTTTAAACGCAGGAGAGGCCCCTTCAAAGTCATTATTTTATCAGTGTCTATGTGAAAAACATAGGTTATTTATCTGAATTAGAGCAAGCCTTTGTGTACTGTACTGTTCCTATCTTATTTTTGTAATTCATAGTATGAAACATTCCATAAATTTTATTTAGATGTTCATTTGGTACAGAGTTAAAACACTTAATTGTGGATACATACATGGCATCTTAATAATCTACTGTTAGTAATATAAATAATGAACTTTTGCAGAAATTGGGCTAATGATGAATAAACACATGATGAATTGAAAACTGTTAGCATACTTATTTGACTTTGTAACTATTCCTGTAGAAATTAAATCTTCTTAAGGCAGAGCACAAAATAAATCCAACTGAAGCTAGTAATAAAGTTGATGTGAATTTCAACTCATTATTACCTGTGAATTTCAGTGTTATATTTCATAGTAATGTGTGCATTTTTGATCTAAGTACCAAATTTTGACTGAATTTTCAAGATTGCAGTATGAATTAATGAATTCATTCACTTCTCGCAGTTACTGTTTAAAACTCCTTCAGTTAATTCAAGTAAATGAACACATTTGAGCATCTAAGTGGTTAGACTATAATATTGGTGCTTATGATCTTGTTGAACGTGATGTGAAAGCCCACTGTTATTTCTATGGTTATGTGCATTTTGGGCAGGCACGAGGGATACTTGTATTACTCACAGAATCTGACAGTTGCCCTTTTGTCTTTTTTTTTTTTTTCCTGCTTGCCTGCATCTAACCGAACTCAATGAGATTTTCTTGTATGCTGTTTCCAAGCTGTAGGACATTTTATTTAGCCTTTGATATTACTGCTGCCAAACCCATACAAGGGTACTGAGAGTAGTCTGGTGGAGCAGGATTTTTGAAAGAAGCAGCTACAGATGTCCAAGGCTTACTGCCCTGGCACTTTCTCTTGTTTGTTTTCCCCTGGACAGCATAGCTTGGATTTCTCCCAGTCAAGGAGTAGCAACATAGCTAAATGGAATGTAATTAAACTTTGTTTTCTACAGCTATTAAGATATGAGAGGCGAAATAGAGAACAGTTTCTTTTCAAAAAGCATCTAGTCTCTGATCATTACACTACTGGAAAGGATTCGTAGTCGTTTAATGCTTTTGGGCAGGGCACCATGTATGATTCATTAGTCTGAGGATCTGAATAACCACACTAACTGCAGTTTGCTAGGAGGAACAGACTTGTACTGTTCTGTGGCTTTGGGACAGTTGCAGAGTTTTAAGCCTGAAATGGGGAACGAATGCAGGGCTGCCTGAGCAGGATGATGGGCAGCGTTGTCACCCCACTGCAGTAATCACAGGAGAGAGTCTGCAGATAGCGAACAGTAAGCAAGTCACCATTTGGCAACCTGTGTGCTGTATATAGGGAGATAAGTGAAGGTAGGTCACTTCTTGGCTTAACAGGATCTATTTGAAATTTGGCAGTTTGGGTAAAGTGTGTAAAATGACCACAGCGCGCATACAGTGGAAAAACTACTTAAAGAGGTGCCTTGTTGAAGTCAGCAGCAGAATGTCTGACTTACTACTTTGTCCTCATTTTGATTTAATTTATTCAGATGCCATTTCCAGACATGAAGAAAAAGGCCATATATTTCAGGTATTAAATAATGCAACATGCAGAGGTTTTAAATCAGACTTGATAGATAAGATTTTTAATTACATAGAAACGCTGGAAAACATATGTTCTATCTCAGAAGTATGTAGATGGAGATCTAGGACAGTCTTCATATTTTGATTTGTGGAGTCCTGTAACATTTTTTGCCTGTTAGGATACTTTTTTACACGTGTGGCACAAATTCTGTTACACATCTGTTAGGAAGTGAACGGGGTGGGACTTTGTAGGGTGAGCTCTTTCTGCTAACTACCAGCCTACAGAAGAGAATTGATAATGGAATTGATAATGTGCATTCTGCCTTTTAGAGAGCATACTGTGGCCAGTGCAGTGAAAGGATATGGGGTCTCAGCAGGCAAGGCTACAAGTGTATCAACTGCAAATTGTTGGTCCATAAACGTTGTCACATACTTGTTCCACTGACCTGCAAAAGGCATATGGTGAGTTTGGGTTTAAGTTTGTATTCTGTCTAAAGCTAATGTCTTATTGTGCCCTGTTCTGCTGATTCTAGATTTGCATCCTAAGTAATTAAACACTGTGTATGGCTGTGGATTCATAACATTTGGTGTTAATTGATTTTCAGTTTCCAAAATGCCCACAGAGGGTGAGCCTTTAGATTGTGAGCCATAAAGTGAAAAAAGAAAACTTGAGATGTGATGAAGTGTGTGAGCAAACTTGATTTTTGACTTTTCCTGTAGACAATATTTCATTTTACAAATAGATAAAGAGTTGTCACTGACAATATTAGCGTTTGTTTCCTGGAACCTGGGAATGTTATGGGACTGTTTTAAGACTAAGACACTCGCTTAAATCTTGTTTGCACCTCTGTGCTGGGTTTTGCCATCTGTTTCTCCAAGACTTTTTGCTTTTCTAGTGGCATCCCTACTGTCTTTCCCAGGTTTTAAATGTTAATCTGTGTCCCTAAACTTTAGCCCTTCCATATACTCATCAGAGATTTTTGCAGTGTTCTTTTTGGTAACTAGAAGCTTAAACTATTAGTTTTTTCTTCACTGGTGTTAGATACAACTTACCTTGATGTTACTGGATTATTTGCAGTTTATTTGTATGTGTTCCTCTACTGGAGTCATCCTGCATGGCTCGTAATGAGTTGAGGATGAGACCAGTGTCCAAACATAGTATAATATTACTTGGTATTGTGATATTTATCAAGTCATTTGATACCTTTGCATAATGAGTAAAGGAATGTGCCACTGCTCTGAAGTGAGTGCATAATGTCATTTGGACACATATTTAATTTGTTGCAGTTCCACATAAAACACTCAGAGAAGACTTGAGAAGAATTAGTTTGAATCTTGCAATACAGTATACTAATTTCACATTTGGGAGACAATTAGGCATCTGTTGTAGTTAGAACAGTTGCAGTGTGTTAATATTCTGAAATACTTTCTGGAAATCCATTTTTTTTTCTTGAAGCTACAGATGTAGGCTTCTTGTTGCAGTTACATGGGAAGACATTGTGGCCTAAGAGGGTCTGTATGAGCTGATGTTGTTTTTCTGTGTGATTTGTCTGTCTTCAAAGGATTCGGTCATGCCTTCCCAGGAACCTCAGTTAGGTGATAAAAATGATGAAGTTGACCTCCCTTCAGAAGAAAATGATGGAAGTGAGTATTCTTCTGTCAAGATGGAATTCCTGTTTTTCCTCATTTGTAGTATAGTTACAGTATTGTGACCTGAAAATCTGTGAACATCTTTATTGCTTTAAATATTTTGTTCATTGGTAACTTTGCCTCCTCTGATACCCCTCACAGGATGAAATTTTTAACCTTGTTATTAGAGGTTGCAATTGTCTTTTCTTTGTTCAGTACTGAAGAGTTAAGTAAGCTCTCTAGGTGAAGTTCTCTTCATACTTGGAAATGTGTGGTGCATTAGAGTGGATCTATGGACCAGAATAGTTGGTACACACAGCCCACTTTCCAGTCTGTCTGTTTTCTCAAAAGATTGCTTGGGGCTGACAAGCTCTAGTTTTGTCCCATGGACTTTGCTCATTAGCAAGTTGATTACAGTAAGTTTCCTTTAAGCATGTCATCTGATTCAGATTTATCCTCAACTCATGTTTTGAAACCATTCCATAATATGAATTTAAGTGTGGATCTGTTGGCAACAACAGATCTGACCTACAGTGTTAAGGTGAGTGCACCTCTGAGACTTTCTGAAGGCTCCCTAAATTGTGTGGAATTGGGATTATTCCTTCTAGATCAGTACTTCTGTGGTTTAACCTGGTCTGGGGCTCATTTGTCCTACCTTATGTTCATTGATGAGTTCCTGGCTGTCTCAGAGTTGGTTATTTCTGCAGTGCCCTTGGTTAGGAACTACTGTCAAGACTGGAGGAATAGAGCAAAAAAAAATATGATCAACTGTCCCACAGTATTTATAGCAAACTGCTAACCCTTAAATACTGAATTATCTTACCATTTATCACTTTTTGAATTATTTCTAGTAAGGCCTTAATCACGCTACTTCTGTTTGACATATTTTTCAGTTCCTTACATTCCCTCAAACCGGAAGCATGACAGCATTAAAGATGACTCTGAGGTATGTTGTAAAATTACTTTTGTAATTCAGTTCTATGCATTCCTAATCATACACCTTTTATGAAATAGCTAATTATATTTTGGCTGTTTTTACTGCTACCACTTAAATAAGAAGTCTGAATTTTCTTTCTGAAAATGCTTTTTAAAGCATTTTGTTGGATTTTTCTGATTTCTTCTATATACAGCTCTTGTCATCTGAGTCATGATGTGAGAGAGATGCTTTATTCCCTGCATTCACGCTGAAACAATGGTGTTTCAGCAGATTGTTTGGCTGTATAGGTTCTTACAGCATGTGGTGGCTTTGACATTATTGTCTGCCCTCTCTAATGGATGTACACCCCTTCTCACCCTAGGGCTACCTCTGCAGGCTAACATTAAGAGAGTTGGTTCAATCTGGTAGTACATTACCTATCCAGCTCTCTGGATAACTAATAATTTACAGAGAGCTCCTGTGGAAATACAAGTAAAGCACCATGTACTTAAACTATTTTTTTCAGCTTTTGTAGAGGTTCTGACACAATCTCTTCATACTGTTATTCCCTTAAAGCAGTTGAATTCTAAAGGATTTCAAGAAGCTGCTTTTAAAAATGCTTCTGGCATATTTGAATTAAATGCATTTTACAGAACTGTAGCAGCTGATTTGTTATCCTGCTTCTAAACAAACCTGTACCTTCTTTCCTCTACCTCCACTACAATACTTGTCACTACTATTAATTTACACTTGAGTAGTTCTTGCTCTTGGGTAAGTGACTGCCTTATTTTCCATCATGTGCCTTTAGAATTTGTCTCAAATTCAGAGATGCCAAGACATGAGTTGTTGTTGTCTGTAGTTTCTGCTATGGTAGTGCTCAAGTATACACTGTTTTAGTTTAAATTTTGATGGATGCTCTTCTGAATTACAGTGATCTGACTTTCCCATCTTGCTTTTGAGCTTTACTAAAATAATTTAAGGTGTCCTGCAAAGAGGATGTGGTATTCTGGTAGCTTTGTTGAATAGACTCTTTAAGCTCACAGCAATCTCTTCTAATAGCAGTCAATCCTAGATCAAGATCTTTATATAAATACTTGGTTCAGCAGAACACTGATCTGTCTGCAAGTACTGTAGCATGAGGTCAGATAAAAATAGGCAATAGAAGTATGTCAAAGCATGGTGAAATTTGGAAAGTCAAAATGTATTGTGTATATGAATCTTTAACTACTTAATCTGTAGTGTTATATCACATAATTGTTGCAGATAGTGAAGATCAAGTTTATCTTTTAGAATTTAAAAACAGCATTCTTTGTGATAGAATATTTTCTGCCAATTCTCACATTTCAGAATATAAAAGATGGTCTTTGCTCAGTGTGAAGTATAATTCTACATAGCCTGAAGTTTAAGAATGACTAAAATGTCACTTCTAAAAGCAACGCCTTCTGTTTTCCAGTAGGGAGTACTTACATGATTCATTGAACAACTAGAGCAAGAACAAGAGAACAAAACAAATACCAACAAAATATTTCTAAATAAGTTACTATCATCCAAATCTGTGTGACAGTGACAACAGCATGTAAACTCAGTGAGCTCTGCCCAGTGGTTAAAGACCTTTTGGCTGTGATAGATGCTAGAAAGAGAAGATGCTTTCATAACAGTTAACTACTTTTCTTTTTTTTTTAATACAGGATATCAAACCAGTCATTGATGGAATGGATGGGATTAAGATTTCTCAGGGGCTTGGGCTACAGGACTTTGATTTAATCAGAGTCATTGGACGTGGAAGCTATGCCAAAGTTCTTTTAGTTCGGTTAAAAAAGAATGATCAAATCTATGCGATGAAAGTAGTGAAAAAAGAATTGGTCCATGATGATGAGGTAAGTTTGTGTTAACTGCATTCATCTGCGTGCTTTAGAAATGTAGTGCTGTTTGACAAACATCATTCAAATAAGAAGGCAGCAGAAATCTTAAACAGTTCTGTCATAGGAGTTTTACTAGCTTTTGAAGTCATCTGTCACTAACTGTCTGCTTAAAGTGTAGCATCAAGATTAAATTTGAAATGTCTCTCATTTTAATAAAACTCTTAAATTTAGTGGAATGCATGTGAAGAATGTTCAAACAAGTGTGCTAATCTATACACTTATGTTCACTTAAAAGAAGACAGAATAGATGAAGCGAATCCCAGAGAAGAAGGAAGGGAGGTTTGAACCACCTGCAGTCCCACAGAGCTGGAACGTGCCACGTTAAATGAAGGAGTGGGGGATGGGTTCACAGCACACAGCCCTGCTCAGACAGTGCTCTGAGAGACCTTGCAGAGCAGTGCCATACGTTGTCAGGCTGCCAGCTTCAGTGGCACACTGCGGTGTGACATGCTTGTGCAGGAGTGGCAGCACGTATGAAGAGGGGTATGAACTGTGATACCAGAAGATATTGGAAGGATATGAATTTTTCTAGGCTTGATCCTGTTAATGTTAGCTTACTAATGTAGTACTAGTGTACTGTGTGTATGTACAAATATGATGAGCTTAGTTTGGGATCTCTTAAAGGAGAAATCATTTGTTAAAACAAGAAATGAACATGTTTTTTAAAAATTGAATTTAGGGTTCATATTTAGGCCCACATCTACCATTCTGAAATGTAACATCTTGAGGAGCATCTAAACACAAACCTTTCAGATTTGGTTTTGGTAACTGTTCTTTATTCACTTTGAGACTTCAGTTACTCAGCCAGACAGGTTGTCCTGGAGTTTAAGCCTTTGTTTCCCTTCATACAGTTCTTCACCAGTTGTTCTTGATAGGAAGGCCTGAATTCTCAGCATCTGTCTTGGTTGTCTCCAAATTGGCTGGAGAGCTGGAAGTATCTGTTTAGAAATAAGAATTCTTACTACTTGCATTCCTTGTTTGTTGGCAGGATACTTAATGTTCATAGAGCAGAGCATGATCTGTGTAATGTCTTGTATCTACTGCTAGAACCAGTTGTCCATGTTTTAATTTCTTGTAAGAAATTATAAGAAAAATGATGAAATGCTTAATTATGGATCTGAATTTTGGTATTTTGGTGCAAATACTTGTATCAGTCAAATTTTGTTACATTCTTATATTGTGTTGCAGTGTGTAGTCAGAACTTCTGTATTAAAGGCAGTCTGTGATACTACTGAGGGTGAACTCATTACATCTTGGTAACTTCATTGAGATAATTTCAAGTATCAGATGAGCAAATGAAGCTCAGTTATTTGAACCCACTGAATAATTAAGCTGAGGTGTTTCCTATTTCCCTCCAAATTTAGTGTTTTAGCCTTTCTTAAGGACATATGTAAGAACACTATATACAAGGGAGGTTAGATGTAAACAACTTATTTTCTGGGAATGTTCATGGTGGCTATTGGTAGAAGTTCTGATTGTTCAATTATTCTATTTCAGGATATTGATTGGGTACAGACAGAGAAACACGTGTTTGAACAGGCATCCAGCAACCCATTCCTAGTTGGTTTACATTCCTGCTTTCAAACAACAAGTCGGTAAGAAAGATCTGAAATCTTGTTTTGAAAACAGTAGTCATTGGACTGACTGCTTCTTGTAAAGGAAATATAACCACTGCCATGGCAGTTGGAGGACTTGGAGGGTTCCATTGGTTCACTAAAGCCAGTTCAGAGGGTGTAACTTAGTGCAGTGTGGAGCAAAATGCAGGGATTTCTAGCCCATAATATTAATCAAACACTGTTGTCTTTTGTACTGTTTATGACAATACTACAGTTTTCACAGCAAATAGTGGACAACTGAATGAAATGTCGTCTTCCTGTTTAGTCTGCCTCCTTCATTTTTATTTGCTTTCAAATAAAGGACGTCTCCTGCCTAATATGGGTCAAATAAGGATTCTTTTGGCCTCCTTCCCAATCTTAAGTAGTTGCTGTAACCATAAGAAATATGCAAGTCAGATTCAAGAGTGGAAGTGAAAATGGCTCAAATTGGAAAAATAGCAGTAGTTTTCTTCCTACTGAGAATTTGCTTGGAAGCCATTAATTCTATTATATACTTTCAGATTATTTCTTGTCATAGAGTATGTAAATGGAGGAGACCTTATGTTTCATATGCAACGGCAAAGAAAACTTCCTGAAGAACATGCAAGGTATTTTACTAATCCTGCTGTTGTGGTTTTCCTTCTGTTATTTCATGTTGTATGAGATGCTTTAGGAAGTTTATTCAATAAGAGAATATGAATAGCCAAGAGGAAACAGAAGGTTATTTTCAAAGATAAGAGTATTGTGCTGTAGTAAGAAATGCTAACTTTTTTAGATGTGATTTTTGATAATGAGCAAACTAATTCTGTGTATTTGTATTTACTGCTTCATGGTCAGTTAACATTTCTTTTATATGTTCAAAGATGATTAATAGAACTTAAAATTACATTTGCCATTTTAAAGGAATGGTTTTATGTTATGAATTCAATACCTTTGTGAACAAATGTAGCTTCTTTTTGGTATCCTGTTCATAGAGACAAACTGGTTTTGTACAGTCTTAAAGATTTTTCTCTTTTTCAGGTTTTATGCTGCTGAAATCTGTATTGCTCTGAACTTTCTACATGAAAGAGGCATAATCTACAGAGATTTAAAACTAGACAATGTTCTTTTAGATGCGGAGGGTCATATCAAATTAACAGATTATGGCATGTGCAAGGTAAAAATTTGCTTTGCTTTCTTTTTTTTGGTCACTCAGTAGTGTATTTCTCTGGTGAAGGGAAAACTGGCAGAAGTTACCATTTTGCTTAACACCAGTGTTACTGAGCCCAGAATTTGGTTGTGGAATAGCAACTTAATGCTGCAAAGTAACTAAAGCATAGGACCAGATTTGTAACTTCATGTTTTTTATGCTGATCATTTTGCAGGAGAGAAGTTGGCCTTGACTTAGTTAATTTCTAATTTCTAATGTTCAGTTTTCTACCTCCAAAGTAGAGATAAACTTCTAATTTTTAAAACTGCTCTATGTATGTAGGAAGGATTGGGCCCTGGTGACACTACGAGCACTTTCTGTGGAACACCAAATTACATTGCACCAGAAATCCTAAGGGGAGAAGAATATGGTAAGCTGAGACTGAGCAATTTGGTGTTATAACTGAGCACAAATCCAAGTTAGAGTCATAACTTTGTTCAAATACTGTTGTTACTGGATTTCTTCATTTTTGTGCCATTATATGTTGAAGATTTAAATGCATGTTGTACTGTATAAGTTTGCAAGAGAAAAACAACCTTTATCTTCAGAAGTCACTCATTTTGCCTAGTTTTAAATCCTGCTTTCCCAGAACAATGCAGTGTTACTGTATCAAAATCAATCCCCAACCCTTGATGCACTTGACATCCCGACTGCTGTTGTTCCCCAGGCAAGGTTATGGGATGCTGTGACAAAGTTCATTGTTTATGCAGAAGTCAAAACTATAATCTTAACCAGTGCTGTTGTTATAAACTGATCAGTAGGTTGGGTTGTGTATAGACACTACAAAATCTGCACGGGTTGCTTCTGTGGTCCAAATTCCTGTCAAGTTTCATCCATTGATACTGATGGTGTAGAACCAGACCATTAATTTTCACGTTATGAGAGAACCCTGAAATTTGAAGAGCAGCTTAAAATCTACTGTGTAAATATTGACAGGGTTCAGCGTGGACTGGTGGGCTCTTGGTGTATTGATGTTTGAAATGATGGCAGGAAGGTCTCCATTTGATATTATTACTGACAATCCAGACATGAACACTGAAGATTACCTCTTCCAAGGTATAGTTTTTTCTTCTATGATTTCTCTTGGGGGAGAAATAATTAACAGTTGCAGTAGGACACTTAGAATTGCTTTCTCTTTTCCTTTTCTCATCTCACACTGCTAGCAGGTCTACAGTATATGAAGTATTTGTAAGGTTTCATTCTAGGTATTTATTTTATTGAACTGTGATGAAATAGCCTGGAATTAGGAATCTTTCTACAGATGATAAAAGCATTCAAAGAACAGAAGTGAAGCCAACTAAAATTGTATGGAATTATGAATTATTGTTTAAAAGCAAACTTTTACATATGCTAAGGACACACAATCTTTTATTCCCTGTTTGTGCTACAAATAAAAAGATCATGTAGCTAACACTTTTTTCTGAATCTAGAAGTTCTGGTGCAGTAGTTTGTATTACTGTCACTCTTTATGTTCAAAAATTTGTTAATTTCAAAAACTACCATGTGTTCCTATTTTTCAAGTGGTAACACATCTGAACAATGTAGTGTTTGTATTGAAATAATGGTTGATGTAATAAAACAAAAAACCAAAACAATATTACTGTTTTTAAACCTTTAACAGTTATCCTTGAGAAGCCAATCCGGATTCCAAGGTTTCTTTCTGTCAAGGCCTCCCATGTGTTAAAAGGATTTTTAAACAAGGTAAATAACATTCTCTTATTTTTAGCATCTAATATCTGGAAGTCAGCTTCCTGTTGAAAGGAATACGGTTAAGAAGTTAATCTGCTTACTATTAAGAAAATCTATAAAACCTTGGCATCCTGTATGATTTAAAAAAGACCAACCAAACCACCACCACACACAACTTGTTAGTTCTGAAGGACTCCCACATCAGACTTGTTTCAAAAGCCTGCCCTTAGTTAGAAGTTATTGTAGACATTTATAAACTCTTATCTGTAATACGTAATGTTCATTGAATTAAGTTCATTGAAATCCATAGAATGATTATTATTCAAATGGGGGGGGAGGGGAAGAATATGAATTATGTTACTAAATCTAATTATTGTTGCCAGAAGTTGTAAAATACTTAAATAGAGCTTTTATATGAACTCAAAAGAGAATGAAGATGCTTTGGTAGCCATAGTATGTGCAGTTAACAGCTGTTTGTGTAGTAGTGGAGAATGCTGGTGACATAGATGGGGTTGTGACAAAAATGGGCTGTAACTGACTCAATATGTAACAGTGTGTTTCTGTGTTTTTTGCAGGATCCCAAGGAAAGGCTTGGTTGTCAGCCACAAACAGGGTTTTCTGATATCAAGTCTCACACGTTTTTCCGCAGCATAGACTGGGATCTGGTAAAATAATTACTTCTGTTTGTACCTTCAGAAGGAACATCTTGTTAGTTTCTTGTCAATTTACCCAGCGTAGATGCGAGGTGCCTGCAGTTGTACTCTTCTGGTGGTCATTTCACACAGACCTAACAGAGAAAGGCAGTGTGTATTAGCAAGCAGTGCTTAATTTCCCTAATTAGAAACCTTTCTACCTCAAAGCGAGGGAAGATTGGTATTTAACTGAATGAACAGGTGAAGTGCCACAGAACCAGTTAATGCACAGCCATGGGAGGTGAGATGCTTCACATGCACAAGCATTTCTAGTCTATACATTAAAAAAAAAAAAAAAAATTCCCTACTTTTTCTACTTTTTAAAATGAATAGGTAACAGTGAAGTAACATTTATGGCAGAATTGGATTGCATCTTCAAAAAAAAAAAAGTGGTGTGAAAGTTTTGTAGCTATTTGAAATGATTCTCTGATTACTACTTGTTTTTCTCTATACCTGGTGTTACAGTGGAAATGTTTAGCTTAGGATGGAGCAGACAGCGTGCATGTCTGTAGGTTTGGATGCATAAATATTTATTAAAGCTAGTTTTATAAAAGCTTCTGTTACTCGGTAACAGTCTCTGCTTCTCAGAAAATCACCATAGGAACTGCATTGTTGCATTTATTGACACAGCCAAAAAGAAGTCAGGAACTCTTCTTCACCAGCATTTTTAGTACTTCAGTTGAACTTTGGGAATATTGAGAATATATGCATGTATTCTTTTCATAGTCCTGGGAAATCTCCACAAAATATAGAAACAGGCAAGGAGCAGTGCCTGTAATAATGTGAAAGAGGTTCAGACAAGAACCATATGACTGTTGCTTTCAGGCCTGCTGTTCAGACATTCAGAGAAGACATTCTCACTACATTAAGAGCCAGTGTTTCGAAATACCTGCCGTTCACAGAGCGATTTGTACCGTAATTACAAGGATGTCTGCTTCTGTCACAGACATGGCTCGTTCTGTGTTCTCCTTTTACCTACGTGCTGTGTTCCATTATGTTAGCTACCCAGTGGTAGCTATAATGCAACTTGACTGCAGTTTGTGTTAGAATATAAATGCCGTGCACTGCAGGGTTTCTGTTTTGCAGAGTTTTTCTGAGAGGTGCAGAAGACTCTTGGATTTGTTGTCTTTATTTGTATAAATACTACTTAATTGGAACTGTTACTTCTTGATCATCAGACGTGCTGAGTTTACTTGAATTCTGGTTTTCTACCTACTTTTGGTTGAAAGCCTTGGTATTAAATATCTACTAATAAAAAATTGGGGTGGATTTCTGTACAATTTTGCAAGATAATTAGGACAGCACTGCTTAGGAGGATCTAAGATGTCAGGAAAAAACTAAGCTATGCTTCTAGTATTGGGAAATGTATTTAGGATATGTATTTAGGAATGTTAGGATAACATGTAAAACCTCTGTAAGCATTGTTTTCAGTCTTGGTCATCTGAGTTGTGTGTGATGTGGTTATGGACATACATTAGATTACTCGCTCTGTATGTGGGATGGTTTAATGGCATTTGAGGAAACACCAACACCTTTCTAATTGTTTCAGCACAAAGTACCTATTTTTACAGTTTTACAATTTATCCATGACACATTAAGAAAGTGCTTCAAAACCATGGCTACTGCTGGCTGTGTGCAGAAACAGTAATGGTTACTTTTTGAACAGTAGCATCAACTCATCACTTACATTGTCTTAGTAGATTGTGGTGATGGTAGCTTGGCTGGCTTTTTTGTTTTGTGTATTTTAACAGAATAAACATCTTAGGGTTATAGTGTTGGGGTTGGTGCTACTGAAAATTAGAACAAATTGAGTCTCTGTTGCTCTGACTTGAAGGTTAAGGGCTACTTCAAGTCATTTATTCTGTTCAAGTGTTGCAGTTCATCTGGTATGTTTCCCTTCTAAATACAGCCAATAGCTTTTCCATACTTGTTTGCTTATACTTTTTAATTGCAAGTTTTACCTGTTAGCTGTAGATTTCCAGTCAAGCGTTCATCAGAGTCTCTAGAGATGCAAATCTAAACTGCAATTGTAGTTCAGATGTTTTCATTTGATTGGTGGTGTATCAGGAGCATTAAGTAGACTAGATTAGTCTCCTGTAATTGCACACAAATGCTGTTCCTCAGGAAGAGAAGTAAATACACTGTCCTAACTCTTGTATTGCAGCATTCTGCATCTGTGTAGGAGTTTTTCCAGTCTTGACTACTCTGTACCAAGTTGGAACAGAAAGCTTAAATGGCTGAATTATTTTTAGATCTCTATTTTTAAATGTGGAGCACTAACTATATTGGTGTTCACTGCTTAACTTATTATAAGTTATACTTAAGTATTTTGACATTTCTCTCAAATGGCATTTAGTATCATTGAATTTGTAGGCTGCTTATGCTGGTAATTATGGAAAAGGTTACAAAAATAGGAATGCATTTCTGGTCTCAGTATAATTCACGTCAGTGTGGCTTCTTGTTGTTTGTGTTGCTTCAAAACATCCAAAGACCTTCAATTTTTCCTTGTGAAACCTATAAAATACGTAGGAATAAGATTCTGGAAGCCAACACACTCTGTATAAACTTCTGTTTTACATGGGAGAAGTCAGTGTTTGCAATTTGAATTATT